>NW_027361824.1:8355000-8840000 GCF_039654945.1 Dendrobates tinctorius
TCTGAGGGGCCTGAAAACCATCGAACCTGAGGAGGGGGCCTGAGGAGGTCAAATAGACAAGTAAGATAGAGCCTTTGTGGGATGATGATGCTTAGGCCAGCACCCCAGACAGACTTGGAGAAACCCTGATTATCCTGGAAAATACTGTTGGAGGAGCCCTATACTGAGAAGTATCTCGAACCTCATTGCCATGCTGATCTCTAAGCGTAGGCTTATGACTCTCATCTCCTGAGACATTTATCTCGTTACTGGACTGTATCCATGTTCCTGGACTATATCATCCTGTTTGTGGTGGATTGTTTTATGGACCTTTCAGCTTGCATACAATAAAGGTTCTCGGGACTGTACATTCATCTCTTTCTCTGTTGATTGTGTGATACCAGAGTAGGACCCCATGACAGTGATCAACGAGTGGAACAGGCAGCCATGAGAGGTGGTGAGTTCTCCTTCAATGGAAGTCTTCAAACAGAGGCTGGGCAGACATCTGTCTGACATGGTTTAGAGAACCCTGCACTGAGCCGGGGTTGGTCTCTTCCAGCTCTAACATTCCAGGATTCTGTGATTTTATTTTGATCGGGCAAAAAGGAGAAACAGATAATGTTCAACGTTTCAACCCATAGACTTTATCATGGACCTCTATAGTACATATAAATGTAAAAAAAAATCACATATGGTGTGTTCATAAAAGTAAATGAAACAAGAAACTAATGAACTCCCCAGATCTGTGTCTCCTTGAGAACCTGCGGTCAATGCCCAAAAAGTGAAATACAAAACCCAGAAACTGGGATAAACTAAAACCACTGATGAAACAAGACTGGGCAGATCTGCCCAGAAGCCAATATCCAGCTGCCAGTGTGAAGGGCAGAAGTCGAGAATAAGAGGCAGGTGTCTGGAGAATAAGGGGCAGGGGTCTACAGAATAAGGGGCAGAAGTCTGGAGAATAAGGGGGGTCAGGAGTCTGGAAAATAAGGGGCAGAAGTCTGGAGAATAAGGGGCAGGATTGTGGAGAATAAGGGGCAGAGGTGTGGCGAATAAGGAGAAGGAGTACAGAATAAGGAGAAGGAGTCCAGAATAAGGGGTAGAAGTCTGGAGAATAATGGGCAGAAATCTGGAGAATAAGGGACAGAAGTCTGGAGAATTATTTGCATTTTCATTTATCCCTGTACATCTTTCCATGTTAGTCTGGTATTTGTATTCTTATACACTACAACTCCCTACTTCCCTGGGTGGGGGAGGGGACCGATACGGGCTAATTCAGGAGCTCAACAAGATACGCGGCCCCAACATGCTCACCATTAGAAGTAATCCAGGGAGCATGGATTGGTAGGGTGCCCCTAGCTTTAGGAATAGGGAAGAGCCCCTAGCCCCGGGATATCTTACTAAAGTATCGTTACAATAACACTGGCTGTACCATTTTTTGATCCATCATGGATTCAGTGACTGCTTTGGCAAGGCAACTGCAGTAACTCAGCCTGGGGGTGGCAGATATTCACTCAGTTGCTTCACAGCACCAAACTCATCTGGTTTAGGGTCCATTACTCCCAGGCAACCCCTGGTAGAGTACAAGGTCGCTTTGCCTGCGAGGTTCTTGGGGGGTGTGACAGAGAGATCTGTAAGCTTTACTTTAAATTGTGTCCTCACTTCTCAGGAACCGAGGCACAACTGGTGGGTATCATAATTTCACTCCTCCAGAGTTACCCCCAAGCCTGGACATTTTCTCTCCTGCAGACTCTGTCGCTTCGGATGGTTGACTAATTTTTTCAGGTACTGGGTCACATATACGTCGACCCCGTCTGCGTCTCCCTGGCCGAGTCTACGCTACATCATCTTCAGCAGGTCGGTGGAGGAGTATTGCTCTGAGTTTTGGAGGTGGTCCACTGACAATAAGTGGAATGACCTTTGCTCCGTAGCCAATTCAGTCAATGGCTTTCTGTTAGGGTTAAGGATACCTTGGCCCTGTATGAGATTCTAGTGTAACAACCCTGCCGGCATCACTGTATGGCCTCTCATCCCCCACCTGCATTACACACCAACTTACTACTCCGGGCCATGCTGTGTTATGTCATCTGCCGGCTCCTTGCTGTGAAACCTCATGTCTCCTGATTGCTGGCTTCATTCTTCCTGGCTGTGTGCTTAGGGCAGCCCCCGCACATCCTGCTTCTTATAGGGTCAGTGTGCACCTTCCTAAGGTGTCCCCAGTCAATTGCCAAGAGGCCTCAGGTACTTAAGGCATCTTCGCCCATTGTAGGATGTCTGAGCAGCGATTTCTCTCAGTCAGTGCCTTGCTGCTGAGTTGCTAGGTCCTGTCCTGTTTTCCGCCTTCTCTGGGGGCTGCATTCCCAGACCTGTTAGTGTGCTATATGTGTCTTGTGTTCCCGCCTCCCTGAGGCCTGCATACTCAGGTCTGAATCCTTGTCCTGCATTTGTTCCCATGTTCGTCCTTGTCTGTACTGTGTCCTATTCCTGTACTTTATCCCATACCTGACCTTGACTGAACTGAGCCCTTTACCTATGGCTGTTTGTATCCCTGTCTGTTGCCTTTCCTATTCCGCTGTGTGTTTCCTTGTGGTCTCTGCATCCTGCGACTTTGCTCTGCATCCTGCGACTTTGCTCTGCACTCTGCGACTTTGCTCTGCACTCTGCTCTGCATCCTGCTCTTTGCTCCACACCCTGCGGCTCTGCTCCGCACCCTGCGGCTCTGCTCTGCTCTTTGCTCCGCACCCTGCGGCTCTGCTCTTTGCTTCACACCCTGTGGCTCTGCTCCGCACCTTGTGGCGCTGCTCCGCTCTTTGTTCCACAACCTGTGGCTCTGCTCTGCACCTTGTGGTTCTGCTGTGCTCCGTATCCCGCGATTCTGCCCTGCACCTCACTCTGCGGTTCAGCTCATCCAGTCTGAACAGGTCCCAACCTGTTCCCATATACCATTCATACTCGTCCATGTTTCTGTCCTCTCTGAATCAGTTCCAGCTCATCCAATCTGAACAGGTCCCTACCGGTTCCCATATACCATTCATACTCGTCCGTGTTTCTGTCCTCTCTGAATCAGTTCCAGCTCATCCAATCTGAACAGGTCCCTACCGGTTCCCATATATACCATTCATTCTACTCCGTGTCTCTGTCCTTCCCAAGTCAGGTCCTGCCCCTTCTGTTCCAACCGTGCCCACCTGCCAGAGTATCAGCCGTGCCCACCTGCCTGCCAGAGTACCTCCATGCCCGCCTACTCACCTGAGTACCAGCCGTGCTCACCTGCTTGTCTGCCAGTTGAGCCTGTCACCCGCACCTGTCCTAGCGTTCCGTCCTCCAGTAGGATCAGCTGCTACAGCCAGACACCGCCCTGGAGTGGTACCTGGCAGCTACCTGCCGCACAAGCCTGACCTCACCATCAGAGGCTCCAGTGAACACCAAGGTAGCTGCTTAGTCACGCCCCTTCCAGGGTAGTCTGGTTTGTGGCAGAGTGGGGTCACACCCCCACGCTCACGCCAACCAGTCAGGGCGTGAGCATTACATCCGGCTTCCCTTAAGGCAGCCATATTTCTAGCAATCCATGTGGACCACTGTCTTCGCCTGAGATATAAAGAGACTTTCCAAATTGTGGGTGGGGGGGGGGCAGGCCTGAGTCAACTAGGGAAACCATGCAGTTGGGTGAGGAGACTCGTTCTTTTGGTCCAACTGTAGTTTGGTGTAAAGGGGAGTATGTTTCTTCTGTGGTGGAAAGTGTCATTTTGTGGGTACTTATCCTTCCATATCCCACTGTAAACAACCACTGGAAAACTAAGAAGCAGGGTTGAGGGATGTTGGCAACCCGGGTGTACATATTTGCTCTCTGGGTAGGTCACAATTTTTTTTTTACTGGCCAAGATCCATCTTAGCAAAAATAAGGTGACCTTTTCCAGACTTTCTAGACAGTAGGATGGGGTTTAATTTGATCAACACGAGGTTCATCCAGGCTCACGTCCTCAAATCGCCTAAACTATCTAGACCCATTACTCATAATTGCCATTGACTCTGCACCCTTGAGCCAGGGGTATTTTACTTAGGTCATTCGAGTGTTGCATCTTCAGGTCGGGGCTAAGCACTCAGACTTTATTGACATATGCTAGAGGGTCGCCCTCACCTGTGGTTCTTGGACTACCTTGGCTCACGCTGCACAGTCCTGTGATAAATTGGCAGATTCGGGAGGTGGTGAAATGGAGAGTCGGGGAGAGTATTGCCAAGAACACTGCTTGGGAACCATGTTTGCCAGAGTGGGCACCCAATCTCTGCCCAAATACCCATCTGACTTAGGGGTGGGGGGTGTTTTCGGAGCAGGGGTGTCAAAAACTTCCTCCTGATCATCCTTATGATACGTCATTAATTCCTGGGGGCAAGCTGCTAAAAAGCAGATTATATATTATCTCTGGTCCAGCGAGGCAGGCCATGAAGAACTATATCGCAGAAAGTCTGGCAAAGGGTCATATCAGACCATCCTTATCCCCCGTTGCAGCTGGGGGGGTTTTGTCAAGAAAAAATACCAGGGACTACGCCCCTGCCTAGATTTGTACAAATTAAATCAGATCACGGGCCTGGGATCCATATCCGCTCCCTCTCATACTGGACCTGTTTAATCAGATTGTGGGAGCCAAATGGTTTTCTAAACTGGATATCTAGTGGCATATAATCTCATTAGCATTAAGGAGGGGGATGAATGGAAGACAGCTTTCAATACACCTGAGGGACACTATGAAAACCTTGTTATGCCATTCGGGTTGACTAGTGCTCCCTTTGTCTTTCAACACTTTGTTAATGACATTTTTAGTCACCTGGCAGGTAGATTTGTCTTAATTTTGTTTTTGTTTTTTGTTATTTGTGTCTTTTTGTGTGTCCCTTTATATATTTTTTTAGTTATTTTCCTGTGTCCCTGTGGACAGTAATTGGACCCGTGCAATATGATATGAAAGAAGTGTACTATGGATCCTCATCACCAATTTGGGCACCCTCTTTACTACTTTATTTGTCTTTCACTTTTTAGAATATAAAAATTCCTTATTTTTTATTATACACAATTCAATGTATTTTTCACTTTATTTACTGTTTGTAATATTACTACAGCATTATTAGGTGGTGTCTGTAACTTTTTATTATGTATATTTATGCATGTATTCATATATTACATATGTGTATGGTTTCATATGTATTCTTTGTCCTGGTTTGCGGTTTCCAGGCTTAGTCTTACTGTATTGTATTTGCACTTATTCTTATTTAATATGGTGTATTTTTCTATATATAGGATCCCGTGTATTTCTTGCGCCCTGTATATGCTATCAAGGCCATATTTTTCTATGCACGATTCCAATCTGGATATTTTTATGTATTTTATCTTTCCCTTTCATTTTCCCACAATTAATATGGTGGTTCGGGTATTTCCGGTACCGGAAGTAGCTAGTGCGCATGTCCCGGACTGTTTTGCAGTCAGAGCGTTGCGCCCGGTGTCCTTCAATGACTGCTGCGGGTCAGTGACTTCAACGGGGGAGTTCCCTGTGACTCGCTCAGTCATGGACCGTCGGATGTAACGCAGTCTCTGGCGCAATACATGCGCCGCTGATTGCTACAGGTGGACATACTTTTGGAGTATATTTATAGCATCATAGACACATCTAGGACACGGCCCCCTGAGGAAGCCGGCGCGAAACGCGCGTTGGGGCTGTGTTTTCCGGGTCTTTGAAAGAGGGACTATGGGTGAGATTGGCGTTATTTGCTTCTTACCTATCATGTGAAAATTTAGGCTGCTTTTGCAGTCGTTTTTTGCAGCCATTTATCTCTATTCAAGTATATATACTCATTGTGAAAGAGTGATGTTAGCAATATGTGCATTTTACTATTTCACCCCTATGTACCAGTACTATCTGGTTATATTCTGATATTTGGGGGTTTGTTCTGGCTGCAATGGTGATATCATTAGAATTGCCATCCTCCCACCTTTATATGTCTGACCATAGACCCGGGCAACATATTTTGTTTGTTCTTCCCCTCTTTTTTCATGAACCCTCAATGGTTCTTCTATACGTGTGTTTTTATGTATTGCTATTTATGTGAATAAAAATATATATTTTTTACCTCTATATTTTGGATGTGCACTCTGTCTGTTTTGCATACCAGTAATTGGTGAGTGTTCCAAATAGGAAAGAAATTTTTCCATGGTCCGTATATTGATACATCTATTTGGGGGACCATATATAATGGAGGAATAATGTATTTCGTTCTAATATGTATATGGCAGGTAGATTTGTTGTGATCTATCTTGATGACATATTGATTTATTTGCCTGACCTCGAATCATATCAGATTCATGTCAGGCAGGTCTTACAGATACTCAGAGACAATAAATTATTTGTGAAACCAGAGAATTACTGTTGTTAAAGTAGTCGGCCGCGATACTCGCCTCATTTCTCCACCGCCATGTCTCACCGACACTTCTGGGTCCTCAGCCGTGCTGGGGATCTCGGGCTCCACGCATGCGCACCCGCCCACTTAGGTCGCAGGCGCGCGCTATCCCGGCAGTTTAATACTGTCGGGTTGTTTGGTTCCGGAAGCACTTCCCAGTTTGGGCAGCGGCTACTGGGTATGTCAGGTCACTTCCTGTTAGAGGAAGCGCCTGATTATTGTTGTGCCTATCCCTTTGCCTTCCTTAGGTTCCTCTGTACTAGGGAAACCTCAGGTCCTCTTGCATTCCTCGGGGAGCTGCCTCTGTGTCTTTACCTCACGGTACTCTGTTCTGTCTCTCTGCAGTTCTCGGATCCCTGGACCCCAGGCCATCTCCGCTCCCTGCTCTTCCTCCACGGTCCCGGGTCTTTGGCCCACCATTTCTGCACCTCTTCCTGTTTTTCTCATATTGCTCTGTCCCTGTCCCCGTCTCCTACGAGCGGGACCCTTGGTTCCAGCACTCGTGGTGTCAGACCCCCTGGGCTTGCCCCTGACACTCCCTGTATAAGGGGTGGTCTCAGTAGGTCAGCTCACCGGGGACGATCTTGGTATTGCGATCCTGTGGGTCCACTCCAGGAAGAGTTACAGTAAGTGTTACAGTATAATCAGGCCATGGACCCCTCTGGTGCCTCGGCCGCTGCTCAAAAAGAGTTAGTATGCTTGCGGGAGAATCAAACGCAGATCATGGCTTTCATGAAGTCCATGGAGTTCCGGTTGTCAGCTTTACAGACCTCCGACCCAGAGAACGCCTCCCAGCTGGCCAGCCTCCAACATGAGCTTGCTCAGCAGCGTGACACCCAGGCCCACATACTTAGCTATATGGCATCGGTAGATGACCAACTGCTCTCCCTTCAGTCTGCTGCCTTGGGCTTTCATCCCACTGATCGGGCTAAGGTGACGTTTGTGGTGTCTCATTTAGAGGGAGAGGCTTTAGGGTGGGTTAATCCTCTCTGGGAGTGTGATGATCCCGTTGTTTTCCAGCTGTCAACTTTTCTGGAGACCTTTCTCAGAGTCTTTGATGAGCCAGGCAGCTTGGCCTCCACTACTGAGTCCCTCTTTAATCTCCCCCAGGGTTCTCTTTCCGTGGGTCAATACGCCATTCAGTTTCGCACTCTGTCCTCTGAGTTGGGCTGCAACAACGAGGCTCTGGTGGGGGCTTTTTGGCGAGATCTGTCGGGTCGATGAGCCACCACAGATCTCCTTACTCTGCGTTTTTGGAGATCTGGGATACGCCAGGCTGTTGGGGAGTATGTAGCATCCTGTAGTATGCGTGCATGTTCTAAGACCCATCATACTCGTCCATCAGGGTCTCTCCAGCCATTGGCAAGTCACACCTTGGACTCATTAATCGGTGGATTTAATCACTGATCTATAAGTGTTGACAGGTATTACTGCTATTTTAACAGTCGTGGACAGACTCAGGAAGATCTATCATTTCATTGTGCTACCTCCTTTACCCAACGCAAAGACTTTGGCATAAATTTTTATTAAAGAAATCGTGAAATTACATGGAATTTCTACCAATTTTGTTTCTGACAATTTATTTCCAATTTTTGTAAAGCGTTTTGTGCTTGTTTGAAGATCTATCTGTCATTTTCTTCAGCATTTCACCTGCAGTTTAATGGACAAACTGAACGGGTTAAACAGAATCTTGAGACTTATCTTAGGTGTTTTGTGACCGAGAATCAGGAGGATTGTGTTACCTACTTACCTCTAGCTGTAATGAGTCTACTGGAAAGTCCCCATTCTTCGGGGTCTACGGGTTTCATCGTCAGGTCAGCTCGTTTAAGAATCGTTCTTTCAGGAATACTAGAAGAACAGGTTTCATCTTCTATCTGTGTGGCAAGGGGTTCTGAATAATCTGAAGAAGATGGGATCCAAATATAAGTGTATGGCTGAGACTTTTGGTGAGTCTGGACCTGTGTCTTGGTGACTGGGTGTGGTTGTCATCGAGGAACATTAAGCTGAAGGTTTCCTCTTGGAAACTGGGTCTCAGGTTCATCGGTCCTCATAAGATTGTGGCCGTCGTCAATCCTGTAGCATTCTGCCTTGCTTTGCCACACACTTTTAGGATTCATAACGTGTTTCACAGATCTTTACTCAAAAAATAAGTTGTGTCATCTAGGCCAGGGGTCCCCAACCGCCGGTCCGCGGCCCAGCACCGGGCCGCTGCAGTGCCCTTGCCGGTCCGCGGACACAAGGGGAGCCAGGGGCGGTCAGTGGCGTAGCGGGGGCTGGGGCGGCGCGCAGCAGTTCTTAGCGGCGTGTGTAGCGGCGGCCAGGGAGCGATCCAAGCAGCTCCGCTGCCTGCAAGAGGGAATAGCAGGAGCGGAGCTGCAAGGACCCGTCCAGCTTCCTGCCCGCCGCCCGCGCTTCCTGTCTCTGACTGACACAGAGAGGAGCGCGCCGCTGCTGTGTCAGAGCGAGGAAGCGCGGGCGATGCTGCGACAGGTGAGAGGAGAGAGGTGGTGTGTGTGTGTGTGTACATATGTCTGTCTGTGTGTGTGTGTATGTGTGTGTGTGTGTGTGTGTGTGTGTGTGTGTGTGTGTTGGTCTGTGTTTGTGTAGCCTGGCCCTGGAGGAGATGGGGACATGAGGAGAAGGCCATGAGGGGAGTGATGGGGTGAAGGCAATGATGGAGAGACAGCAGTGATGGGGTGAAGGCAATGATGGGGAGAGGGGAGTGATGGGGTGAAGGCAATGATGGAGAGACAGCAGTGATGGGGAGAAGTGAGTGATGGGGTGAAGGCAATGATGGGGAGAGGGGAGTGATGGGGTGAAGGCAATGATGGAGAGAGGGGAGTGATGGGGTGAAGGCAATGATGGAGAGACGGCAGTGATGGGGAGAAGGGAGTGATGGGGTGAAGGCAATGATGGGGAGAAGGGAGTGATGGGGTGAAGGCAATGATGGGGAGAAGGGAGTGATGGGGTGAAGGCAATGATGGGCAGAAGGGAGTGATGGGGTGAAGGCAATGATGGGGAGACAGCAGTGATGGGGTGAAGGCAGTGATGGAGAGACGGCAGTGATGGGGTGAAGGCAATGATGGGGAGAAGGGAGTGATGGGGTGAAGGCAATGATGGGGAGACGGCAGTGATGGGGTGAAGGCAATGATGGGGAGACGGCAGTGATGGGGTGAAGGCAGTGATGGAGAGATGGCAGTGATGGGGTGAAGGCAATGATGGAGAGATGGCAGTGATGGGGTGAAGGCAATGATGGGGAGACGGCAGTGATGGGGAGAAGGGAGTGATGGGGTGAAGGCAATGATGGGGAGAAGGGAGTGATGGGGTGAAGGCAATGATGGGGAGAAGGGAGTGATGGGGTGAAGGCAATGATGGGGAGAAGGGAGTGATGGGGTGAAGGCAATGATGGGGAGAAGGGAGTGATGGGGTGAAGGCAATGATGGGCAGAAGGGAGTGATGGGGTGAAGGCAATGATGGGGAGACGGCAGTGATGGGGTGAAGGCAATGATGGGGAGAAGGGAGTGATGGGGTGAAGGCAATGATGGGGAGACGGCAGTGATGGGGTGAAGGCAATGATGGGGAGACGGCAGTGATGGGGTGAAGGCAGTGATGGAGAGATGGCAGTGATGGGGTGAAGGCAATGATGGAGAGATGGCAGTGATGGGGTGAAGGCAATGATGGGGAGACGGCAGTGATGGGGAGAAGGGAGTGATGGGGTGAAGGCAATGATGGGGAGAAGGGAGTGATGGGGTGAAGGCAATGATGGGGAGAAGGGAGTGATGGGGTGAAGGCAATGATGGGGAGAAGGGAGTGATGGGGTGAAGGCAATGATGGGCAGAAGGGAGTGATGGGGTGAAGGCAATGATGGGGAGACGGCAGTGATGGGGTGAAGGCAATGATGGGGAGAAGGGAGTGATGGGGTGAAGGCAATGATGGGGAGACGGCAGTGATGGGGTGAAGGGAGTGATGGGGTGAAGGCAGTGATGGAGAGATGGCAGTGATGGGGTGAAGGCAATGATGGAGAGATGGCAGTGATGGGGTGAAGGCAATGATGGAGAGATGGCAGTGATGGGGTGAAGGCAATGATGGGGAGACAGCAGTGATGGGGTGAAGGCAATGATGGAGAGATGGCAGTGATGGGGTGAAGGCAATGATGGGGAGAAGGGGGTGATGGGGTGAAGGCAGTGATGGAGAGATGGCAGTGATGGGGTGAAGGCAATGATGGAGAGATGGCAGTGATGGGGTGAAGGCAATGATGGAGAGATGGCAGTGATGGGGTGAAGGCAATGATGGGGAGACAGCAGTGATGGGGTGAAGGCAATGATGGGGAGACAGCAGTGATGGGGTGAAGGCAATGATGGGGAGAAGGGGGTGATGGAGCACTCATTCAAAACCTATGGTGAGTTGAGTCACATTATAAATGTTATTTAATTATAAGTATGCACTGCTACACTACAACCGTGTCCATAGGCCCGCCCCCTTATGACCAAAGCCCCGCCCCTAACACACCTCCATCCCCGCCCTGCCGGGCCATGGAAGAATGGTCTTGCTTGAAACCGGTCCCTGGTGCAAAAAAGGTTGGGGACCACTGATCTAGGCCATCACCGCCACCTCAACCTCCGGTCAATGCTGATGGGAACTTGGAGTTAATTTAGTGGATTCTTTCTTGGTTCGTCGGTCTAGTAGGTATATTCTAGTACATAGGGGCAGGATTATAGTAGTTATATTCTTGTACATAGAGGCAGTATTATAGTAGTTATATTCTTGTACATAGGAGCAGTATTATAGTAGTTATATTCTTGTATATAGGGGCAGTATTATAGTAGTTATATTCTTGTACATAGAGGCAGTATTATAGTAGTTATATTCTTGTACATAGGGGCAGTATTATAGTAGTTATATTCTTGTACATAGGGGCAGTATTATAGTAGTTATATTCTTGTACATAGGGGCAGTATTATAGTAGTTATATTCTTGTATATAGGGGCAGTATTATAGTAGTTATATTCTTGTACATAGGGGCAGTATTATAGTAGTTATATTCTTGTACATAGAGGCAGTATTATAGTAGTTATATTCTTGTACATAGGAGCAGTATTATAGTAGTTATATTCTTGTACATAGGAGCAGTATTATAGTAGTTATATTCTTGTACATAGGGGCAGTATTATAGTAGTTATATTCTTGTACATAGGGGCAGTATTATAGTAGTTATATTCTTGTACATAGAGGCAGTATTATAGTAGTTATATTCTTGTACATAGGAGCAGTATTATAGTAGTTATATTCTTGTACATAGGAGCAGTATTATAGTAGTTATATTGTACATAGGGGCAGTATTATAGTAGTTATATTCCTGTATATAGGGGCAGTATTATAGTAGTTATATTCTTGTACATAGGGGCAGTATTATAGTATTTATATTCTTGTATATAGGGGCAGTATTATAGTAGTTATATTCTTGTACATAGGGGCAGTATTATAGTAGTTATATTCTTGTACATAGGGGGCAGTATTATAGTAGTTATATTCTTGTACATAGGGGGCAGTATTATAGTAGTAATATTCTTGTACATAGGGGGCAGTATTATAGTAGTAATATTCTTGTACATAGGAGCAGTATTATAGTAGTAATATTCTTGTACATAGGAGCAGTATTATAGTAGTTATATTCTTGTACATAGGGGCAGTATTATAGTAGTTATATTCTTGTACATAGGAGCAGTATTATAGTAGTTATATTCTTGTACATAGGAGCAGTATTATAGTAGTTATATTCTTGTACATAGGAGCAGTATTATAGTAGTTATATTCTTGTACATAGGAGCAGTATTATAGTAGTTATATTCTTGTACATAGAGGCAGTATTATAGTAGTTATATTCTTGTACATAGGGGGCAGTATTATAGTAGTTGTATTCTTGTATATAGGGGCAGTATTATAGTAGTTATATTCTTGTACATAGGGGCAGTATTATAGTAGTTATATTCTTGTACATAGGGGGCAGTATTATAGTAGTTATATTCTTGTACATAGGGGGCAGTATTATAGTAGTTATATTCTTGTACATAGGGGGCAGTATTATAGTAGTTATATTCTTGTACATAGGGGCAGTATTATAGTAGTTATATTCTTGTACATAGGGGGCAGTATTATAGTAGTTATATTCTTGTACATAGGAGCAGTATTATAGTAGTAATATTCTTGTACATAGGAGCAGTATTATAGTAGTTATATTCTTGTACATAGGAGCAGTATTATAGTAGTTATATTCTTGTACATAGGAGCAGTATTATAGTAGTTATATTCTTGTACATAGGAGCAGTTTTATAGTAGTTATATTCTTGTACATAGGAGCAGTATTATAGTAGTTATATTCTTGTACATAGAGGCAGTATTATAGTAGTTATATTCTTGTACATAGGGGGAGGTATTATAGTAGTTATATTCTTGTACATAGCAGTATTATAGTAGTTATATTCTTGTACATAGGGAGCAGTATTATAGTAGTTATATTCTTGTACATAGAGGCAGTGTTATAGTAGTTATATTCTTGTACATAGGGGGCAGTATTATAGTAGTTATATTCTTGTATATAGGGGCAGTATTATAGTAGGTATATTCTTGTACATAGGGGCAGTATTATAGTAGTTATATTCTTGTACATAGGGGGCAGTATTATAGTAGTTATATTCTTGTACATAGGGGCAGTATTATAGTAGTTATATTCTTGTACATAGGGGGCAGTATTATAGTAGTTATATTCTTGTACATAGGAGCAGTATTATAGTAGTTATATTCTTGTACATAGAGGCAGTATTATAGTAGTTATATTCTTGTACATAGGAGCAGTATTATAGTAGTTATATTCTTGTATATAGGGGCAGTATTATAGTAGTTATATTCTTGTACATAGGGGCAGTATTATAGTAGTTATATTCTTGTACATAGGGGGCAGTATTATAGTAGTTATATTCTTGTACATAGGGGGCAGTATTATAGTAGTAATATTCTTGTACATAGGGGGCAGTATTATAGTAGTAATATTCTTGTACATAGGAGCAGTATTATAGTAGTAATATTCTTGTACATAGGAGCAGTATTATAGTAGTTATATTCTTGTACATAGGAGCAGTATTATAGTAGTTATATTCTTGTACATAGGAGCAGTATTATAGTAGTTATATTCTTGTACATAGGAGCAGTATTATAGTAGTTATATTCTTGTACATAGAGGCAGTATTATAGTAGTTATATTCTTGTACATAGGGGGAGGTATTATAGTAGTTATATTCTTGTACATAGCAGTATTATAGTAGTTATAGTCTTGTACATAGGGGGCAGTATTATAGTAGTTATATTCTTGTACATAGGGGCATTATTATAGTAGTTATATTCTTGTACATAGGAGCAGTATTATAGTAGTTATATTCTTGTACATAGGGGGCAGTATTATAGTAGTTATATTCTTGTACATAGCAGTATTATAGTATTTATATTCTTGTACATAGCAGTATTATAGTAGTTATATTCTTGTACATAGGGGCAGTATTATAGTAATTATATTCTTGTACATAGAGGCAGTATTATAGTAGTTATATTCTTGTACATAGGGGCAGTATTATAGTAGCTATATTCTTGTACATAGGGGGCAGTATTATAGTAGTTATATTCTTGTACATAGCAGTATTATAGTAGTTATATTCTTGTACATAGCAGTATTATAGTAGTTATAGTCTTGTACATAGGGGGCAGTATTATAGTAGTTATATTCTTGTACATAGGGGCATTATTATAGTAGTTATATTCTTGTATATATGAGCAGTATTATAGTAGCTATATTCTTGTATATAGGGACAGTATTATAGTAGTTATATTCTTGTACATAGGGGCAGTATTATAGTAGTTATATTCTTGTACATAGGGGGCAGTATTATAGTAGTTATATTCTTGTACATAGGGGCAGTATTATAGCAGTTATATTCTTTTACATAGGGGCAGTATTATAGTAGTTATATTCTTGTACATAGGGGCAGTATTATAGTAGTTATGTTCTCGTACATAGAATATGTAAAAAAAAATGTAACAACATTCCTCCAATAATACAAAACTAAATTCACTAGGATTGTACATACATTCATTAAATATCCAGATTATACATATCAAACTAACTTAGAGTCCATACTCCTAGTTTGGGGGGAAAAAAAACATTGCAAGCAGAGCTCATCATATTCCTACCCAGTGACTCATCCTTCTCTATCTTAACATTTCCTAATTTCTCCTAATGATTTTCCCTTTCTGAGTTCGGACATTATCTGGTTGACAGCGTCACAGATCTGAGTCGGAGTTATTCTGTTCACCACCGGTCTCCATCTCAGACTCTTCCCGAGTGCCCTCAGGTAAGGGCTTCCGCTTTGGCGGAGGACAGTCCTCTACGTCCCTATCACACTCTGCGTCAGTTCTCTTAAGGTCATCTTCAAAATTGCTGTCACTCAGACAGAACATCAGACCTGTTAGAAACGACCATTACACCTGCAGAACTCTGGAATTTCTTCCCGCCTCCTTGGCCAGTGTCATACCCCTCAGGTTTACGGGAGGCCTTGTCCTTTTTCTTCCTTTTCTGATTATTGCTATACTCTTCAGACACAGATGGTAGCACTGAAGTAATGCCTTCCTGTGACTGCTGCCCCTGAGGTACAACCTCCATACTCCCCTGTTCTCTCTCTGAACCCTGCTGCTCTGGAGTTAGCTGAGTAGACCCCTGGTGGACCTCTGGTCTGGTCAGTATTTCCTCTGACAGTAAAGCTGCCTCCTCCAGAATCTCTGCCCCTGCCACCAAGTCCTCGTCAGGAAAGTCCTTACAGATATTGTGCCAGGTGTCTGGACAGTCCCTGTGAGGGTGACCGATCTTCCCACAGAGGTTGCACCTGATGTTCTGGCAGTCTGCAGCTAGATGGCCGACCTCCCCACACAGGCTGCACCTCACCACAGTGCAGGTATTTGCCAGGTGACCGGCCTTGCCACATTTAAAGCACTTACGAGGCTGCCCAGGATAGAAACACACACCCCTCTCCAGGGGTGGGATTCAAATTTTTAACAACAGGTTCTGTGTGTGTGTGTAGGAAAACCACACCCATTATTAAGTCACACCCATTTACACGCACCTTTTCCTCAAACATATACAAGTAGGGGCGCAGTCAAACAGTTGAAAAAAAATAAATTGGAATTAGATCAGAACAGGTCCCCAAAAGACAGCACAGACATACTAACCTGGCGTTGGAGTACAGTACACAGTGACTGGCTGTGATGCGTCTGCAGTAAGTGAGTCCCATGGTTGCCCAGGCCTCCTGGATGGCCCCCAGGCCCTGCACCGCCCGTCCTGCTCCACCGTGCCGATGCACACACTGGAAGCACACCACCGCACCGGTTACCGGGGTGATGAGGATGATGGAGGCCCGCAGGCCGCACAGCACAGCTCACACTGGGTAGGTAGCAGTGCGCGGTGATTCCCCCAGATACCCAATAGCGGCAAAGCTCTGCTGCAGGTATCAGTGTGCGGGGGCCGCTGGGGTCCGGCAGGGTGAGTGCTCAGTCAGAGTGCACGGACGTATCAGTGCGCCGCGCGTGGTATCTGGCGGGCGGGGCTAGCATCTAGGAAGCCGAAGCAGAGAGTCTGGATCTCCCCGGTTCGGGGAGCCGGCTGCTTTTTTAACAACCGGTTCCACCGAACCGGGGAGAACCGGCTGAATCCCACCCCTGCCCCTCTCCCTCTCAATAAAGGAGTTGGGTAAATGGGCAGTGATGTTATTGTTAGTGATGTTATTGCATTGGCGCAGTTTCACCAAAACCCGCCACCCTCCCGTCCAGATACCATCACTGTCTCTGCTTTTGGTGAGGTCAGAGACCAGGTCACAATGCCTCCGTAGCCACACCACAATGTCCTGCGGGGGAACAGACTCATTCCAGAAGATGACATTTATGGTGACAGTATCTGGCTGGAGATAGGAATAAAGCTGAACTTACTCCAGCCCTCCGTGTCTCTAAACGTGGGGAAACTAGACCAGAATCTGTCCAGGTCAGACATGAGCTTAAAGCTGACATCATAGCCTTGCCTGTCTGGAACATTAATCACTGCCAGGATGCTGACTGGCACAAACCCCATCTGGTGGCATAAAAGCTCCCTGACAACAAACCTCCTGTCTGGCAGGTCCTCCTTGGCACCCCTGTGCCGGAAACGCACGACGTTTCGCCGTTTAAACGCCTGGCCTGTAAAATTGGTACCAGAGGTAAAGGACGGAGCACCACGACTCCAGGCATTACTGGGGGGACCGTGTGGAGTCACATTGGGTTGACTGATGGGGTGAATGAAGGTCTGCAGCAGGGGGGCTGCCACACCTTGTGTGTCGAAATTAAAGGGGGGAAATCACAGACATTATCATGCACATTGTTATCATCAGCATCAATGTCATTTGTTATGAATGAGTCACCGGAGGAGGAAAAAACAAAAATACAAGCTAAGTCCAGAAAACTGGAGAGGTTGGTAGCTAGCGGATTGCAGACCCCTGATCCTATTCACATCAACTAACAGTAGCCGTGGGGTGATCCTACGGTGGTCCTAGACACCTCGTTCACAGCCGGAGAACTAAATAAACCTAAAGAAAGAAAGGGGAAATCTAAACTGCCCCAGAGCAGACTCCAAAGCAATAGACAGCCCCCAACATGTATTGACGGTGAAAACAGATGAAAACACAAACAGAAAGACAGGCTGAGCAAACGATGGGGCCCTCACTAACTAGATAGGACAGGAAAGAAAAGCAACTGTCTGCAATCACGCAAAAACCCTGCCAAAAATAATGTCCAACACGTCTGATAGAAAAGGCCCTGAAGTCACTAGACTTCAAAATCACTATATCAGCACTCAGGTATATTCTGAAGACAGAGCAAAAGAGATCAACTGATCAGAGACAAAAATGGAGTCCAGCCAGTCCCAACCAGGGCTGGCTGAAAACAAACACTTTAAGTAAACCAGACAAAATCTCATGGAACAATAGCAGAGCAAAAACTTAGCTTTAGTAGACAGTACTAAACTGGAGACCAGAGCTCAGAGCAAAGAGGATCACCAGCAACCCAGCAGGGCGTCGGCGGCCTTATATCCACTCAGAGATTCCAGATGTCCAATCACACTCCACCTGTTCAGATGACAGGATTTTCCCATCCAAATCAATTTCACTACCTCCTTTCACCAGCAGAGGGAGTTCATCGGACATCAAAGGTGAAGGAGAAAATGAGCTCATAACAGTCATTATCAGACTGTGCAGCGTCTACCAAAGATACTGTGCTCCCCTAAGCCCCCGACCCCTCAGATACAGCGCGGTTATCCCCAGCATCAGAGCCCTGCTGGGCACCATCAGTAATGACCAGCACATGTCCACTGCCCAACTGTTGTGCTTGGCATTCTGAGACTTGTAGTCCCTCTGCTGGAAAGTGCAGTCCATGCTGCTGCTTGGGATCTGCTGCAGGCTGCTGTGCTTGGCATTCTGAGACCTGTGGTACATCTGCTGGAATCTTCACAACATGCTGCTGCGGCTGCAGTATTTGACCCTTTTGGAAGCAGAAACTTGCAGGCTGCAGCACTGGCCGTAGCGGCTTCTGGGGTCCACATGGGACAATGTCTGAGCTGGAACCTGCAGAGTCCTGCAGGTGTGACATAAACAGTTCCTGGTTCCTATAAGTCTCTGCCAGGGGCCCCATCTTCTCTAGGACGCAGTCCATGTCCCTCACCACTTTTGCCAGCTGTATACCAAGTGTGTTCAGAGTCTGATCATAAAAGGTGTGATCGCCACCAGGATTAGAAGCCTTTACCTTATAACCCATGTCTATTTGTTTCTGCAGCAAGTCTTTGCACTGTTGTAGCTCACCGAGCCTCTTGACCAGTCCTGGGATCTCCTCTGCGACCTGAAGCTCAGTTGCACATGGCGTCTCCTCCTGGGATCCTGCTTTCAGCAATGTCCCTGGATGCTTGAAACCAGACGTCTCCTTAACTTTCACCACCGCTGGTTTCGTGGCTCCAGGCTCCACAGCACTTTTACTGCTGCCACCTGACTGCGACCTTGTGCGCCCAGAGCTCGCCATGCTGGCCACCACATGCTTCTGCTGCAGGTTCTCCTGGAGCGTCTGTCTCTCCAGTGAGGTTCTCCTCTGCCTGCTGGAAGTCAGCTGCACACCAGAGGCCGGTGATGGCATCTCCTGAGCTGCAGGCTGCTTTCCTCCATTCAGCTTCTCACCAGTAGATTTCTTTTGGATTTCTCCTAGTTGCTCTTCACTCTGCTGGCCTTGGCTGGCCGACTGCTTAACTGGTACTTTCTTACCCACAGCCATGGCTTTTCCTTGTTCCGTTACTTTACGCACTTTCACAGCTTCATCTTTCTTGCTGCTGCTGCTACTTCCATTCTGAGCTTTCTTTTCCTCAGAAA
Organism: Dendrobates tinctorius; assembly: GCF_039654945.1. Taxonomy (NCBI): domain Eukaryota; kingdom Metazoa; phylum Chordata; class Amphibia; order Anura; family Dendrobatidae; genus Dendrobates; species Dendrobates tinctorius. Next base: position 8,373,894 of record NW_027361824.1, read on the forward strand.
CAACTTTGGGAATTGCATCCGCTTTAGACACAGCTTGAGCGTTACTTCCCAGTGTAGGCCTGGAAGTCTGGGCCTTGCTTGGGGAGTTACCCCATCCAGGGTGGCCTCCCCCTGGGCTTGCTCCAGACATCAGGAACAGCTACAAACACACAACCTCACAGCTAGGAGCAGTATTATAGTAGTTATATTCTTGTACATAGGGGCAGTATTATAGTAGTTATATTCTTGTACATAGGAGCAGTATTATAGTAGTTATATTCTTGTACATAGGGGCAGTATTATAGTAGTTATATTCTTGTACATAGGAGCAGTATTATAGTAGTTATATTCTTGTACATAGGGGCAGTATTATAGTAGTTATATTCTTGTACATAGGGGTAGTATTATAGTAGTTATATTCTTGTACATAGGGGGCAGTATTATAGTAATTATATTCTTGTACATAGGGGCAGTATTATAGTAGTTATATTCTTGTACATAGGAGCAGTATTATAGTAGTTATATTCTTGTACATAGGGGCAGTATTATAGTAGTTATATTCTTGTACATAGGGGCAGTATTATAGTAGTAATATTCCTGTACATAGGAGGAGTATTATAGTAGTTATATTCTTGTACATAGGGGCAGTATTATAGTAGTTATATTCTTGTACATAGCAGTATTATAGTACTTATATTCTTGTACATAGGAGCAGTATTATAGCAGTTATATTCTTGTACATAGGAGCAGTATTATAGTAGTTATATTCTTGTACATAGGGGCAGTATTATAGCAGTTATATTCTTGTACATAGGAGCAGTATTATAGCAGTTATATTCTTGTACATAGGAGCAGTATTATAGTAGTTATATTCTTGTACATAGGGAGCAGTATTATAGTAGTTATATTCTTGTACATAGGGGCAGTATTATAGTAGTTATATTCTTGTATATAGGGGCAGTATTATAGTAGTTATATTCTTGTACATAGGAGCAGTATTATAGTAATTATATTCTTGTACATAGGGGCAGTATTATAGTAGTTATATTCTTGTATATAGGGGCAGTATTATAGTAGTTATATTTTTGTACATAGGAGCAGTATTATAGTAGTTATAGTCTTGTACATAGGAGCAGTATTATAGTAATTATATTCTTGTACATAGGGGCAGTATTATAGTAGTTATATTCTTGTATATAGGGGCAGTATTATAGTAGTTATATTTTTGTACATAGGAGCAGTATTATAGTAGTTATAGTCTTGTACATAGGGGCAGTATTATAGTAATTATATTCTTGTACATAGGGGCAGTATTATAGTAGTTATATTCTTGTATATAGGGGCAGTATTATAGTAGTTATATTTTTGTACATAGGAGCAGTATTATAGTAGTTATAGTCTTGTACATAGGGGCAGTATTATAGTAATTATATTCTTGTACATAGGGGCAGTATTATAGTAGTTATATTCTTGTATATAGGGGCACTATTATAGTAGTTATATTTTTGTACATAGGAGCAGTATTATAGTAATTATATTCTTGTACATAGGGGCAGTATTATAGTAATTATATTCTTGTACATAGGAGGCAGTATTATAGTAGTTATATTCTTGTACTGTATATAGGAGCAGTATTATAGTAGTTATATTCTTGTACAGTGGGGAAAAAAAGTATTTAGTCAGGCAGCAATAGTGCAAGTTCCACCACTTAAAAAGATGAAAGGCGTCTGTAATTTACATCATAGGTAGACCTCAACTATGGGAGACAAACTGAGAAAAAAAATCCAGAAAATCACATTGTCTGTTTTTTTTTTTCATTTTATTTGCATATTATGGTGGAAAATAAGTACCGTATATACTCGAGTATAAGCCGACCCCCCCTAATTTTGCCACAAAAAACTGGGAAAACTTATTGACTCGAGTATAAGCCTAGGGTGGGAAATGCTCCATAGATTATTCCCCCATATGCTGCCCCCATTAGAAGCTCCATATTGTTCCCCCATATACTGCCCCCATTAGAAGCTCCATATTGTTCCCCCATATACTGCCCCCATTAGAAGCTCCATATTGTTCCCCCATATACTGCCCCCATTAGAAGCTCCATATTGTTCCCCCATATACTGCCCCCATTAGAAGCTCCATATTGTTCCCCCATATACTGCCCCCATTAGAAGCTCCATATTGTTCCCCCATATACTGCCCCCATTAGAAGCTCCATATTGTTCCCCCATATACTGCCCCCATTAGAAGCTCCTTAAGATTATTCCCCCATGTGCTGCCGCTGCTGCAGCATGTAAAAATAAAAAAAATGACATACTCACCTCTCCGTCGCTGGGTGTCAGATACTCACCTGTCCTGCGTCCATGGCTGCTCACCGCTATCTGCCACGTCATCAGTCAGTGACGTTCAGACTGCAGGGGGCGCGGCGCACACTAATCACGTCACCGCGCCCTCTGCTGTCTGAAGTCACTGACCGATGACAGACACAGACAGCAGCCATGGACGCAGGACAGGTGAGTATCGCTATACTTACCCGTCCTGATGCTGTGTCTTGAGCCCCCAGCTTCTCCCCGTGCTCTCTCTTCCTGCCTTCAGCGGTCACGTGGTGCCGCTCAATAAAACTCATGATATGCGCATATTCATGAGTTTTAATGAGCGGCACCACGTGACCGCTGAAGGCAGGAAGAGAGAGCACGGGGAGAAGCTGGGGGCTCAAGACACAGCGTCAGGACGGGTAAGTGTGACCTGACACCCCCGCCCCCCCCTCCCCCCCTGACCCCCGGTCTATATGACTCGAATATAAGCCGAGAGGGGGACTTTCAGCCCAAAAAAACGGGCTGAAAATCTCGGCTTATATTCGAGTATATACGGTATTTGGTCAGAAACAAAATTTCATCTCAATACTTTGTGATATATCCTTTGTTGGCAATGACAGAGGTCAAACGTTTTCTGTAAGTCTTCACAAGGTTGCCACACACTGTTGTTGGTATGTTGGCCCATTCCTCCATGCAGATCTCCTCTAGAGCAGTGATGTTTTTGGCTTTTCGCTTGGCAACACGGACTTTCAACTCCCTCCAAAGGTTTTCTATAGGGTTGAGATCTGGAGACTGGCTAGGCCACTCCAGGACCTTGAAATGCTTCTTACGAAGCCACTCCTTCGTTGCCCTGGTGGTGTGCTTTGGATCATTGTCATGTTGAAAGACCCAGCCACGTTTCATCTTCAATGCCCTTGCTGATGGAAGGAGGTTTGCACTCAAAATCTCACGATACATGGCCCCATTCATTCTTTCATGTACCCGGATCAGTCGTCCTGGCCCCTTTGCAGAGAAACAGTCCCAAAGCATGATGTTTCCACCACCATGCTTTACAGTAGGTATGGTGTTTGATGGATGCAACGCAGTATTCTTTTTCCTCCAAACACGACAAGTTGTGTTTCTACCAAACAGTTCCAGTTTGGTTTCATCAGACCATAGGACATTCTCCCAAAACTCCTCTGGATCATCCAAATGCTCTCTAGCAAACTTCAGACGGGCCCGGACATGTACAGGCTTAAGCAGTGGGACACGTCTGGCACTGCAGGATCTGAGTCCATGGTGGCGTAGTGTGTTACTTATGGTAGGCCTTGTTACATTGGTCCCAGCTCTCTGCAGTTCATTCACTAGGTCCCCCCGCGTGGTTCTGGGATTTTTGCTCACCGTTCTTGTGATCATTCTGACCCCACGGGGTGGGATTTTGCTTGGAGCACCAGATCGAGGGAGATTATAAGTGGTCTTGTATGTCTTCCATTTTCTAATTATTGCTCCCACAGTTGATTTCTTCACTCCAAGCTGGTTGGCTATTGCAGATTCAGTCTTCCCAGCCTGGTGCAGGGCTACAATTTTGTTTCTGGTGTCCTTTGACAGCTCTTTGGTCTTCACCATAGTGGAGTTTGGAGTCAGACTGTTTGAGGGTGTGCACAGGTGTCTTTTTATACTGATAACAAGTTTAAACAGGTGCCATTACTACAGGTAATGAGTGGAGGAAAGAGGAGACTCTTAAAGAAGAAGTTACAGGTCTGTGAGAGCCAGAAATCTTGATTGCTTGTTTCTGACCAAATACTTATTTTCCACCATAATATGCAAATAAAATGAAAAAAAAACAGACAATGTGATTTTCTGGATTTTTTTTTCTCAGTTTGTCTCCCATAGTTGAGGTCTACCTATGATGTAAATTACAGACGCCTCTCATCTTTTTAAGTGGTGGAACTTGCACTATTGCTGACTGACTAAATACTTTTTTTCCCCACTGTATATTCATGTATATAGGGGCAGTATTATAGTAGTTATATTCTTGTACATAGGAGCAGTATTATAGTAGTTATATTCTTGTACATAGGGGCAGTATTATAGTAATTATATTCTTGTACATAGGGGCAGTATTATAGTAATTATATTCTTGTACATAGGAGCAGTATTATAGTAATTATATTCTTGTACATAGGAGCAGTATTATAGTAGTTATATTCTTGTACATAGGAGCAGTATTATAGTAGTTATATTCTTGTATATAGGGGGCAGTATTATAGTAGTTACATTCTTGTACATAGGGGCAGTATTATAGTAGTTATATTCTTGTACATAGGGAGCAGTATTATAGTAGTTATATTCTTGTACATAGGAGCAGTATTATAGTAGTTATATTCTTGTACATAGGAGCAGTATTATAGTAGTTGTATTCTTGTACATAGGAGCAGTATTATAGTAGTTATATTCTTGTATATAGGGGGCAGTATTATAGTAGTTATATTCTTGTACATAGGGGGCAGTATTATAGTAGTTATATTCTTGTACATAGGAGCAGTATTATAGTAGTTATATTCTTGTATATAGGGGGCAGTATTATAGTAGTTATATTCTTGTATATAGGGGGCAGTATTATAGTAGTTATATTCTTGTACATAGGGGGCAGTATTATAGTAATTATATTCTTGTACATAGTGGCAGTATTATAGTAGCTATATTCTTGTATATAGGGGCAATTTTTATTGTATAAAACCCACAAATACAATTAAAAGAAACAGAATTCTTCCTTAATACAAAACATAAATTCTCATGAATGCATCAGACAATAATTACAGAACTAAATTAATACATTAGGAATAAAGGTAACTTAGAGTTCACTCCTGTGGAAGGAAGAATATGAAATAAACACTTTTAGTAACACGATCATGTTATTATCCCACAGACACATTCCTCCATAGTTTCTCATTACTCTGACTTTTCTTTATCTCTATCGCTCTTATCCATCTGAGCTCGGACAGTATCTTTGTGGCTGTGGTGACGGGATGGAAGGGCTCGCTGTGGAGGGACACTCGTGTTCTCATGTGCCAGTGGTAATACTTAATGGTGGTAATGATCAGGTACATTGTCCCCCTGTCGATGTTACCGTCAGTGGATGGGACTCCATAGATAATGTCAGGGTAATTCAGGGACAGCAGTCTGGGGATTTTCAGCTTGGTCGATACTTCCGTCCATATTTCCCTACCTCCCCAGCAATCACAAATAAAATGCTCCATGGTTTCCTCTTGCTGACAACCAAGGGGACAGTTCCGATCCAAAACACTTAAATATTTTAAGTTCCCCCTCACAAAGAGCTTCCCATGCAGCGACAGCCAAGCAATGTCAAAAAACTTTGCTGGAAGTCGCCTCCCGTTGAGGAATCGGAGACTGTCCTGAAGGGTACTAGTGGCACAATCTCTTAGGGCCAGTGGAGAGTAGAAGAAAGTCCTACAGATATGAGCACACAGATCTTTCCTCGTATTACTCTCAATGTAAGACTTCTCCAGTCCCCACTTCCTGACACACTTCAGACCATATTCCAGATACTGGGGGAGGTGGTCACCTGTCCATCTCCTCCTCTTGAGACTGCCGCCTCGCACCCAAGATTCCGCAAAAGGCAATATCCAATACCTGATACTATTCGCCCACAGGGAGCTACTGTTTGAATCCATGCTCCCAAAATGTACTTTCAGAAACAAGGAGTCAAAGAAAACCCTTGGCTTTAACATATCCTGCCCGCCCTCACTCCGCTGTAGGTACGTTATTCCCCTCTTTATCAGGTTCATCCTGTTCCCCCACAAGAGCTGGAAGAACAGGCTGAGGAGCCTCGCCGAGAAGGATTCTGGCAAAGGAAAAATGACAGAGACATACAAGAAGACGGGGACCAGGTAAGTCTTCAACATAGCAACCCTTTCTCTGTAAGTCAGCCTCCAGTTCTTCCATCGCTGAACCTTTGCATTTCCAGTCTCCAGTTTTTCCTCCCAATTTAGGCTGGCATTATCTTCCCTCCCAAATTTAACCCCTAAGATCTTGATATGGGTGGAGGCCTTAACAAACTGCGGCAGATCAAAGTCTGGGTCAGATTGCAATGTCCACAGAGCTTGACTCTTCTCAAGGTTGACCAGAGACGCGGAGGCCTCTGAGTAACTTCTGATGGCCGCAGACAACATCTGCACCTCATGAGGATTAGATATCACCAGCGTCACCTCATCCGCGTAGGCAACCACCCTCAGAGGCAAGCAGTGGGGGACCGGCACCCCCCAAAAGTTACACTCCTGCAGTGACCTCAGAAACTGGTCTATGGCAAAAACATACAGGAGTGGACTCAGCGGGCAGCCCTGTCTCACCCCCGCCTCAACTCTAAAAGTGCCACCCTGCCAACCATTAATCAGAGGAAAGCTCACCGCCTCTCTGTACAAAATCTTCAGCCAATCCACAAATTGTCCTGGAATACCATACTTTGACAAAGTGGCCCACAGATAATCATGATCAACTCTGTCAAAGGCTTTAGCCTGGTCCAGACTGACAACATATCTCCCACACCGCAGAGCTTTACATCTCTCAAACATCTCCCATATCGAGATGACTGCTCCAGAGATGTTCCGCCCTTTTACCGTGCCAAACTGAGAGCCTACCAACAGTGCCGAGGACAAACAGACTAACCTAGAAAACAGGATCTTTGCCAGAATCTTCCTGTCAACATTCAAGAGGGCAATTGGCCTCCAGTTCTTGATGTCGCTCGGCTCCTTACCTTTTGACAGCAGAATTAATGAGGACACTCTCATGGATGGGGGCATCAGGTGATTTTCTAGACAATTTTTGTAAACATTCACAAGAATTGGAGCCAGGAGGTCTCTGAATTTCTTATAAAATTCTGCTGTTATACCATCCGGACCTGGTGCCTTCTTCAGATGTAACTTATCAATGGCCTCCTTAACCTCCTCCACCTTTAGTTCTGCTGTCAAAGGAGAAAAGTCCAGATCATTAGTATCAGGCGCTGGAGTTGCCTCCAAGAATTGAGTCATTTTATGTTTATCCAAAGCCTTCCTCTGAAACAAGTCAGTATAATAAGATTTCACAACCCCCAGGATACCCTCCCGAGATTCCTGCAATACACCCTGGGAGTCAATGAGACCTGTGACCAATTTATTGGCCACCCGCTCCCGGCAATTCTCAAAGGGATCAGGTGTCCCTAAGACCCCATAATCCCGTTCAAGAACCAAGGAGGTATACCTGCTGTACTGATACTGCCTGATACTGTACTGATCGATTTCAGCCGGTCGATCTTCTCTTTGTTACCCCCGCCCTCCGAATAGAGTGACTCCAATTCTTTGCGCAGCCTTAGGTACTGGCTATACTTACTCCTGCCTTTCTTAACTGACAGTCTCTTCAAGAGGTATCTGATATCATCCTTGACGTCCTCCCACCAGTCGGCCATGTTGACATAGAAGTCCACTCTCTGTAGATGACCCTGCAAAAGGGAGTGGACACAACTCTGGACAGAGATATCATGGAGGAGGCTAGAATTGAGTCTCCATAGCCCCCTACCAACATCAGCTCGCTTATTGGCCCCCAGGCAGAAATATAGGGCAAGATGGTCTGAGTATGGGACGACTCTCTCACTCATGGCACCAATCACTTCCATGGAACTTACAAAAGCCAGATTTATTCTACTGCTTCTATTGGAGCAGGAATAGGTTCATTTTGGCTTTCGTCCTCCCCGTTTAAAGATGTCACCTAATCCGGCCTGCAGGACTATGTTATTCAAGATCCTACCATCCCTCGTCACGGTTCTACCTGAGGAGCTGTCACCAGATGTCAGTATGGCATTAAAGTCCCCCGCCATTATCACTGGAAGAGAGGTGAACAGATAAGGCTTGACATCATTAAATAACTGTATCCTGTCAGTCACCGTCTGTGGCCCATAGATGTTAATAAGCCGGAGTCGCCTCCCATGGACAGTGACTTCCAGGACCAGACACCTTCCCATAACCACCTCCGTCATCCTATGTACTGTCACATCCCTGGCATTAAACAGAATGGCGACCCCGGCGTACGACTCCACAGCCAGTGACCAAAAAGAGGGACCAGACCGCCATTCCCTCTCAGCCTCCCTCATGAGCCCCTGAGTCGTCAGCCGCGTCTCCTGCAGAAAGATGACATCTGCGTCCAGGTATCGGAGATGGTCATAGACAGCGTGCCTCGTCCTCCTCACCTTAATGCTGTTCACATTACTGGATGTTATTTTTAATGAGAAATCCGCCATCACAATGCCACAACAGAGGAGCAGAGATGTAAAAGCCGTCATCATAAGTCTGGGTCACAGATGTTCTGACTACCACCGGTCTCCATGTCAGACTGTATCTGAGTGTCAGCAGGTACGGGCTTCCGTTTTGTAGGGGGATGGTCCGCTACGTCCCTGTCATACTCAGTCTCTATTCTTTTTATCTCTTCCTCCAAGTCCCCATCAGACTCAGACAAAACATCAAACTTATTGGACACGACCATCACACCTGCCGAACTCTGGACTTTTTTCCTGCCACCCTGGCTAGTGACATACTCCTCCTCAGGTTTACGGGAGGCCTTGTACTTTTTTTTCCTTTTAACCTGATTACAGCCACTTTCTTCAGCTAGAGATGGTGATACTGAAGTGGTGGCTACATGCGGCTGCTGGACCTGAGGGACGACCTCCATGCTCCCCTCTGTACAAAGCTGCTCTGATGTTACCTGAGCAGACCCCTGGTGGACCTCTGACCTGGTCAGTGCTGTCCCAGACATTAAAGCCTCCTCCTCCTGAGCCTCTGTCCCTGTCACTAAATCCTCATCAGGAAGGAGCTTGCATATATTGTGCCAGGCATCTGGACAGTCCCTGTGAGGGTGGCCGACCTCCCCACAGAGGTTGCACTTGATGTACTGGCAATCTGCCGCTAAGTGGCCGACTTCCCCGCACAGGCTGCACTTTACCACGGTACAGGTGTTTGCTAGCTGACCCACTTTACCACACTTAAAACACTTTCGTGGCTGCCCAGGGTAGAAGCAAACCCCCTTCTCCCTCCCGATAAAGAAGCAGTTGGGTAAGTGAGCCGTGATATTGTTGTGCTGGCGCAGTTTCACCAGCACCTTCCATCCACCGGTCCATATACCGTCCTCATCCCTGTTTTTGGTGAGGTCGGAGACAAGGTCACAATGCCTCCGGAGCCACACCACAATGTCCTGCGGGGGAACAGCCTCATTCCAAAAGATGATGTTAACCGTGGCGGTATCCGGCTTAGATATTGGAATGAAGCTGAACTTATTCCAGCCATCAGCGTCCCTGAACTTGGGGAAATTGGCCCAGAATCTGTCCAGATCAGACATAAGCTTAAAGCTGATATCATAGCCCTGTCTGTCTGGCAGATTTATGACCGCCAAGATATTAACCGGCGCAAACCCCATCTGGTGGCACAGAAGCTCCCTGACCACCAGCCTCCTCTCTGGCAGGTCCTCCTTGGCACCTCTGTGCCTGAACCGCACCACATTCCTCCTTTTGAAAGCCTGCCCGGTGTAATTGGCGCCGGAGGTAAAGGACGGAGCGCCGCGGCTCCAAACATTACTGGGAGGGACCTGTGGGGCCACACTGGGCTGACTGACAGGGCAAGGGTCTGCAGCGGAGGGGCCTGTTACACCTTGTGTGCTGGAAACCAAAGGGGGAAATCACAGACATTTTGCACATTATTGTCATCATCATCATCAATCTCAATAGCATCATCAGGATGCGCAATGTCCACCACAGACTCTGTACCCCCTTCAGCCCCCAACCCCACATGAACAGCATCAATATCCCCAGAATTAGTGCTCTCCTGGACACCAACAGCAGATGCAGTCTCATGTCCACTGTCTTGCTGTTGTGCTGGGCATGCTGGGACTTGTGGTACCGCTGGGATCTGAGCCTCTTGCTCCTGCTTGGGGTCTGCCGCAGGTAGTTGCGGCTGCTGGTGTAGTATCTGACCCTCCTTAAAACAGAAGCTAGCGGGCTGCAGCACCGGCCGTACCTGCTGCTGGGTCCCACCTGGGACAATGTCTGTGCGGGAACCAGCAGAGTCCTGCGCGCAGGACCTAAACCGCTCCTGGTTCCTATATGTCTCTGCCAGGGGCCCCATCCTCGCCAGCACACAGTCTATGTCCCGCACCACAGTCGCCAGCTCTACCCCCAGTGCATTCAGTCTCTGGTCATATACAGAGTGATCCCCAGGATTAGCAGCCTTCACCTTGTAAATGCAGTCAATTTCCATTTGCAGAAGATTCCTCTGCTGCTGCAACTCACCCATCCTCCTGACCAGTCCTGGTATCTCCTCTGCCAGCTGTAGCTCCGGGGCACACGGCGGCTCCTTCTGGTGTCTTGCTTTAGGGGTTGACATGTTGGTTTTTAATATCGCTGGTTTTGTGGCTCCAGCCTCCGCAACACTTTTACCACTGCCACCAGCCTGCAACCTCGTGCGTCCAGAGCTCGCCATGCTGGTCACCACATGTCCCAGCTGAAGGTTCTCCTGGAGTGTTTGCTTCTCCAGAGATGTCCGTCTCTGTCTGCCTGGAGTGAGCTGCACACCTGAAGCTGGTGATGGACTCTGCCTCACCTTCTGTGCAGCCACCTGCCCTCCAGCACTCAGGTTCTCAGCAGAAGATGCCTTCTGGGATTTCCTTCCAGGCTCTGGACACTGTTTGCCTTGACTGGCCGACTGTTTAACAGAAACATCCTTGCACACAGACAAAGCTTTCTCCTGTTTCTTTACTGTGCTGAACTTCAACACAGGATCTTTCTCCATGCTGCTGGGTCTTCCATTCTGAGGTTTAATTTCCCCAGAGGCAACTCTGGGATTTCCATCCACATGAGAAGGTTGGGAGTTTCCTCCCAGTGTAGGCCTGGAAGCCAGGGCCTTGCTTGGGGTGCTTCCCCGCCCAGGGTGGCCCCTCCCTGGGCTTGCTCCAGACATGAGGAGAACCACAGACACACAACCTCACAGCTAGGAGGCAGTATTATAGTAGCTATATTCTTGTATATAGGGGGCAGTATTATAGTAGTTATATTCTTGTACATAGGGGCAGTATTATAGTAGTTATAGTCTTGTATATAGGGAGCAGTATTATAGTAGCTATATTCTTGTACATAGGGGCAGTATTATAGTAGTTATATTCTTGTACATAGGGGGCAGTATTATAGTAGTTATATTCTTGTACATAGGAGCAGTATTATAGTAGTTATATTCTTGTACATAGGGGGCAGTATTATAGTAATTATATTCTTGTACATAGGGGCATTATTATAGTAGTTATATTCTTGTATATAGGGGCAGTATTATAGTAGTTATATTCTTGTACATAGGAGCAGTATTATAGTAATTATATTCTTGTACATAGGGGCAGTATTATAGTAATTATATTCTTGTACATAGGGGCAGTATTATAGTAATTATATTCTTGTACATAGGAGCAGCATTATAGTAGTTATATTCTTGTACATAGGGGCAGTATTATAGTAATTATATTCTTGTACATAGGGGGCAGTATTATAGTAGTTATATTCTTGTATATAGGGGCAGTATTATAGTAGTTATATTCTTGTACATAGGAGCAGTATTATAGTAATTATATTCTTGTACATAGGGGCAGTATTATAGTAATTATATTCTTGTACATAGGGGCAGTATTATAGTAATTATATTCTTGTACATAGGAGCAGCATTATAGTAGTTATATTCTTGTACATAGGGGCAGTATTATAGTAATTATATTCTTGTACATAGGGGCAGTATTATAGTAATTATATTCTTGTACATAGGAGCAGCATTATAGTAGTTATATTCTTGTATATAGGGAGCAGTATTATAGTAGTTATATTCTTGTATATAGGGAGCAGTATTATAGTAGTTATATTCTTGTACATAGGGGGCAGTATTATAGTAGTTATATTCTTGTACATAGGAGCAGTATTATAGTAGTTATATTCTTGTATATAGGGAGCAGTATTATAGTAGTTATATTCTTGTACATAGGGGGCAGTATTACAGTAATTATATTCTTGTACATAGGGGCAGTATTATAGTAGTTATATTCTTGTATATAGGAGCAGTATTATAGTAGTTATATTCTTGTACATAGGGGCAGTATTATAGTAATTATATTCTTGTACATAGGAGCAGTATTATAGTAGTTATATTCTTGTACATAGGGGCAGTATTATAGTAGTTATATTCTTGCATATAGTGGGTAGTAGTATAGTACATATATTGAAGTGGTAGTTATATTTCCTATACGATGTAAATCCATTACCTTCTTATCCTGAGATTCTTTATCTTCCTTGTAGCCAATAGTCTCATGTTTTTGGCGATTCTACCCTGACGGTTATGACACCTCCCATGTTTCACGTTTCTCTGTGCAGATAATTGGGATACTCTGACATGTCCAGGCGCTGCTAACGTTGCGCTCTCCAGGACACTGGATTATCCGAGCTGCTGGAAAGTGACGTGATTGGCGTCTCTCCAGCCTCTTTCTTCGCAAGTCTCTAAATAAGGTCAGGTATTAGGGGTCCAGATGTAATCTGAAATTTTTATATCAGATTCAGACAGGGAACCTGGAGTCTATAGAAAAAGAATAAATTCTGGAGGAGACAGGGGTAGAGGGTCACTCTCTTCACAGGACTTAAGAGTGTAAAATCTGCACTTGAGTCTACTCTGTGCACAGTATTCACCACTGACTCCAAAAGTGAGAGGCATTGAAATGCATTGGACCGGTCCATAAGGTATAGAAATATATGGAGATATTCTGGGCAAAGCCTGAGGAAGGATAGTTACCGTTACAACCAAAATTAGTCAAGTGCTGGCTAAGATTCCTCAGGAACACTGTCAGAAGCGGTTCTCTAACTATACATTAAGTCTGCAGCAGGTCATAAAAGCCAGAAGGGCAGCAGGTTATAACAGCCAGAGGATCAGCAGGTCATAATAGCCAGAGGGTCAGCAGGTCATAACAGCCAGAGGGTCAGCAGGTCAAAACAGCCAGAGGGTCAGCAGGTCATAACAGTCAGAGAGGCAGCAGGTCATAGTAGCCAGAGGATCAGCAGGTCATAGCAGCAAGGGAGTCAGCAGGTCATAAAAGCCAGAGATGTGGCAGGTTATAACAGCCTGTGGGACAGCAGATTATAACAGCCAGAGGGTCAGCATGTCATAACAGCCAGAGGGGCAGCAGGTTATAACAGCCAGAGGGGCAGCAGGTTATAACAGCCAGAGGGTCAGCAGGTCATAAAAGCCAGAGGGTCGGCAGGTCATAACAGCCAGAGGGTCAGCAGGTCATAACAGCCAGAGGGTCAGCAGGTCATAACAGCCAGAGAGGCAGCAGGTCATAACAGCCAGAGGATCAGCAGGTAATAGCAGCAAAAGAGTCAGCAGATCATAAAAGCCAGAGATGGGGCAGGTTATAACAGCCAGAGGGGCAGCAGGTTATAACAGCCAGAGGTGTGGCAGATTATAACAGTCTGTGGGGCAGCAGGTCATAACAGCCAGAGGGGCACTACTAAGTATTAAAGATGCTGGATATGAAGGGTGAATTATTTTGATATTGCAGTAGTGAGTGAGAGAGGCGTTTTTGAATTTGGAGAAACTGCTTGTTATATGTTTTGTATTCAGCTATTTCCATTGCTATTACCATAGAATCGTAGAGTTGGAAGGGACCTCCTGGGCCATCTGGTCCAACCCCCTGCTCAAAGCAGGATTCGCTAAATCATTCCAGTCAGATGTCTGTCCAGCCTCTGTTTGAAGACTTCCATTGAAGGAGAACTCATCACTTCTCGTGGCAGCCTGTTCCACTCATTGATCACTCTGTCAAAAAGTTTTTTCTAATATCTAATCTGTCTCCTCCCATTCAGTTTCATCTCATTGCTTCTAGTCTTTCCTTGTGCAAATGAGAATAAAGTTGATCCTTCTACAATGTGACAGCACTTTAGATATTTGTAGACAGCTATTAAGTCTCCTCTCAGTCTTCTCTTTTGCAAACTAAACATTCCCAAATCCTGCAACCTTTCCTCATAAGACAGGGTTTGCAGACCGGTCACCATTCTGGCCGCTCTTTTCTGAACTTGCTCCAGTTTGTTGATGTCTTTTTTAAAATGTGGCACCCAAAACTGGACACAATATTCCAGATGAGGTCTGACCAAAGAGGAGTAGAGGGAAATAATGACTTCACGTGATCTAGACTGTATGCTTCTGTTAATACATCCTAGAATTGCATTTGCCTTTTTTGCTGCTGCATCACACTGTTGACTCATATTCAGTCTGTGATCTATTAGTATACCCAAGTCTTTTTCACATGTGCTGTTGCTTAGCCCTATTCCTCCCATTCTGTATATGCTTTTTTCATTTTTATTGCCCAGATGTAGTACTTTGCATTTCTCCGTTAAAAACCATTCTGTTAGTTGCTGCCCACTTCTCCAGTTTATTTATATCTTTTTGAATCCTCTCTCCTCTAGTATTAGCTATCCCTCCTAGCTTTGTGTCATCAGCAAATTTAATCAGTTTACCCTCAATTCCTTCATCTAAATCGTTGATAAAGATGTTGAACAATACAGGGCCCAGGACAGAGCCCTGTGGTACCCCACTTGAGACATTCTTCCAACTGGATGTGCAGCTATTTATGACCACTCTTTGGGTCCGATCACTAAGCCAGTTATGAATCCACCTTACAGTTGCCTTGTCCATTCCATACTTAGTCATTTTTTCAATAAGGATTGTATGAGATACTTTGTCAAATGCTTTGCTGAAGTCAAGATATACTATATCTACAGCATTTCCTTGATCCACCCAATCAGTGATTCCGTCATAGAAGGAAATTAAGTTAGTCTGACATGACTTATTAGTTACAAACCCATGCTGACTCTGTTTAATCACTTCATTCTTATCCAGGTATTGACATACATGTTGTTTAATAATTTGTTCAAAGATCTTTCCTGGTATAGAAGTCAGACTCACCGGCCTATAGTTGCCTGGGTCCACCCTCTTCCCCTTTTTGAAGATAGGAACAACATTTGCTCTTCTCCAGTCTTCTGGCACTTCTCCTGTTCTCCAAGAATTTTCAAAGATTATGGAGAGGGGTTCAAAAATTTCTTCTGCTATCTCCTTCAGTACTCTGGGGTGTAATTCATCTGGACCTGGAGACTTGAATTCATTTACAGTCATATGTTAGAGTTTGGGCACCCCTATTAATGTTAACCTTTTTTCTTTATAACAATTTTGTTTTTTGCAACAGATATTTCAGTTTCATATATCTAATAACTGATGGACTCAGTTATATTTCTGGATTCAAATGAGCTTTATTGTACTAACAGAAAATGTGCAATCTGCATTTAAACAAAATTTGACCGATGCAAAAGTATGGGCACCTCAACATAAAAGTGACATTAATATTTCGTAGATCCTCCTTTTGCAAAAATCACAGCCTCTAGTCGCTTCCTGTAGCTATTAATGAGTTCCTGGATCCTGGATGAAGGTATTTGTGACCATTCCTGTTTACAAAACAATTCCAGTTCAGTTAAGTTTGATGGTCGCTGAGCATGGACAGCCCGCTTCAAATCATCCCACAGATGTTCAATGATATTCAGGTCTGGGGACTGGGATGGCCATTCCAGAACATTGTAATTGTTCCTCTGCATGAATGCCTGAGTAGATTTGGAGCGGTGTTTTGGATCATTGTCTTGCTGAAATTTCCATCCCCTGCGTAACTTCAACTTCGTCATTGATTCTTGCACATTATTGTCAAGAATCTGCTGATACTGAGTTGTATCCATGCGACCCTCAACTTTAACAAGATTCCCGGTGCCGGCATTGACCACACAGCCCCAAAGCATGATGGAACCTCCACCAAATTTTACTGTGGGTAGCAAGTGTTTTTCTTGGAATGCTGTGTTTTTTAGCCTCCATGCATAACGCCTTTTTGTATGACCAAACAACTCAATCTTTGTTTCATCAGTCCACAGGACCTTCTTCCAAAATGTAACTGGCTTGTCCAAATGTGCTTTTGCATACCTCAGGCGACTCTGTTTGTGGCGTGCTTGCAGAAACGGCTTCTTTCGCATCACTCTCCCATACAGCTTCTCCTTGTACAAAGTGCGCTGTATTGTTGACCGATGCACAGTGACACCATCTGCAGCAAGATGATGCTGCAGGTCTTTGGAGGTGGTCTGTGGATTGTCCTTGACTGTTCTCACCATTCTTCTTCTCTGCCTTTCTGATAGTCTTCTTGGCCTGCCACTTCTGGGCTTAGCAAGAACTGTACCTGTGTTCTTCCATTTCCTTACTATGTTCCTCACAGTGGAAACTGACAGGTTAAATCTCTGAGACAACTTTTTGTATCCTTCCCCTGAAAAGCTATGTTGAATAATCTTTGTTTTCAGATCATTTGAGAGTTGTTTTGAGGAGCCCATGATGCCACTCTTCATAGGAGAATCAAATAGAACTACTTGCAAGTGGCCACCTTAAATACCTTTTCTCATGATTTGATACACCTGGCTATGAAGTTCAAAGCTCAATGAGGTTACAAAACCAATTTAGTGCTTCAGGAAGTCAGTAAAAAGTAGTTAGGAGTGTTCAAATCAAGAAAATGATAAGGGTGCCCATACTTTTGCACCGGTCAAATTTTGTTTAAATGCAGATTGCACATTTTCTGTTAGTACAATAAACCTCATTTGAATCCAGAAATATAACTGAGTCCATCAGTTATTAGATATATGAAACTGAAATAGCTGTTGCAAAAACCAAAATTGTTATAAAGAAAAAAGGTTAACATTAATAGGGGTGCCCAAACTTTAACATATGACTGTAGGTTAGCTAAGTGTTTCCTCACTATCTTTCTGTTTATAGATATCCTGGATTCTTCTATTCCCTTAATAGGACAGTGAATAAGAGTTGATGTTACATTTCCTTTCTGAGAGAAAACAGATGCAAAATAGGAATTTAAAAGTTCAGCCTTCTCAACATCCTGTCTTACCATTTCATCATTTTCATCCTGTAAAAATCCTATAGCATCTTTGACTTTTCTTTTACTTTTGACATTTCCCCAAAATCCTTTATTATTGCTTTTGACATCTCTTGCAAGCCTCAATTCATTTTCAGCTTTAGCTAATCTGATTTTTGCCCTGCAGGTTCTGCAGACAGCATTATATTCTTCTTTAGATATGCCTCCCTCTTTCCATTTTATAAACATTTTTTTCTTCCTTTTTAGCATGTGCTTAAGTTCTGTGTTCATCCATCCTGGTTTCCTTAAATGCTTCCTATTCTTCCCTATTTTCGGAATTGTTAACAACTGTGCTTTGAGAATTTCATTTTTCAAGATTTCCCATCCTTCCTGGACATTTTTGTCCTTAAGGATATCCAGCCATTGGATCCCTCCAATTCTCTTTCTGAATCCCTTAAAATCTGCCTTTCTGAAATCTAACCTTGACGTCTGAGTCTTCACAGGTCTTCCTCCTCTAGTTATCCAAAATTCTAAAATAGCATGGTCGCTACCTCCTAGGGTCCCAGCCACTTTTACCTCCTCAACCATTTCCTCCCTGTTTATAAGGATTAGATCCAAGGTAGCAGTTCCCCTTGTTTTCTCCCTTACCTTTTGGAAGATAAAGTTGTCAGCAAGAGAGGATAAGAATTTCCTTGACCTGTTAGTTTTGCCTGAGAGAGATTCCCAACAAATGTCTGGATAGTTGAAATCTCCCATGACAACTATGTCATATTTTTTGGAGAATTTGGCCATTTGATGCATAAAGAGTTCATCCATATCTTCAGCTTGCACAGGCGGCCTGTGGTAAATGCCTACAATGGTGTCCTTTCCATTGTTCTGTCCTTGTATTCTTACCCAAACAGTTTCCACAGAACTCCCAGTCTCTGAAGCTTCAATCTCTGTGCAGATATACGCGTTTCTAACATACAATGCGAAACCTCCTCCTCGTTTATCAAGTCTGTGTCTTGCAAATAAGTTGTATCCTTCTAGTCTTGTATTCCAATCATGTGTATTGTCCCACCAAGTTTCTGTGATTCCAATGACATCATATTTCTTTTCCTGTGTTAGTAGTTCCAATTCTCCTTGTTTGTTGCCCATGCTTTGTGCATTAGTATAGAAACATTTTAGTTTGTGATTGGTTTCTCTTTCTCCAATATTTTTACTATTTAGATTCTTTCGTCTTTGTTCTTCCTTTCCACTTCTAAGGCTGGTTTCACATTAGCGCTTTTTAAGCGCACGCACGGCCGTGGGTAGCTCCGCCCCCGAGCCGGCTCTCTGCCCGGCGTGCCCGCCCCATGCTTGTAGCGCCGCCTCCTAGCGCACAGCGGCGCCTGCGATCGGCGCACCCTATCTTTAGCATAGGGTGCACAGATCGTGCGCAGGCCGTGCGCTAGTTGCGCTTTGACCTGCGCTGCGCACTTTTGACGGTGCGCCGTGCGCGCCAAAATCAAACTTTTCGGAGCTACCCCCGGCCGTGCGTGCGCTTAAAAAGCGCTAATGTGAAACCAGCCTAATAGCAGAGTTCTCAATAGCATTTGTCAGGTGTATGGCTTTTTCTGGTCTTTTGCTTCCCTTCCCATGTTGTTCTAGTTTAAAGCTCTCCTTACTATTGTTTCATTGGTTTATTGCAAATAGCAGAAAGTTTGGAATTTTAATAATAAACCAAAAGTATAATGGAAGAGGCGGGGGCTAATTTTGATTACAACTGTCATTGGATAAATATTGTTATTAGAGACACAGATTTGTGCAAAAGTTTTAGGCAGGTGTAGACAAAATGCTGCAAAGTAAGAATTTTTCCAAAAATAGAAGTGTTAATAAAAAATAATAATATCTAATCAGAAAATGATTTCTTACAAAATACAATACAATAAATACTAATTGAATGAACAAAAGAGCTTTGAAAATCCCCACAATATTTGGTGACCAACTTTGGTTTTCATCTTTTCTTCTCGGTACTTGCACAAAGTCTTTTTAGGGGATTATAGTCGGGTGAACGAGTAACCAATTATACCAAACAGGAGGTAATGATCATCATTTCCATATGGAGGTTGAAACAGTCATTAAATGAAACAAAGTCGTACTGGCCAGAGAGAGAGGAGAAGAACAAGAAGGGGAGGAAAAATAATACAATTTTTAGGGGCACGGACCCTTTAAAAGCGCAGGCAGGGGCACCCACGGTCACAGGGTTCATCCTGACCAGCAGTGACGACCAGGGCCGGCATTACCACCTAGCATACCTGGGGTTCTGGATGAACAGGAGGGCCCACTCGCTGTCAGAGACAATGGAAAGCTATGGGGCCGGTGAATAGGGGAGCTCGGTGCCATCGCTGGCATTGGACCCCCCTTAAATACTCACCTCTCCTCATTCCCTGCAGCTGATAAACTCCAGTATCTTTAGCATCTTCTGACTCTGTGACGTCTCAGGTCAGGAAATGCGATGAAGTCACTACAGGGCGCCCTCTATGCAGCTCAGAGAGACAGAAGAAGCTGCAGACACCGGAGCTGCGGGGATGGAAGAGGTGAGTATTTGATTTTTATGTATGTAGCATTATATGGGGCCAATTATACTGTGTGGAGCAATATAAGGAGTCCATTATACTGTATGGAGCAATATATAGTGCCCATTATACTGTAGGGAGCAATATATGGGGCCATTATAGTGTATGGAGCATTATATGGGGCCCATTATACTGTATGGGGCAATATATGGGGCCCATTATACTGTAGGAAGCAATATATGGGGCCCATTAGACTATAGGGAGCAATATATGGGGCTCCTTATACTGTATGGAGCAATATATGGGGCCCATTATTCTGTATGGAGCAATATATGGGGCTCATTATACTGTATGGAGCAATATATGGGGCTCATTATTATTGAAAACGGCAAGCTGGACCCGGCAGGATGAAGACGGAGGCAGGATTGGTGACTTGACAGGATGGAGACAGGGCAGGATTGGTGGCAGGATGAAGATGGGGCAGGATGGAGACGGGGCAGGATTGGAGACACTGGGGACAGGATGGAGCCGGGGCATGATTGGAGACACAGGGGTATGATGGAAGACACGGGAGGCATGATTGAAGACATGGGGTCAGGATTGGAGACACGGGGCAGGATTGGAGATACAGGGAGCATGACTGGAGACATGGGGCAGAATGGAGACACAGGGGGCAGAATGGAGACAGGAGGCAGAATGGAGACCCAGTAGGCATGATTGGAGACACAGTGGGCATGATTGGAGACACAGGGGGCATGATTCGAGAAACAGGGGGGGAAATGGAGACACGGGGTCTGATTGGAGACACAGGGGGCAGGATTGGAGACACAGGAGGCAGGATTGGAGACACAGGAGGCATGATTTGAGACACAGGAGGCAGGATTGGAGACACAGGAGGCATGATTTGAGACACAGGGAACATGATTGGAGACACAAGGGGAAGGATTGGAGACACAGGGGGCAGGATTGGAGACACGGGGGAAGGATTGGAGACTGGGAACATGATTGGAGACACAGGGAACATGACTGGAGACATTGGGGGCAAGATTGGAGACACTGGGGCAGGAATGGAGACACTGGGGGCAGGATTGGAGACACTGGGGGCAGGATGAAAGACATGGAGGGCAGGACTGCAGACATGGAGGGCAGGATTGCAGACACGGGGGCATGATTGGAGACACAGGGGTAGGATTGGAGACACAGGGGCAGGACTGGAGACACGGGGGGCAGGATTGAAGACACGGAGGGCAGGATTGGAGACACAGGGCAGTATTGGAGACAGGGGGCAGGATGAAAGACATGGGAGCAGGATTGGAGACAGACAGATGGGGCAGGGTTGGAGACAGATGGGGCAAGGTTGGAGATAGATGGGGCAGGGTTGGAGACAGATGGGGCAGGATTGGAGACACGGGGGCAGGATGAAAGACATGAGAGCAAGATTGGAGACAGACAGATGGGGCAGGGTTGGAGACAGATGAGGCAAGGTTGGAGACAGATGGGGCAGGGTTGGAGACAGATGGGGCAGGATTATGGGGCAGGGTTGGAGACAAATGGGGCAGGATGGAGACATATGGTGCAGGATCACAGGGCAGGATTGGAGACATGGGGGCATGATGAAAGACATGGGAGCAGGACTGGAGACAGATAGGGCAGGGTTGGAGACAGATGGGGTAGGGTTGGAGACAGATGGGGCAGGGTTGGAGACTGATTGCACATGATCATTGGGCAGGATTTATACGATGGAGACAGATGGGGCAGGGTGGGGAGATTATATGGGGCAGAATGGATACTCATGAGGGCAGGATGGGAGAACATATGGCTGAAGCCAGGAGACACAGGGGTCAGGATGAGAAATATTAATATTATAGGGGCTAATTAAGGGATATTATTACTGCAGTGATGTATTTTATTTTTTGAGTATACTGTTTTAAATGGGGAGGTGGTCCTGTTACTGTGCAGAGTGATAATATGTCACCTTTTTTTCTTCATGTGATGTAATGTAGAAGTTAGGAAAAAATTAAGTAATGTGTTCTGCAAGCTGAGCTCTAGATAACTGTGTTATTTCCTGCAGAGACGAGCCCTGGCTGGAAGAAGTGATGGCGGTCTGTGCTGGATGAAAGATGAAAAGCGAAGATGAAGGACTTCACCTAGAGATGTCACTGGTGAGTCAGTGTGTTACCTGAACACTGACACTATACACTGTATATTATATACAGAGCTCCTGTGTATAATGTCACCAGTGATCACTGTATTACCTATACATTATATACAGAGCTCCTGTTGTGGGTTCATTCTCTGGTTCACCAGTTGTAAGTTCCCTTTCTGGACTCCCTCTGGTGGTGACGGGAGGTGGTGCGGCTGGCTCGATCGGTGATCTGCCACCTGAGAATGAAGATGACGATTGGATCTCAGGATTCTCAGATTGGATTTAAGACAGCAGACGCCCTATTCAGTTGCTGGTGATTCCTTCTGGCTTGTCAGCTCTTGGTTTTCAGCTCTGTTCCAGTCATCTAAAGCTAAGTTTTTCTGCTAATGTTCATACTTGATTTGGTTTTTTGTGTGGTCTGCCAGCCCCGGCTGGGGGCTGAGCTGAATTTCCACTCTTATTTATCAGTATTTTGCCAATTGGCTTTTTGTCCCTTACTAGTTCAGTCTCTTTTTGCTCTGTCTCATAATATTTCTGAGTGCTGATATAGTGGGAGAAGTCTAGTGACTTCAGGGTTAATTTTGCTATCAGAAGTGTTGGACATTATTTTTGTAGGGTTTTCTGCAGGTTGCAGATAGTGTCTTCCCTTTCCTTTCCTGTCTAGTTAGTTTGGGCCCCATCATTTGCTCAGCCTATTTTCCTGCCTGTGTTTGTGCCTTCATCTTGTTTCACCGTAAATACATGTGTGGGGGCTAACTATTCCTTTGGGGTCTGCTCTGGGGCAGTTAGTTTTCCCTTTTCTTGCTTTAGGCTTATTTAGTCCTCCGGCCGTGACGAGGCGTCTAGGAACATCGTAGGCACGCTCCACGGCTACTGCTACTTGTGTGGTAAGATCAGCGATCTGCAACCTGCATAGTTACAAACCACTCTGGTTATCTGTGGCTTAGCTTGTTTTGCTTTTTTCTCCTCGATGACCCATTCATAACAGCTCCTGTGTATAGTGTCATTGATCACTGTATTATCTGTACACAGACACTGCATATTAAGTACAGATCTCCTGGATCTCCTGTGTATAATCGTGATCGTATTGTGCTTTTTGTAGTATTGTAGTATTCAGTCACTATGTGGTGGTAATATGTGGTCTGGTCATGGTGTGGCGGTATTTGTTCCTTGTATGTGATATTATTCGGTCACTGGTGGTAATATGTGGTCTGGTCATGGTGTGGCGCTATTTGTTCCTTGTATGTGGTATTATAGGTCACTATGTGGTGGTAATATGTGGCCTGGACATGGTGCGATGGTATTTGTTCCTTGTATGTGATATCATTCTGTGACTGTCGTGGTAATATGTGGTCTGGTCATGGTGTGGCAGTATTTGTTCCTTGTATGCGATATTATTCAGTCACTGTGGTGGTAATATGTGGTCTGGTCATGGTGTGGCGGTATTTGTTCCTTGTATGTGGTATTATTCGGTGACTATGTGGTGGTAATATGTGGTCTGGTCATGGTGTGGCGCTATTTGTTCCTTGTATGTGGTATTATTCGGTGACTATGTGGTGGTAATATGTGGTCTGGTCATGGTGTGGCGCTATTTGTTCCTTGTATGTGGTATTATAGGTCACTATGTGGTGATAATATGTGGCCTGGACATGGTGCGATGGTATTTGTTCCTTGTATGTGATATCATTCGGTCACTGTGGTGGTAATATGTGGTCTGAACATGGTGTGGTGATATTTGTTCCTTGTATGCGATATTATTGGTAATTTTAAAAATTGAAAAACAAATAAAATATACCTAAATTGTATTGCATATTTTAACAAATATTTACTAGGTTACAGTAGAGTAGAGCTCGGCCAAAAGTGTCTACCATGTTGTGGTGGCGGCTTAAAAAATCTTTTGGCCAAAACAAAAGCTGCCGGCTATATGTGTGATCTGGTGATGGGAACTGTTAATGTGTGATTGGTGAGAAGTGGAGTTTTTCCAAGAGAGAGTGGTGGGGCTGTGGAAAGTTTGAGTGGAGCCTGGGCGGAGTCTCATGGGGGCCCCGAAAATTTTGCCAGTATGGGGTCCCGAAATTCCTAGTGGCAGCCCTGGTCCCAGCTCTATGCAGGTCATTCACTAGGTTCCCCTCATGTGGTTCTGGGATTTTTGCTCACCATTCTTGTGATCATTTTGACCCCACAGTGTGTGAGATCTTGTGTGGAGCCCCAGATGGAGGGAGATTATCAGTGGTCTTGTATGTCTTCCGTTTTCTAATTATTGCCCCCACAGTTGATCTCATCATACCAAGCTGCTTGCCTATTGCAGATTCAGTCTTCCCAGCCTTGTGCAGGGCTACAATTTTGCTTCTGGTGTCCTTCGACAGCTCTTTGGTCTCCACCATAGTGGAGTTTGGAGTGTGACTGTTTGAGGTTGTGGACAGGTGTCTTTTATACTGATAACAAGGTCAAACAGGAGCCATTACTACAGGTAATGAGTTGAGGACAGAGGAGCCTCTTAAAGAAGAAGTTACAGGTCTGCGAGAGAAATCTTGCATGTTTTTAGGTGACCAAATACTTATTTTCCACCATAATTTGCACAATAAATCTTGCCAAATCAGACAAGGTGATTTTCTGGATTTGTCTTCTCATTTTGATTCTCATAGTTGTGGTCACCTATGATGTCAATTACAGGCCTCTCTCATCTTTTTAAGTGGGAGAACTTGCACAATTGGGGGCTGACTAAATACTTTTTTTCTCACTGGTTGTGGGTCATTATATTGTATGGAGCATAATATGGGCTCATTAATCATAGAATCATAGAATCATAGAATCGTAGAGTTGGAAGGGACCTCCTGGGCCATCTGGTCCAACCCCCTGCTCAAAGCAGGATTCGCTAAATCATCCCAGTCAGATGTCTGTCCAGCCTCTGTTTGAAGACTTCCATTGAAGGAGAACTCACCACTTCTCGTGGCAGCCTGTTCCACTCATTGATCACTCTAACTGTCAAAAAGTTTTTTCTAATATCTAATCTGTGTCTCCTCCCATTCAGTTTCATCCCATTGCTTCTAGTCTTTCCTTGTGCAAATGAGAATAAAGTTGATCCTTCTACAATGTGACAGCCCTTTAGATATTTGTAGACAGCTATTAAGTCTCCTCTCAGTCTTCTCTTTTGCAAACTAAACATTCCCAAATCCTGCAACCTTTCCTCATAAGACAGGGTTTGCAGACCGGTCACCATTCTGGTCGCTCTTTTCTGAACTTGCTCCAGTTTGTTGATGTCTTTTTTAAAATGTGGTGCCCAAAACTGGACACAATATTCCAGATGAGGTCTGACCAAAGAGGAGTAGAGGGAAATAATGACTTCACGTGATCTAGACTGTATGCTTCTGTTAATACATCCTAGAATTGCATTTGCCTTTTTTGCTGCTGCATCACACTGTTGACTCATATTCA
Organism: Dendrobates tinctorius; assembly: GCF_039654945.1. Lineage (NCBI taxonomy): Eukaryota > Metazoa > Chordata > Amphibia > Anura > Dendrobatidae > Dendrobates > Dendrobates tinctorius. Next base: position 8,399,282 of record NW_027361824.1, read on the forward strand.
GTCTGTGATCTATTAGTATACCCAAGTCTTTTTCACATGTGCTGTCACTTAGCCCTATTCCTCCCATTCTATATATGCTTTTTCCATTTTTATTGCCCAGATGTAGTACTTTGCATTTCTCCCTGTTAAAAACCATTCTGTTAGTTGCTGCCCACTTCTCCAGTTTATTTAAATCTTTTTGAATCCTCTCTCTCTCTTCTCTAGTATTAGCTATCCCTCCTAGCTTTGTGTCATCAGCAAATTTAATCAGTTTACCCTCAATTCCTTCATCTAAATCGTTGATAAAGATGTTGAACAATACAGGGCCCAGGACAGAGCCCTGTGGTACCCCACTTGAGACATTCTTCCAACTGGATGTGAGCCATTTACGACCACTCTTATTATATTGTATAGAGCAGGGTTTCCCAACTCCAGTCCTCAAGGCACACCAACAGATCATGTTTTCAGGATTTCCTTAGTATTGCTCAGGTGATAATTGCTTCACCTGTGCAATACAAAGGAAATCCTGAAAACATGATCTGTTGGTGTGTCTTGAGGACTGGAGTTGGGAAACCCTGGTATAGAGCAATATATGGGGCCTATTATACTGTATGGAGCACTTTGTGAGGCCATTATACTGTATGGAGCATTATATAGGGCCATTGTATATGGTACGGAGAAAATTATTGGACCAATTATACTGTATGGAGCAATATATATAGGGCCCATTATACTATATGGAGCAATATATAGGGCCCATTATACTCTATGGAGAAATATGTGTGGGTCATTATACTGTATGGAGCAATATATGGGCCCATTATACTGCATGGAGCAATATATATAGGACCCATTATACTGTATGGAGCAATATATCGAACCCATTATACTCTATAGAGCATTATTTGTGGCTCATTATACTGTATGGAGCATTATATGGGGCCATTATACTGTATGAAGAAAAATATTAGACCAATTATACTGTATGGAGCAATATAGGGACCCATTACACTCTATGGAGCATTATGTGAAGCTTATATTGTATGGAGCAATATATGAAGCTTATTATTCTGTATGGAGTAATATATGGGGCCCATTATACTGCATGGAGCAATATATGAGGCCCATTATACTGTATGGAGGACTATGTGAGGCCGGTCATATGGTATGGAGTAATATATGGGGTCATTATACTGTATGGGGCAATATACAGAACCATGATACTGTATGGAGCAATATATGGGGCCATTATATACTGTTTGGAGAAAAATATTGGGCCAATTATACTGTACTAGATGGTGGCTCGATTCTAACGCATCGGGTATTCTATAATATGTACCGGACTGTGCCTGTGTAATGAGCGACGCAGCAGTGATGCCTTTAACGGCTGTAATGTGCCTGTACAATAAGCGATGCGGCCGTGTTGCCGCGACGACTAAGCGACTTAGACCGCAACCAATCAGCGAGGCGAGATTTCCGTTACAGACAGACAGAATTAGACAATTATATAGTAGATGGAGCAATATATACAAGGCCCATTATATTATATGGCGCAATATATGGGACCCAATATACTCTATGGAGCAATATATGGGGCTCATACTGTATGAAGCAATATATGCGGCCCATTATACTGTATGAAGCACTTTGTGAGGCCATGATACTGTATGGAGCACTATGTGGGGCCCATGATACTGTATGGAGCAATATATGGGGCCCATTATACTGTATAGAATAATATATGAGGCTATTATACTGTATGGAGCAATATATGTGGGGCCCATGGTACTGTATGGAATAATATATGGGGCCCATTATACTGTATGGAATAATATATGGGGCCCATTATACTGTATGGAGCAATATATGGGTCCCATTATACTGTATGGAATAATATATGAGGCTATTATACTGTATGGAGCAATATATGGGTCCCATTATACTGTATGGAATAATATATGAGGCTATTATTCAGTATGGAGAACTATGTGGTGCCTATTATACTGTATGGAATAATATATGAGGCTATTATACAGTATGGAGAACTATGTAGTGCCCATTATACTGTATGGAATAATATATGGGGCCCATTATACTGTATGGAATAATATATGGGGCCCATAATACTGTATGGAGGACTAAGTGGTGCCCATAATACTGTATGGAGGACTATGTGGTTCCCATAATACTGTATGGAGGAATCATAGAATCATAGAATCATAGAATCGTAGAGTTGGAAGGGACCTCCTGGGCCATCTGGTCCAACCCCCTGCTCAAAGCAGGATTCGCTAAATCATCCCAGTCAGATGTCTGTCCAGCCTCTGTTTGAAGACTTCCATTGAAGGAGAACTCACCACTTCTCGTGGCAGCCTGTTCCACTCATTGATCACTCTAACTGTCAAAAAGTTTTTTCTAATATCTAATCTGTGTCTCTTCCCATTCAGTTTCATCCCATTGCTTCTAGTCTTTCCTTGTGCAAATGAGAATAAAGTTGATCCTTCTACAATGTGACAGCCCTTTAGATATTTGTAGACAGCTATTAAGTCTCCTCTCAGTCTTCTCTTTTGCAAACTAAACATTCCCAAATCCTGCAACCTTTCCTCATAAGACAGGGTTTGCAGACCGGTCACCATTCTGGTCGCTCTTTTCTGAACTTGCTCCAGTTTGTTGATGTCTTTTTTAAAATGTGGTGCCCAAAACTGGACACAATATTCCAGATGAGGTCTGACCAAAGAGGAGTAGAGGGAAATAATGACTTCACGTGATCTAGACTGTATGCTTCTGTTAATACATCCTAGAATTGCATTTGCCTTTTTTGCTGCTGCATCACACTGTTGACTCATATTCAGTCTGTGATCTATTAGTATACCCAAGTCTTTTTCACATGTGCTGTCACTTAGCCCTATTCCTCCCATTCTATATATGCTTTTTTCATTTTTATTGCCCAGATGTAGTACTTTGCATTTCTCCCTGTTAAAAACCATTCTGTTAGTTGCTGCCCACTTCTCCAGTTTATTTAAATCTTTTTGAATCCTCTCTCTCTCTTCTCTAGTATTAGCTATCCCTCCTAGCTTTGTGTCATCAGCAAATTTAATCAGTTTACCCTCAATTCCTTCATCTAAATCATTGATAAAGATGTTGAACAATACAGGGCCCAGGACAGAGCCCTGTGGTACCCCACTTGAGACATTCTTCCAACTGGATGTGCAGCCATTTACGACCACTCTTTGGGTCCGATCACGAAGCCAGTTATGAATCCACCTAACAGTTGCCTTGTCCATTCCATACTTAGTCATTTTTTCAATAAGGATTGTATGAGAGACTTTGTCAAATGCTTTGCTGAAGTCAAGATATACTATATCTACAGCATTTCCTTGATCCACCCAATCAGTGATACCGTCATAGAAGGAAATTAAGTTAGTCTGACATGACTTATTAGTTACAAACCCATGCTGACTCTGTTTAATCACTTCATTCTTATCCAGGTATTGACATACATGTTGTTTAATAATTTGTTCAAAGATCTTTCCTGGTATAGAAGTCAGACTCACCGGCCTATAGTTGCCTGGGTCCACCTTCTTCCCCTTTTTGAAGATAGGAACAACATTTGCTCTTCTCCAGTCTTCTGGCACTTCTCCTGTTCTCCAAGAATTTTCAAAGATTATGGAGAGGGGTTCAAAAATTTCTTCTGCTATCTCCTTCAGTACTCTGGGGTGTAATTCATCTGGACCTGGAGACTTGAATTCATTTAGGTTAGCTAAGTGTTTCCTCACTATCTTTCTGTTTATAGATATCCTGGATTCTTCTATTCCCTTAATAGGACAGTGAATAACAGTTGATGTTGCATTTCCTTTCTGAGAGAAAACAGATGCAAAATAGGAATTTAAAAGTTCAGCCTTCTCAACATCCTGTCTTACCATTTCATCATTTTCATCCTGTAAAAATCCTATAGCATCTTTGACTTTTCTTTTACTTTTGACATATCCCCAAAATCCTTTATTATTGCTTTTGACATCTCTTGCAAGCCTCAGTTCATTTTCAGCTTTAGATAATCTGATTTGTGCCCTGCAGGTTCTGCAGACAGCATTATATTCTTCTTTAGATATGCCTCCCTCTTTCCATTTTATAAACATTTTTTTCTTCCTTTTTAGCATGTGCTTAAGTTCTGTGTTCATCCATCCTGGCTTCCTTAAATGCTTCCTATTCTTCCCTCTTTTCGGAATTGTTAACAACTGTGCTTTGAGAATTTCATTTTTCAAGATTTCCCATCCTTCCTGGACATTTTTGTCTTTAAGGATATCCAGCCATTGGATCCCTCCAATTCTCTTTCTGAATCCCTTAAAATCTGCCTTTCTGAAATCTAACCTTGACGTCTGAGTCTTCACAGGTCTTCCACCTCTAGTTATCCAAAATTCTAAAATAGCATGGTCGCTACCTCCTAGGGTCCCAGCCACTTTTACCTCCTCAACCATTTCCTCCCTGTTTATAAGGATTAGATCCAAGGTAGCAGTTCCCCTTGTTTTCTCCCTTACCTTTTGGAAGATAAAGTTGTCAGCAAGAGAGGATAAGAATTAGTAGGACTATGTAGTGCCCTACTACTGTATGGATCCCCAGGAGGCGGACATTATTTAACCCCTTAACCCCCGGAGCTTTTTTCGGTTTTGCGTATTAATTTTTCACTCCCCTCCTTCCCAGAGCCATAACTTTTTTATTTTCCCGTCAATATGGCCATGTGAGGGCTTGTTTATTGTGGGAAGGGTTGTAGTTTTGAATGAGACCATTGGTTTTACCATGTCGTGTACTAGAAAACGGGAAAAAAATTCCAAGTGCAGTGAAATTGCAAAAAAAAAATGCAATCTCACACTTGTTTTTTTTGTTTGGCTTTTTTGCTAGGTTCACTAAATGCTAAAACTGACCTACCATTATGAGTCTCCAGGTCATTACGAGTTCATAGACACCAAACATTTCTAGGCTCACTTTTATCTAAGTGGTGAAAAAAAATTCCAAACTTTGTTACAGAAAAAACCACCGTCATTTTCCGATACCCGTGGCGTCTCCATTTTTCGTGATCTGGGGTCGGGTGAGGGCTTACTTTTCACGCATCGGGCTGACGTTTTTAATGATACCACTTTAGTGCAGATATGATCTTTTGATCGCCCGTTATTGCATTTTAATGCAAAGTTGCAGAGACCAAAAAAACATAATTTTGGCGTTTTGACTTTTTTTTCTTACTACGCCTTTTAGCAATCAGGTTAATCCTTTTTTTAATTGATAGATCGGACGATTCTGAACATGGTGATGCCAAATATATGTGACTTTTTTTTTATTGTTTTATTTTGAATGGGGTGAAAGGGGGGTTGCTGGAACTTTCATTTTTTTTATTGTTTTTATATTTTTAAAAACATTTTACTTTTGGCATGCTTCAATAGCCTCCATGGGAGGCTAGAAGCTGCCATAGCTTGATCAGCTCTGCTACATACAGGCGATGATCAGTTCGCCTCGATGTAGCTGAATAACTGACTTGCTATGAGCGCCGACCACTGGGTGGCACTCATAGCAATCCGGCACTGACAACCATAGAGGTCTCCAGGATACCTATATCTATCTATCTATCTATCTATCTATGTGTGGAATGGAGTGTGGGTTGGACAATTGTTTAAGAGGAGGTTGGACCAGAAATGACATCACAAATCTTTTTTTTTTGTTAAATAACATATCTTTTTTTAGCTTACAAAAAGGCATAGAATCCAGTAGAAAAAAAACGCATGAAAATCCCTATCAAAAACACATCAAATCCTCATGAAATATGCATCAAAAGTTTATAACGTTGAGCCGTGAAAATAATAACATTTCTCCCACAAAAATGTTTTTTAGACCCAAAGGTTGCATTTTCACAAGGGTATGAGGAGAAATTACACCATACAATTTCTTTTTGCAATTTCTCCTGAGTACACCGATACCCCATATGTGGGGGAAAACTACTGTTTGGGTGCACAGCAGGGCTTGGAACCCAAGGGAAGGAGCACCTTTGCACTTTTTGAATGTAAAATTTGCTGGGATAATTAGCGGATGCCATGTTGCATTGGCAGAGCCCCTGATGTGCCTAAACAGTGGAAATGCCACACAAGTAACACTATGTTGGAAACTAGACCCCTCAGGAAACATCTAGATGTATGGTGAGCACCTTGATCCCCCAGATGCTTCAAAGAAGTTTATAACATTGAGCTGTGAAAATAAAAAAGAAAACATTTTCAACACAAAAATGTTTCTTAGCCCCAAATATTGCTTTTTCATAAGGGTAACAGGATAAATTGCACCATGCAATTTCTCCTGAGTACGCCTATACCCCATATGTGGTTGAAAACTACTTTTGAAGCTCAGTGCAAAGCTCAGAAGGGAAGGAACTCCACAAGGGAATTTAGATTTTGCTGGAATAGTTTGAAGGTGTCATGTCACAATGGCAGAGCCCATGAGTTGCCAAAACAGCAGAGCCCCACCCATAAGTGACCCCATTTTGCAAAATACACCTCTTGATGATTTAATCTAGGGGTGCAGTGATCAAATTGGCACCACAGGTGGGCTACAGAATGTTATACCAAAGGGCTGTCAAGAAAAAAATAGCTACATTTTTACCACCAAAAATTGGTTCATGTCCAGATTTTACATTTTCACAAGGGGAAATGGGTAAAAATGGCACCAAAATTTGTCCCACAATTTCCGCTGCATGTAGAAATAACCCCACATGTGGCTGCACAGTACTACTTAGCCATACGGAGAGACTCGGGAGGGACAGAACGCTATTTTCTTCCTGGAGAGCAGATTTTCCTAGAATAGTTTGCAGACTCCATATACAGATCCCCTAAATGCTAGAAGAGCAGAATTCCTCCCCTCAAGTGACCCCATTTTGGAAATTATCCACTAGTGTAGTAATGACTTTGACTCCATGGGCCTTTTCCAGACACAAGCAACACTGGATGTTACCGAGTAAATTGCAAACTGCCGTTGTAGTGACCAGTACATTGTAGTTACCAGTATGTCATAGTGACCAGCGCATTATGCCCAGCCCGTGCTTCTGGAGGCATGCACCCGTAATTTAGGCGGGCTCGAATTGCTACAGAAATCCCAAATATGTGGACACTATATGTAGTTTACGCCCACTGGGGCTCAGAAGGGAGCGGGGCATTTGGATTTTGAGAGCGCAGAACTTGCTGAATTTCTTTTGGTGGGTGAGGAGCCATTTTGCTTTTCCAGAGCCTTTATGCTACCAGTAACGTGGAAGCTCCTATATTTCCGTTAAGAGATAACAGATCTGAGGGGGTACTTGCTTTTTTTTGTGGATTGAGTTGAAGCTTTTATTGGGAACATTTTACATAATGTTTGGGATCACATTTATCCGGCGCTCTACACTGGGCACTTACTTTGGGGTTTCCATCTAAGCCACCAAGTGACGTGATTCAGATGAAACCCCCGAGAGATCCATTCACTATAATGAGGCAACAGAGTTACTCTGGACTCTGTCTGGCCTCTGTAGCGCATTGTCCTTCTGTTCAGAATTGCACAAAACTGTGGACGACGGCACTTTTATGCAATCCTAAAAAGAAGGACACCGGATCATAGGCCAGATGGCATCCACAATGCCTCCATCTGCCCCATTATAGGGAATCTTCTGCCGTGGGCTCCATCTGAATCACGTATTTCAGAGATTTACATGGAAACCCCGGTGTAAGCGCACAGTGCAGGATTAATTTGAGCTGAGCCTTACTATGATCTTTGGGAGGCAGAATGAACAAATAAACAGCAGATGAAGAATTGTTTTTATTTTTTACGCCATTGCTCGTGTGGCATAAGTACCTAGACAACTTTATTCTTTGGGTCGGTGCGATTACAGCGATACTAGATTTATATTGGGATTTCATGTTTGGCTGCTGTCACACACTAAAAGACGCTTTTTATTGCAAAAACTTTGCATCACCATAGTTTGAGACCTATAATTTTTCCATTTTTCGCCTGACACATGTGAGGGCTTGTTTTTTGCAGGATGAGCTGACATTTTTATTGGTACCATTTTCGGTCACATGACATTTTTTGATCGCTTTCTATTATGATTTTTGGGAGACAAAATGAACAAAAACCAGCAATTCAGGATTTTTTTTTATATTGTTCAACGTGTGGTAAAATTGATAAGGCAGCTTTATTGTTCGGGTCAGTACGATTACAGCGATACCTCATTTATGTTGGGTTTTTTTTAACCTTTTGTGCTTTTACACAGTAAAACTATTTTATAGAAAAAAATTATTATTTTTCGCCTTTTTTTTAAAGTGTTCACTGTAGGGGGTTAACTAGTGGGACAGTTTTATGAGGAAGGTTGTCCCGGACGTGGCAATACCAAACGTGCTTTCATTTACATAAAAATAGAATTCTATCAGTGCAATATCTACCGTATATTGCTATTATTTTCTGATTTAAAAAAAATATATATTTTTTAACTTTTTTACTTAGTCCCACTATGGGACTTTGCAATGGACTATAACTGAAACAAGCTCCTGATATTGTGCTCTGCGTATTGTCTGAGGGTCTTGCCATAGCCTGGTGACCCAGATGCGGTCATAACAACATCGGGTCACCATGGCAATGATCTGGCCCCCGCTATGATGTCGTAGGGGCTCCAATCGTAGTGCAGAGAGAGCAATCGCAGTATTGAGGTGATTAAAGTGCCAGGATCGGTGCGGGACCGCTCCTGCAGTGAGGGGCGATCGTTCACACAGCCTCGGTCAGCGCAAAATCGCCTGGACGTACTCAGTAAGTCTAAGGTCGGTAAGTACCAGCCTTCCATGACATACTGAGTATGTCCAAGGATGGTAAGGGGTTAAATAAAGGGGTCACATAATTACCCTATGGGGGTCAGGATGAGGAACATACATTATTGGTTTATGGTGACAAGTGATGACATAATTACTGTTGGGGCCAATCTGGGGACATTATTACTGTTGTAATTTTATTTACTTTTGAGGAAACTGTCTTCCATGGGGGGCAAAAGGGGGTCCTGCTACTGTGCATGGCATAATTATGTCACTTTTTTTCGTCACCTGATGTACTGTAGAAGTTGGGCAAAAAAGTGGGCAATGTGCTCTGGAAGCGATCAGCTATAGATAACTGTGTCTTATATTCTGCAGAAATGAGTCCGGGTTGAAAGATGTGATGTTGGTCTGCACTGGACGAAGAAGAAAAGCAAAGATGAAAAACTTCAAATGGAGATGTTACTGGTCAGTCAGTGTGTTACCTGCACATTGACAATATACACTGTACACTATATACAGAGCTCCTGTGTATAATGTCACTGGTGATCACTATACTCCCTGTACACTGACAGTATATACAGAGCTCCTGTGTATAATGTCACCGGTGATCACTATACTCCCTGTACACTGACAGTATATACAGAGCTCCTGTGTATAATGTCACCGGTGATCACTGTATTACCTGTACACTGACATTATACATAGAGCTCCTGTGTATAATGTCACCGGTGATCACTGTATTACTTGTACAATATACACTATATACAGAGCTCCTGTGTATAATGTCACTGGTGATCACAGTATTACCTGTACACTGACTCTATACACAGAGCTACTGTGTATAATGTCACTGGTGATAGCTGCATTACCTATACACTGACACTATATACAGAGCTTCTGTGTATAATGTCACTGGTGATCACTGTATTACCTGTACACTATATACAGAGCTCCTGTATATAATGTCACTGGTGATCACTGTATTACCTGTACACTATATACTATATACAGAGTTCCTGTGTATGTCACTGCATTACCTGTAGACTGACACTATATACAGAGCTCATGTGTATGATGTCACTGCTGATCACTGTATTACCTGTACACTGACACTATATACAGAGCTCCTGTGTATAATGTCACTGGTGATCACTGTATTACCTGTACACTGACATTGTATACAGAGCTCATGTGTATGATGTCACTGCTGATCACTGTATTACCTGTACACTGACACTATATACTGAGCTCCTGTGTATAATGTCACTGGTGATCACTGTATTACCTGTACACTGACACTATATACAGAGCTCCTGTGTATAATGTCACTGGTGATCATTGTATTACCTATACACTGACACTATATATAGAGCTCCTGTGTATAATGTCACTGGTGATCACTGCATTATATATTCCTGACAACGGGGGGGGGAACAATCTACGCCGAATCCCTGACAAACATTTAACCCCTCCCTGTCTTGTGAATATTACACAGTAGCAAGTATGCCCTTACCGGGGTTCTACGGTGAAAACAAGTAAACATGTTTACACTATAAGTATTTGGTCAGTATTTCACATCAGTATTTGTGAGCCAACTCCAGTAGTGGGCGGTAAATACAGAAGTGGTTGTGACGAGCGTCAGCTTACGCTGAGTCGTTTCTTCTTTGAATGAGTGGACCCTCTGGGCCGTGGCACCCACCCACCTAGGGCGAGCTAACCTAGTGAGAACCACCCCCTATATAGGGAGTGTCAGGGGCAAGACCAAGGGGGTGAGCCACCACGGCAGCTGGACCAGACGGCCGGCTCAGGGAAACAAGACAAGGCGAAACGAGACGTTAGTTCAAAGAAACTTCATTTAAGGAAGGCTTCAGGGATAACATCAGGTACAAACATAACCAGAACAGGGATAACATAGCAAGGTGCGTGCAAGGGCACGCCAAGGTCCAAGCATGGTACGTGCAGATGGTAGGCGGAGGCACGATGACATCAGACTCCGGACAGCAAGCGATCAACCAGGACATCATGTTCTGAAGCTCTGTAGGCAATCATCAGGATCCGGACATCCGAAAGTCAGCCAGGATTCCATGCAAGGAAACAAGACAGGGTTAACGACATGATGCGTGTCAACGGACACGCCAGTTTCGGGTTCACAGGACGGAGGCCTGCGCATGCCAAGGGGCATGCCAGGGACGGGTACAAGGACGGAGACCTGCGCGTGCGAGGGCACGCCAGGGACGGGTTCAATGGCATCGGAATCTGGGGTGCTGGCATCGACCGACAGGGTCCAGGAATCAGGCTATGGACATCAGCTCCGGACATCAGGCCGCAGCCATCTAGGTCTGGACCTCTGGCAGCGGTCGGCAGGTTACAGGATCCGGCAGGCAAACTAGGGTTCAGAGCAGAGCAAAGAGAGCAAAAGACTTTGTGCAAGAGTAGAACGAAAAGGCACAGTGCGACAACCAGCGTGCGTGCAAGGGAGCACGGACACCATAGCTGGGGGCACCGGCAGGTGGTACCGACGATGGCATAAGCAAGCGGGCACGACTACAGGCGGCACCGCTGCAGCCACGCAGCCAGAGACCACTATAGCACTGGACGGGGGCACGGCTGAGGCACACAGGCGAGCACGGCTAAGGCACACCAGGCAGGCACAGGCGACCAGGCACGTGCACGGAGGCACTGAGCCACAAGGCAGGGCTAGGCAAAGTTACAGGACAGAGACGCGTGCGATACCGCACGGCAAAGCCTAGTATGAAAAGTGCAAGGGCGCACAAGCAACAGAGGCAAGGCATAGAGTAGTAGACAGGACCCTGCGCATGCAAAGGACATGCCAGGGGCAAAGTACAAGGCGAGGCCTGCGCGTACCGAGGGGCACGCCAGGGACAGGGCACAGAACGGAGGCCTGCACGTGTAGACAGACACATCAGGGACAGAGTCTAGCAGCGGAGCGTAGGCCGAAGCCCAGAGCCGGGCCAAGGGAGAACCTTGGGACTAGACAGGGTACAGAGCGGAGGCCTGCACGTGCAGAGAGGCACGCCAGGGACAGGGTACAGAGACAAGGCCTGCACGTGTAGGGAGACACGTCAGGGACAGGGTACAGAGAGGGGTACCTGAAGCCACAAAGCAAAGCGAGACAGGAAACATGGAAAGAAACACGGAACAGAATCAGAGCAAACAAGGACTACAAGACAAAGCAAGGCAAAGACAAAACATGGCACGAAGGACAAACACTAGACAAGGCACGAGACAAGAGATGGAATATGAGCTCGGAGCGTGTGCAGAGACGCACTACAGAGCAAGGTGCAAGGGCACAGAATAGAGGGAGCAACCCCACACACCAAACAGCCATGCAGAGAAACAATACTCAGGCCCTGAGCATAGGAAGGGGCGGTCTGATATAGGGCATAGCACCTCCTCTTCCGGGTCAGAACCAGGGTAGAACTTCCAGTTCAGATCCTCTAGGACAGTGGTCCCCAACCTTTTTTGCACCAGGGACCGGATTCAAGCAAGACCATTCTTCCATGGCCCGGCAGGGCGGGGATGGAGGTGTGGCAGGGGCGGGGCTTTGGTCATAAGGGGGTGGGGCTATGGACGCGGTTGTAGTGTAGCAGTGCATACTTGTAATTAAATAACATTTATAATGTGACTCAACTCACCATAGGTTTTGAATGAGTGCTCCATCACCCCATTCTTGCCTGCTCCATCACCCCATCACTCCCTTCTCCCCATCACTGCCATCTCTCCATCATTGCCTTCACCCCATCACTGCCATCTCTCCATCATTGCCTTCACCCCATCACTGCCATCTCTCCATCATTGCCATCACCCCATCACTCCCTTCTCCCCATCACTGCCATCTCTCCATCATTGCCTTCACCCCATCACTGCCATCTTTCCATCATTGCCTTCACCCCATCACTCCCTTCTCCCCATCATTGCCTTCACCCCATCACTCCCTTCTCCCCATCATTGCCTTCACCCCATCACTGACGTCTCTCCATCACTCCCATCACTGACGTCTCTCCATCACTCCCATCACTAACGTCTCTCCATCACTCCCATCACTGACGTCTCTCCATCACTCCCATCACTTACGTCTCTCCATCACTCCCATCACTGACGTCTCTCCATCACTCCCATCACTGACGTCTCTCCATCACTCCCATCACTGACGTCTCTCCATCACTCCCATCACTGACGTCTCTCCATCACTCCCATCACTGACGTCTCTCCATCACTCCCATCACTGACGTCTCTCCATCACCCCCATCATGGCCTTCTCCCATTACCCCCTCATGGCCTTCTCCCATTACCCCCTCATGGCCTTCTCCCATCACCCCAGGCATCATGGCCTTCTCCCATTACCCCCTCATGGCCTTCTCCCATCACCCCAGGCATCATGGCCTTCTCCCATTACCCCCTCATGGCCTTCTCCCATCACCCCAGGCATCATGGCCTTCTCCCATTACCCCCTCATGGCCTTCTCCCATCACCCCAGGCATCATGGCCTTCTCCCATTACCCCCTCATGGCCTTCTCCCATTACCCCCCTCATGGCCTTCTCCCATTACCCCCCTCATGGCCTTCTCCCATCACCCCAGGCATCATGGCCTTCTCCCATTACCCCCTCATGGCCTTCTCTCCCCATCACGGTCTTCTCCTCCAGGGCCAGGCTCCACCTACACAAACACAGACAAACACACACACACACACATACATGTACACACACACACATTATATATACACACAGACAGACATACATACACACACACATTATATATACACACACCACCTCTCTCCTCTCACCTGTCCGCAGCATTGCCAGCGCTTCCTCGCTCTGACACAGCAGCGGCGCGCTCCTCTCTGTGTCAGTCAGAGACAGGAAACGCGGGCGGCGGGCAGGAAGCTGGACGGGTCCTTGCAGCTCTGCTCCTGCTCTTCCCTCTTGCAGGCAGCGGAGCTGCTTGATCGCTCCCTGCCCGCCGCTACACGCAGTTTAAGAATTGCTGCGCGCCGCCCCAGCCCCCGCTACGCCACTGACCGCCCCTGGCTCCCCTTGTGTCCGCGGACCGGCAAGGGCACTGCAGCGGCCCGGTGCTGGGCCGCGGACCGGCGGTTGGGGACCCCTGCTCTAGGATCACAGAGCGCAGTCACATGATCAGGATTCCAGACATGCAGGGACGATTGCAAAACCAGACAGTGCAGGATCCTAGGAAAGGTCACATGATCAGGGTTTCAGACATGCAGAGACGAATGCAGAACCAGCCTATGCTGGAACATACGAAGAACACATGATCAAGTATTCTAGACATGACGAGAAGATCACAGAAGGCAGAGCAGAAATGCAGGCATCCTGCAGCACAGACATGAGGTGAGTGTGCACACTGCTCTAGGGAACATGCAGGATAGCAGACATGAGATGCACGTGCACACCGCTCCAGGGGTTCTTGAGGCAAAACAGACAAGGCAGACATGGCGGAATTGACAGTGGTGATGTGTCTCTATAATACTTTTCCTATGATTGTTACAAATACTGACCGTGTGAATGTGGCCAAAGGATAAGTGATAAGTTATAGATTGTCGAGGGTCTTATTGCTGGGACCTACACCGATTTGCATAATGTGAACTCTTATCCCCATTAGTATGGAGCGGCATGTACGATTCGACCACTGATCCATTCATTCCCTAAGGGGATTCACTTGGCTTTTTCTGGAAGCCCCCAAAGAGGATGGATGGAGCTGTGGTCAGACATCCCACCTGAAGCTACATTTTAAAATTGGAATAAAATGGAGATAAAAGTTCACCATTCTTCTGATCGGTGCGATTCCCAATGGTCGGATTCCACCGATCAATAAGTTATCACCTACCTAACCTGTGGATCAGTGATATCTAGGGATGAGCGAGTATACTCGTTAGGATTCAGTACTCAGCGAGTAATGCGGTACTCGAATCCTGGCGAGTATTTCACTACTCGCCTCGCAATATTCGGCACAGCCCGCACAGTCCCCGCACAGCCCAGTACAGTCCTGCACAGCCAGCACAGTCCGGCACAGCCTGGCATAGTCCCGCACAGCCTGTCACAGTCCCCGCACAGTCCTACACAGCCAGCACAGTCCCGCACTGCACGGCATAGTCCCGCACAGCCCTGCACAGACCCTGCACAGCCCAGCACAGTCCTGCACAGCCCGGCACAGTCCCGCACAGCCCGTCATAGTCCCGCACAGCCCAGCACAGTCCTGCACAGACCAGCACAGTCCCGATCAGTACCTGCACAGCCTGGCACAGTCCCCGCACAGCCCGGCATAGTCCCACACAGTACCTGCACAGCCCAGCAGTCCCGCACAGTACCTGCACAGCCCAGCACAGTCCCGCACAGCCCAGCACAGTCCCCGCACAGCCCAGCACAGTCCCCGCACAGTACCTGCATAGCCCCCGCATACCCGCATAGCCCAGCACAGTCCCACATAGCCCAGCACAGTCCCGCACAGCCCAGCACGCACACACAGCCCATTACTCGCATTTCCCACAGACTTACATTGGACTCGATACTCGTCATATATATATTAGGAGGTACTCGTAACGAGTACAGCGAGTCCGAGTATTTCACTACTCGCTCATCCCTAGTGATATCTTGGTTTCATCAAGGAACCATTGATGTAAACTACTGTAATTATACATCCCAGTTATGGGGGCGCACAGTAGATGTTCAGGAGCCGCCTGTGTTTTACAGTCGACGCGCCACTATAACAGGGATAGCGGCTAACAGGTAATTGCATATAGCTGTCGGATGGGCCCCATGAGTCCATTACCCCAGTGGGCCCCAGACACGCCTGTCTGACCCAGAACTGAAACAGAAACAGCTGTGTAGGAACCTTAAAACTGGGTGAAGAATAGGCAAACTCTGCTACAAAATTGAGTTTGTGGAAGACAGGTTCATGTCATATGTCGTACAGCATGGCAAGACTAAGGACAGTAACAAGTCGCAAGGTAGTTATACTGCATCAGAAAGGTCCCAGGGAAAGATTTCACAGCAGACTGGATTTTTAAGATGTATTGCTCAAAAAATGTGCATCATGGTGAACCGTACACCAATTGTTTGACCAAGAAAACTTAGTGCTTCAGATGGGAAACATAATTTTACTTCCCTTCGAAATTGGAAGACATCCAGCAATGCCATCAACTCAGAACTGGCAGTAACCAGTGGGAACCAGCTACTGTTCATAGAAGTCTGACTGCAACAACCGAAGTTGAGCTCTGATCGCTGCTATTACTGACAGTGGCATTTAACTGGCGCGGTTACCAGTGATTCGGCCCTCCGTGACGTGATTGCTGTGGACCAATGGGTTAACATGGCAGCTGGGGGGTCGCTTAAAGACTCCTGTCACTGCCATCTTGGTCCTCCCGGGAAGCTCAGCACCAGGATGAGCTTCACGGGAGACCATGATTATCACAGTACTCTGCCATACTCTGGTATTTCAGTGTTAGAGTATAAATGTTCAAAGGATCAAAGGTTTCTCTAAAGGGACCAAAAAAGTGGAAAAAAAATAAAATAGGTTAAAAAAAAAAAGTTGTTTTTCTTTTCTCCCATGAATAGAAATGAAAAAAAAAATGTATTTGGTATCATGGCTTCTGAAAAAGTCCGGACAATCAAAATAGAAAATTAATTAACCTGATTAGAAAAAGCAAAACTCCCAAATTACAGTTTTTCGGTCACCGCTGCGCACGTCTCTGAGCGATCAGTGAGGGTCTCAAGACCCGGACCACCACCATACTGCTTCTATATGGGGCACTGATATCTATAAAGGCAAATAGATTGTCAGGCTAGCCAGCAGTGGATTGAACAGTTCTGACCTTGCACAGCTGAGGATTTGTTACAATATTATCTAGTCTCGATAACTCATCTCAGCTACAGTGCTCAGCATAAATGAGTACACCCCAACAGATTTGTCAGGAAATCTCTAGTATCCTTTCAAAATCCACAACATCTATGGGACATCGAACTACAAAATACTCCAACAAATGACGGCCAATGGTAACAAGATTTGTTATTTTCCTAACAAATTCATTGAAGGCCATTTAGGAAAAATGAGTACACCTCAGTGAAAGTCTTAGGAGAAAAGCTAAAGTTTAGACTCCGAAATTCTAATAAAGAAAAATTCCCCCACAGCTCAGTCTAATTCTTCATTACACAGATGTCCAGCAGATGTATTATTAAGCAATGGCACCACATGGAAGAGAAATGTCACATGATCTGTGAAAGAAAATAATTTCTTTACAAAAGAAAGGTGACAGCTCCAAGAATATCAGAAAATCTTTACTTATCAGATACTGGAGCAAAAGTGATACAGAAATGTAACAAAGATGGAGCTCCAGCGACCACGGAAGTCACCACCTAAACAGGAACAGGAGCGCCTTCTGATGAGAAGGGAAGAAAATCCACATGTAAGTTCCTTGCAGTTATCTAAAGATAAAACTGAGCAGAGCTCCAAAAAGCGACTATAAGTCCAGAGTAAAGTCAAAAAAGTTTTATTTTAATTAAGACACATCCAGATACAAATGGGGGGGAGTGGGCGATAAAGTGCGAAACCGCACACTGCATGGATAAAAAAGGATTGCTGTACAACCAGAACCTATGCAGTAACAAAGCATACATAAAGTTACTAAATTATCACAGAGTGCATATAGTGTATGGCAATTAGGAATAGACCGCCAAACAGTATATATGTAGACAGGCTCGGACTGGCCCACCGAGGTACCGTTGGATCCCTCGGTGGGCCCCGCTCCCGAATGTCACTGTCACTCACTGGTCGCTCGTACCCAGGGGCAGGGCCGGCGTCAGCACCCGGGCAAATGCCGGGGCCCTGGCGAGATGGGAGGGCCCACTCACACTGTCTGGGATACCCACCGGCCGCTGCCACGCCCCCCATGTACTGACCCCATCCTGCGCCCTCCGTGAGGGACCCACGCAGTGACGCAGCCCCTTACAGCCAGCAATGATCATCGCTTCCTTCGGCTGTAATCTTGTGTGCGGTGTCAGCACAGGACCTGTGATGAGGTCACAGGAGGGGAGGAGTCAGGGGTCACATGATCAGGGCGGCTGCAGGACTCTGCTGTGCTGGTCGCTTTTCATTATGGTGCTGGTCTGGATGGATGAGGTAACATTTATGTGTGGGACAGTGGGGTCAGGGAGGGGTTTACAAGTGGATGTAGCAGAGCCGTGTGTGTACTTGTGTGGGGTCAGGGAGGGGTTTAACAAGTGGATGTAGCAGAGCCGTGTGTGTACTTGTGTGGGGTCAGGGAGGGGTTTAACAAGGTGGATGTAGCAGAGCCGTGTGTGTACTTTGTGTGGGGTCAGGGAGGGGTTTACAAGGTGGATGTAGCAGAGCCGTGTGTGTACTTGTGTGTGGTCAGGGAGGGGTTTACAAGGTGGATGTAGCAGAGCCGTGTGTGTACTTGTGTGTGGTCAGGGAGGGGTTTAACAAGGTGGATGTAGCAGAGCCGTGTGTGTTCTTGGGTGGGGTCAGGAGGGGTTTACAAGTTGTACGGAGCAGAGCCGTGTGTGTACGAGGTGTACGGAGCAGAGCCGTGTGTGTACGAGGTGTACGGAGCGAAGCCGTGTGTGTACGAGGTGTATGGAGCAGAGCCGTGTGTGTACGAGGTGTATGGAGCAGAGCTGTGTGTGTACTTGTGTGGGGTCAGGGAGGGGTTTAACAATGTGGATGTAGCAGAGCTGTGTGTGTACTTTGTGTGGGGTCAGGAGGGGTTTAACAAGGTGGATGTAGCAGAGCCGTGTGTGTACTTGTGTGGGGTCAGGGAGGGGTTTACAAGGTGGATGTAGCAGAGCCATGTGTGTACTTGTGTGGGGTCAGGGAGGGGTTTACAAGGTGGATGTAGCAGAGCCGTGTGTGTACTTGTGTGGGGTCAGGGAGGGGTTTAACAAGGTGGATGTAGCAGAGCCGTGTGTGTTCTTGGGTGGGGTCAGGAGGGGTTTACAAGTTGTACGGAGCAGAGCCGTGTGTGTACGAGGTGTACGGAGCAGAGCCGTGTGTGTACGAGGTGTACGGAGCGAAGCCGTGTGTGTACGAGGTGTACGGAGCAGAGCCGTGTGTGTACGAGGTGTATGGAGCAGAGCCGTGTGTGTACGAGGTGTAAGGAGCAGAGCCGTGTGTGTACGAGGTGTACGGAGCAGAGCCGTGTGTGTACGAGGTGTACGGAGCAGAGCCGTGTGTGTACGAGGTGTATGGAGCAGAGCCGTGTGTGTACGAGGTGTACGGAGCAGAGCCGTGTGTGTACGAGGTGTACGGAGCAGAGCCGTGTGTGTACGAGATGTACGGAGCAGAGCCGTGTGTGTAGGAGGTGTACGGAGCAGAGCCGTGTGTGTACGATGTGTCCGGAGTGAAGCCGTGTGTGTACGAGATGTACGGAACGGAGCCCTGTGTGTACGGAGCTGAGCCGTGTGTTTATGGAGCGGAGCGGAGCCGGAGGTGTACGGAGTGAAGCTGCGTGTGTACAAGGTGTACGGAGCAGAGCCGTGTGTGTACGAGGCATACAAAGCGGAGCCGTGCGTGTACGAGGTGTATGGTGGGGAGCATTTATACCTCCCGAGTCCCAACTGTCCCGGATCCAGCGAGACAGTCCCGATTTTGAGAGAGAGACTGCCCCAGCCGGGAGCATACTTTCCCCGCGGGACACAGGAGTACACAGCAGAGCCCCAAGGAGCAATTTAAAACTTGCACGTAACGTTCTACCGGAAGTGACGTGCTGGAAGCTGACCAGAAATTAGGTCATTTCAGTAGGAGATTGTGACGGAACCATGGAGGCACTTCAGGGAATGCTTCAGATCCATCACCGTGTCCTCTTCTGACAGCAGACAGCGAGATCGCCCTGGAATCGGGGATGTCGGCCATGTGAGCGGATCATGATATGTCCTGTACCAGGAGGCTCAGGTAGGCACTACAATGGGAGCTGGGCTGCTATAGTATCTTTATATAATTTTTCTTTCTCTGTTCTTTCTCTCTAATCTTTTTTTTCTCTCTCTGTTCTTTCGCTCTCTGTCTGTTCTTTCTCTCTGTCTGTTCTCTCTTTCCCCTCTTCCTCTCTGTTCTTTCCCCTCCTTTTTTTCTCTCCCTCTCTGTTCTTTATTTCCTTCTTCTTTCTTTCTTTCTTTCTTTCTTTCTTTCTCTACTAATCAGTAGCCTCCATCACATGAACGTGTTTTGCCACAGAGCGAGTGTCCGTGTGGATCACATGCATGTCCGTGTGATCCACACAGAGAGAAGTCCGTTTTTGGCCGTCACCACGGATGTCACACGGCATGAGTCGTGGTATGTGTTAAGGGGGGGCCAACTGAGACTTTTTCGCCCGGGGCCCTCAAAAACCTGGAGCCGGCCCTGCCCAGGGGTGGGATTCAGCGGGTTCTCCCCGGTTCGGTGGAACCGGTTGTTAAAAAAGCAGCCAGTTCCCCGAACTGGGGAGATTCACAGCCGCGATCCGGTACTTTGATGTTCCTGCAGTGCAGCCGGCAAGGAGCAGGAGCAGAGGAGGACTCTTGCTCTGCTTCCTAGTCCCGACCGCCGCGCCGGATACCGCGCATTGATACGTCGGGTCGTTCTCTGCTCTGTCTCTGACTACTGGACAGAGCACAGCACACCCCGGAGGCCCCCGCCCCGCGCACTGATTCCTGTGCGCAGTGCGGCATTGGCGGGTAACTGGAGCTCGCTGGAGGGGTCACCGCCACTGCCCAGACTTGTCAAGTCAATGTGAGCTGAGCCCAGGCAGCGTGACGGACCGGTGATTTGCGCACACCCGGAGGCCGAAGGAGCAAGACGGGCGGTGCGGGGCCTGGCCATCCAGGAGGCCTCAACCGCGGCCGCGGGATTACAGTGACAGTCTTCTTCTTCAGAGTCAGACGCGTCGCAGCCTGTCGCCTGTGTATCTGGTACACAGGCCAACGCCAGGTCAGTGAGTTACTGTCTGTATGTGCTGCGTATTGGGGACCTGTGCTGCCTACTAGGGACCTGTGCCTGCCTATTGGGGACATGTGCTGCCTACTAGGGACCTGTGCCTGCCTATTGGGGACCTGTGCTGCCTATTGGGGACCTGTGCTGTCTATTGGGGACCTGTGCTGCCTATTGGGTACAATGCTACCTATTGGGGACCTGTGCTGCCTATTGGGACCTGTGCTGCCTATTGCGACTTGTGCTGCCTATTGGGGACCTGTGCTGCCTATTGGGGACCTGTGCTGCCTATTGGGGACCAATGCTGCCTATTGGGGACCTGTGCTGCCTATTGGGGACCAGTGCTGCCTATTGGGGACCTGTGCTGCCTATTGGGGACCAGTGCTGCCTAATGGGGACCAGTGCTGCCTAATGGGGACCTGTGCTGCCTATTGGTGACCTGTGCTCCCTATTGGGGATGTGGGCTACCTATTGGGGACCTGTGCTGCCTTTTGGGGACCTGTGCTGCCTATTGGGAACCTGTGCTGCCTATAGGGACCAATGCTGCCTATTGGGGACCTGTGCTGCCTATTGGGGACGTGTGCTACCTATTGGGGACCTGTGCTACCTTTTGGGGACCTGTGCTGCCTATTGGGGAGTTGTGCTGCCTATTGGGAACCTGTGCTGCCTATAGGGACCAATGCTGCCTATTGGGGACCTGTGCTGCCTATTGGGGCAGCTAATCGCACGGGTACCAGGAGGCTTTCGCCGCTAAGACCGGCAGGCAGCAACGCTGCCTGGCTGGTCCGGGCGAATTTTAGCCCCTCCTGCAGATACGAACGCTTCGATTGGCTGGGCTGTGTAGCATCTACCATGGAACTCTTGTTGGGACAAAGTGATCACTATACCCCCTACGTCAATCCTTGGGGGTGTAGATTCCAAAATGGGGTCACTTTTTAACTTCAAAGTAACACAGGTCAGATTTGCAAAAAATGGCCTGGGCATTAAGGTGAAAACAGGCCTGCGGCCCTAATGGATTAAATGAATCGTAGTGCGGAAAGATCTGCAGCATATGAACAACGGTGCAGCTTTTAGTAGAAATAGGATGCTGAAATGATGCAGATTTGGCGTGGGATATACGGCAAAAGAACCCATGGTGTAATTCCGCGGTCTCAAAGCCTAAATGTTGAGTTGTACATTACTGTAGGTGGGCCCCTAAAATTAATTCCCTTGGTGGGCCCTAGACACCCCAGTCCGACCCTGTATGTAGATATATATCTCTTTATACCAGCTCCATCCATCAAGTAAACAGCTAGATACACAGATCATTATCAAGTAGCAGGTGACCATTCACCATGGTTAGACAGATATATGATGCCTAAGAAGCATAGTAATAAGAGAGGAAGCATAAATTACCTAATGAAATGGCGAGCAGAGTCCAGCAGTCAGCAATCCACCCCAACGATCGTTTCGGAGGGTTACTCCTTCATCAGATTAGGTAGTTTGCGATTGTCCTTATCGTCCATTTATTTTCTGTCTGCTATTGAATAATTATGCTGATTTCTTGATATTTAAAATGCAGACAGCTGTCAAAGGTACTTTTATTTAGTTATCTAAAGATGTAGAAAGCCGAACCGGGGGCACAATCCGGGGCACACCGCAGAGGAGTGGCAGCATGGTGGACGTCCAAGGAGGAAGCCGCTCCTAGAGCGCAGGTACAAAAAACTCACCTACAATGTGCCGTGACGCAGGCTGAGAAATATGGAGACACTGGGAATCTGGAGGGATGAGGCCAAGAGAAAGGTTTGTGGAACTGATGGCTGCAAAATTGTGAGGTGTCACTAAGGTGACTGATGTCAGGGGCACATGATTTGCTGGTGTCGGGGGGGCACATAAGCTGCTGGTGTTGGGGGCACATGAGCTGCTGGTGTTGGGGGCACATGAGCTGCTGGTGTTGGGGGAGCACATGAGCTGCTGGTGTTGGGGGCACATGAGCTGCTGGTGTTGGGGGAGCACATGAGCTGCTGGTGTTGGGGGCACATGAGCTGCTGGTGTCTGGGGGCACAAGAGCTGCTGGTGTTGGGGGGCACATGAGCTGCCGGTGTCGGGGGCACATGAGCTGCTGGTGTCAGGGGGCACATGAGCTGCTGGTGTTGGGGGGCACATGAGCTGCTGGTGTTCAGGGGCACATGAGCTGCTGGTGTTGGGGGCACATGACCTGCTGGTGTTGGGGGGCACAGGAGCTGCTGGTGTCAGGGACACATGAGCTTCTGGTGTTGGGGGCCACATGAGCTGCTGGTGTGGGGGGGCACATGAGTTGCTGGTATTGGGGGGCACATGAGCTGTTGGTGTCGGGGGGCACATGAGCGGCTGGTGTTGGGGGGGCACATGAGCGGCTGGTGTCGGTGGGGCACATGAGCTGCTGGTGTCGGGGGCACATGAGCGGCTGGTGTCGGGGGGGCACATGAGCGGCTGGTGTCGGGGGGGCACATGAGCTGCTGGTGTCGGGGGCACATGAGCGGCTGGTGTTGGAGGGCACATGAGCTGCTGGTGTTGGGGGCCACATGAGCTGCTGGTGTGGGGGGGCACATGAGTTGCTGGTATTGGGGGGCACATGAGCTGTTGGTGTCGGGGGGCACATGAGCGGCTGGTGTTGGGGGGCACATGAGCGGCTGGTGTCGGTGGGAAAATGTCACTGAAAGGATCATGAAGTCACAGATATCCTGCTCTATAGTGACTAAGAAGATGCCGCCATCACTCCGGATCTTTCGTAGACAGCATTTTTCCAACATGACAATGATACAAAACTCACATCTGATGCATTTCTGGAGAAGAACACAGCGACTCAGTGGCCAAGTGTCTCCTGATCTGACAACCAGACACCTATGGGGCGTTGTGGAGACAAGTTGTCAGCGCTCTCCATCCGACATCCAGGCTCTAGAAGAGCTTCTTCTGAAGAACAGAGAAAGATGGACGTTCCCACATGTCGCCAACTCATTTACTCCAGGCCTAGAAGACTCGGGGCCTCCTTACACATCATGGAGCTCAATACTGGGTGTAGGAGCAAGCAGAGGAACTGAGAACAAAGTAGAAGACGGCGGTGCCGGAGACTCCATTATACGATGATTGAGCTTCGGTTACTTGGGACCCCTATAACATCGGTCGTGCCCCCTCTGTCGGGGGAGGCGCAGACAGATTCATGTGGGGCAGGAGGAGACCTCACATGTCCACCTTGTATTCAGCACCATGGACAAGGCCCGGGTAAGCGACGGATGGCGCCTCCATAGGATGGGGGAGAGCTATTGTCACACTGCTCCAGCGCTGGATACAACGTAGCGACAACGTAGCGACAACGTCCAATATTCCGTAGTGGGTGCCCCCGAAAGACCCCCGAAATCCTAACCAGGAAGGAGGATGGGCACGCAGTCCCAGTATATTCTAATGTCCCCTCTATGGACGGGGGGCTTCCTTTATAGCGCAGGCTATGGGGCCGTGAATGTAGCATTGTTGGGGTCACCATCCTGGCGCTTACGGGGGTCCAGCTGGGTCCACATAAGGAGGCTTGCTCATATAACTTACACCGTAGAAAGCCATTCCTTCCCCATATCCATGCATGCTCAGATCAGCGGAGCATCCATGTAGCCTCAATGGACAGAGAAATAAGCCCCCACTGGTCACCTGTGTCCCCTCCAGACCCCTCAAAAGATCAGACACAATTAATTCCAGCATGCCCAATCCTTGTCCCCATCATCTGCCCCCAAGGACGCACAAATAATATCAAAGCTTCGTTCCTCTTCCTGCAGCTCCCCCTGCAGGATGCATTCTGCTTAGCAGCCACTTGTCTTCCTGTCTCAGTGGCCATTTGTATCAATACCTCATCCATCTGCAGCACAACAGACTGCACCATGGCACCGCACAGACTTGTTTTAGGCCTTGTAAAGTGCTGCATTGACAAATACAACTCTGCTACACTGACGAACCTAAACACCTGACGGTCCGGGCTCTGCTGCATCGACTGAGAAACAGATGGGCTGAAGTCCTCCATCATTGCAGGTTCCCTGTAGTCTGTAGATTGTCAGCTCTGTGGCCCAAGTCTGTACGGTGCGAGGAGGCGTCACACTTCCCTCCACACTCCGAGCCCTCTCTCATAGTCACTCGGCTCTGAAAATTCTTTGCTCCTCATGGGGGTCTCTTCCCAGCAGAAACCCTGATGTCAGGTACCGGTGGGCTCCACACAGGACATCTGGTTGTATATCTACACAGCGACTGATTTATGAAGCAATTGTCCTACAAAACAATAGGACCCCCTAATGTGAAACCAATGGGAGGGGGGTCTGATCTTACAGAACCCCACTATTTTTACTTGTATCCAAAGGCTAATATTTCTCACAGCTGAGGATTTGTCACTATTTAATCCTGGTCCTATAAGAAAGTTCTTCATCTTTCTAATAGACTTTGTCTTTCAGTTCCTCATCCTCTTTAAGATCTCTGCTTGCTGTCTGTGAAGCTTGTTCAGAGTAATGGCGTCACATGGCGATCTCTTGGGCATCGCAACCGTAACAAAAAGAAATCCAATGGATTCTGACTTTTTGCAACTTGCTTGTCGCTGTCCCCCAGGTACGTATGACCCGTGTCACAGCCAAAGTGGCCACTAGCCCCAGCCTAAATAATAACCTCCAGGGATGAGAACCCATCTAGATCTACATGAGAAACCATCCAGATCTACATGAGAAGCCATCCAGATGATCTATATGAGAAACCATCTGGAGCTACATGAGAAGCCATCCAGATCTACATGAGAAGCCATCCAGATCTACATGAGAAATCATCCAGATCTATATGAGAACCCATCCAGATCAACATGAGAAGCCATCCAGATCTACATGAGAACCCATCCAGATGATCTACATGAGAAACCATCTGGAGCTACATGAGAAGCCATCCAGATCTACATGAGAAGCCATCCACATCTATATGAGAAGCCATCCAGATCTACATGAGAATCCATCCAGATCTACATGTGTAACCATCCAGATCTACATGAGAAGCCATTCAGAACTACATGAGAAGCCATCCAGATCTACATGAGAACACATCCAGATCTACATGAGAACCCATCTAGATCTACATGAGAAGCCATCCAGATCTACATGAGTAGCTATCCAGATCTACATGAGAAGCCATCCAGATCTACATGAGAAATCATCCAGATCTACATGAGAACACATCCAGATCTACATGAGAACCCATCTAGATCTACATGAGAAGCCATCCAGATCTACATGAGTAGCTATCCAGATCTACATGAGAAGCCATCCAGATCTACAAGAGAAATCATCCAGATCTATATGAGAACCCATCCAGATGATCTACATGAGAATCCATCTAGATCTAAATGAGAATCCATCCAGATCTATACGAGAACACATCCAGATCTACATGAGAACATATCCAGATCTACATTAGAATCCATCCAGATCTACATGAGAACACATCCAGATCTACATGAGAACACATCCAGATCTACATGAGAACCCATCTAGATCTACATGAGTAGCCATCCAGATCTACTTGAGAACCCATCCAGATCTACATGTGAAGCCATACAGATCTACATGAGAACCCATCCAGATCTACATGAGAAGCCATCCAGATCTACATGAGTAGCCATCCAGATCTACATGAGAAGCCACCCAGATCTACATGAGAAGCCATCCAGATCTACATGAGAAGACATCCAGATCGACTTGAGAACCCATCCAGATCTACATGTGAAGCCATCCAGCTCTACATGAGAACCCATCCAGATCTATATGAGAAGCCATCCTGATCTACATGAGTAGCCATCCAGATCTACATGAGAAGCCACCCAGATCTACATGAAAAGCCATCCAGATCTACATGAGAAGCCATCCAGATCTACATGAGAAGCCATCCAGATCTACATGAGAAGCCATCCAGATCTACTTGAGAACCCATCCAGATCTACATGTGAAGCCATCCAGATCTACATGAGTAGCCATCCAGATCTACATGAGAAGCCATCCAGATCTACATGAGAAGCCATCCAGATCTACATGACAAGCCATTCAGATCTACATGAGAAGCCATCCAGATCTACATGTGAAGCCATCCAGATGTACATGAGAACACATCCAGATCTACATGAGAAGCCATCCAGATCTACATGAGAACACATCCAGATCTACATGAGAAGCCATCCAGATGTACATGAGAACACATCCAGATCTACATGAGAAGCCATCCAGATCTACATGAGTAGCCATCCAGATCTACATGAGAAGCCATTCAGATCTACATGAGAAACCATCCAGATCTACATGAGAAGCCATCCAGATCTACATGAGAAGCCATGCAGATCTACATGAGAAGCCATCCAGATCTACATGAGAAGCCATCCAGATCTACATGAGAACCCATCCAGATATACATGTGAACCCATCCAGATCTATATGAGAACCCTTCCAGATCTACATGTGAAGCCATCTAAATCTACATAAGAAGCCATCCAGATCTGCATGAGAAGCCATCCAGATCTACATGAGAACCCATCCAGATCTACATGAGAAGCCATCCAGATCTGCATAAGAAGCCATCCAGATCTACATGTGAACCCATCCAGATCTATATGAGAACCCATCCAGATCTACAAGTGAAGCCATCTAGATCTACATGAGAAGCTGTCCAGATCTACATGAGAAGCCGTCCAGATCTACATGAGAACCCATCCAGATCTACATGAGAAGTCATCCGGAGCTA
Organism: Dendrobates tinctorius; assembly: GCF_039654945.1. Taxonomy (NCBI): domain Eukaryota; kingdom Metazoa; phylum Chordata; class Amphibia; order Anura; family Dendrobatidae; genus Dendrobates; species Dendrobates tinctorius. The sequence goes on from NW_027361824.1 coordinate 8,426,774, forward strand.
CATGAGAAGCCATCCAGATCTACATGTGAAGCCACCCAGATATACATGAGAAGCCATCCAGATCTACAAGAGAAGCCATCCAGATCTACTTGAGAACCCATCCAGATCTACATGAAAAGCCATCCAGATCTACATGAGAAGCCATCCAGATCTACATGAAAAGCCATCCAGATCTACATGAGAAGCCATCAAGATCTACTAGAGAACCCATCCAGATCTACAAGAGAAGCCATCCAGATCTACTTGAGAACCCATCCAGATCTACATGAGAAGACATCCAGATCTACATGAGAACCCATCCAGATCTACATGAGAACCCATCCAGATCTACATGAGAACCCATCCAGATCTACATGAAAAGCCATCCAGATCTACATGAGAAGCCATCCAGATCTACTAGAGAACCCATCCAGATCTACATGAGAAGCCATCCAGATCTACTTGAGAACCCATCCAGATCTACATGAGAAGCCATCCAGATCTACTTGAGAACCCATCCAGATCTACATGTGAAGCCATCCAGATCTACATGAGTAGCCATCCAGATCTACATGAGAAGCCATCTAGATCTACATGAGAAGCCATCCAGATCTACATGAGAAGCCATCCACATCTACATGAGAACCCATCCAGATCTACATGAGAAGCCATCCAGATCTACATGAGAATCCATCCAGATCTACATGAGAAGCCATCCAGATCTACATGAGAACCCATCCAGATCTACATGAAAAGCCATCCAGATCTACATGAGAAGCCATCCAGATATACTTGAGAAGCCATCCAGATCTACATGTGAAGCCATCCAGATCTACATGAGTAGCCATCCAGATCTACATGAGAAGCCATCCAGATCTACATGAGAAGCCATCCAGATCTACATGAGAACCCATCCAGATCTGCATGAGAAGCCATCCAGATCTACATGAGAACCCATCCAGATCTACATGAGAACCCATCCAGATCTACATGAAAAGCCATCCAGATCTACATGAGAAGCCATCCAGATCTACATGAGAACCCATCCAGATCTACATGATAAGCCATCCAGATCTACATGAGAAGCCATCCAGATCTACATGAGAAGCCATCCAGATCTACATGAGAACACATCCAGATCTACATGAGAACACATCCAGATCTACATGAGAAGCCATCCAGATCTACATGAGAAGCCATCCAGATCTACATGAGAAGCCATCCAGATCTACATGTGAACCCATCCAGATCTATATGAGAACCCATCCAGATCTACATGTGAAGCCATCTAGATCTACATGAGAAGCCATCCAGATCTGCATGAGAAGCCATCCAGATCTACATGAGAACCCATCCAGATCTACATGAGAAGCCATCCAGATCTGCATGAGAAGCCATCCAGATCTACATGTGAACCCATCCAGATCTATATGAGAACCCATCCAGATCTACATGTGAAGCATCTAGATCTACATGAGAAGCCGTCCAGATCTACATGAGAAGCCGTCCAGATCTACATGAGAACCCATCCAGATCTACATGAGAAGTCATCCAGAGCTACATGAGAAGCCATCCAGATCTACATGTGAAGCCACCCAGATATACATGAGAAGCCATCCAGATCTACAAGAGAAGCCATCCAGATCTACTTGAGAACCCATCCAGATCTACATGAAAAGCCATCCAGATCTACATGAGAAGCCATCCAGATCTACATGAAAAGCCATCCAGATCTACATGAGAAGCCATCCAGATCTACTAGAGAACCCATCCAGATCTACATGAGAAGCCATCCAGATCTACTTGAGAACCCATCCAGATCTACATGAGAAGCCATCCAGATCTACATGAGAACCCATCCAGATCTACATGAGAAGCCATCCAGATTTACATGAGAACCCATCCAGATCTACATGAGAAGCCATCCAGATCTACATGAGAACCCATCCAGATCTACATGAAAAGCCATCCAGATCTACATGAGAAGCCATCCAGATCTACTAGAGAAGCCATCCAGATCTACATGAGAAGCCATCCAGATCTACTAGAGAACCCATCCAGATCTACATGAGAAGCCATCCAGATCTACATGAGAAGCCATCCAGATCTACTTGAGAACCCATCCAGATCTACATGAGAAGCCATCCAGATCTACATGAGAACCCATCCAGATCTACATGAGAAGCCATCCAGATTTACATGAGAACCCATCCAGATCTACATGAGAAGCCATCCAGATCTACATGAGAACCCATCCAGATCTACATGAAAAGCCATCCAGATCTACATGAGAAGCCATCCAGATCTACTAGAGAACCCATCCAGATCTACATGAGAAGCCATCCAGATCTACTTGAGAACCCATCCAGATCTACATGAGAAGCCATCCAGATCTACTTGAGAACCCATCCAGATCTACATGTGAAGCCATCCAGATCTAAATGAGTAGCCATCCAGATCTACATGAGAAGCCATCTAGATCTACATGAGAAGCCATCCAGATCTACATGAGAAGCCATCCACATCTACATGAGAACCCATCCAGATCTACATGAGAACCCATCCAGATCTACATGAGAATCCATCCAGATCTACATGAGAAGCCATCCAGATCTACATGAGAAGCCATCCAGATCTACATGAAAAGCCATCCAGATCTACATGAGAAGCCATCCAGATCTAATTGAGAAGCCATCCAGATCTACTAGAGAACCCATCCAGATCTACATGAGAAGCCATCCAGATCTACTAGAGAACCCATCCAGATCTACATGAGAAGCCATCCAGATCTACTTGAGAACCCATCCAGATCTACATGAGAAGCCATCCAGATCTACTTGAGAACCCATCCAGATCTACATGTGAAGCCATCCAGATCTAAATGAGTAGCCATCCAGATCTACATGAGAAGCCATCTAGATCTACATGAGAAGCCATCCAGATCTACATGAGAAGCCATCCACATCTACATGAGAACCCATCCAGATCTACATGAGAACCCATCCAGATCTACATGAGAATCCATCCAGATCTACATGAGAAGCCATACAGATCTACATGAGAAGCCATCCAGATCTACATGAAAAGCCATCCAGATCTACATGAGAAGCCATCCAGATCTACTTGAGAAGCCATCCAGATCTACATGTGAAGCCATCCAGATCTACATGAAAAGCCATCCAGATCTACATGAGAACCCATCCAGATCTACATGAGAATCCATCCAGATCTACATGAGAAGCCATCCAGATCTACTAGAGAACCCATCCAGATCTGCATGAGAAGCCATCCAGATCTACTTGAGAACCCATCCAGATCTACATGAGAAGCCATCCAGATCTACATGAGAACCCATCCAGATCTACATGAGAAGCCATCCAGATTTACATGAGAACCCATCCAGATCTACATGAGAAGCCATCCAGATCTACATGAGAACCCATCCAGATCTACATGAAAAGCCATCCAGATCTACATGAGAAGCCATCCAGATCTACTAGAGAACCCATCCAGATCTACATGAGAAGCCATCCAGATCTAATAGAGAACCCATCCAGATCTACATGAGAAGCCATCCAGATCTACTTGAGAACCCATCCAGATCTACATGAGAAGCCATCCAGATCTACTTGAGAACCCATCCAGATCTACATGTGAAGCCATCCAGATCTAAATGAGTAGCCATCCAGATCTACATGAGAAGCCATCTAGATCTACATGAGAAGCCATCCAGATCTACATGAGAAGCCATCCACATCTACATGAGAACCCATCCAGATCTACATGAGAACCCATCCAGATCTACATGAGAATCCATCCAGATCTACATGAGAAGCCATCCAGATCTACATGAGAAGCCATCCAGATCTACATGAAAAGCCATCCAGATCTACATGAGAAGCCATCCAGATCTACTTGAGAAGCCATCCAGATCTACATGTGAAGCCATCCAGATCTACATGAGTAGCCATCCAGATCTACATGAGAATCCATCCAGAACTACATGAGAAGCCATCCAGATCTACATGAGAAACCATCCAGATCTGCATGAGAAGCCATCCAGATCTACATGAGAACCCATCCAGATCTACATGAGAACCCATCCAGATCTACATGAAAAGCCATCCAGATCTACATGAGAAGCCATCCAGATCTACATGAGAAGCCATCCAGATCTACATGAAAAGCCATCCAGATCTACATGAGAACCCATCTGTGATGTACCATGCCTGCAAGATATGTTTTCTGTTGCAATGTGCTAACAAATCCTCCATCCTAGGACATTGTAAACTCTCAGTAGTAGGAATTCCTTCCCCCCAGGTTTTATCAACCCTGCCACTTCCTCTGGAAGAGCAGGAATGTTAATTAGCTAGACCATCTTCCTCACACCATTTGCCTTCTCTCCTCTTCAGAGCAGGAAAAACTTCTTTGTTTGAAACGAATAAAACTATGAGAGACTATACCATAAGAACCAAATACCCTAGAGATATGAAAATCATATTTTTGTAACCTGAGCGGTCCCAGCTTCGAGACCGCGTATGTTTCGAAGTTCTACCCTGTCCAGAACATGAGATAGGATTTGCGCCCAAATGGACGGTCATATCGCATAGATGTTTGATGTTTTCTTGATGGGCTCATTACGCTGGGAAACATGATACCACTGATGAGTCCATACCAGCTTCTCCCATAAAGTTATAGCTAATCTAAGTTTTGTAGCCAAAACATAACTTGGATAAGAGAGGTGGGATCAACCCAGAATGCACCTCTCTGTGATGTCACATAGGAAAGTCTATAAGGCATTTCCTGGGCAAACCAGCTCAGAACAGCTCAAGTCGTCGTGCTAGAAGGACCCCAATGAGCGGAGAAGTGCAGCTCCGCCTCCACCCACCTTAGCCGCATGGTCTGCCTAAGGAACAATATGGAACTGTGAGTGTAATCTCTTTGTTTTCTCCACTTTTATTTTATACCTGTACTGTACATATTTTATGTCTCAATTTTATAGCAACTTTTATCTGTAATCACTGTCCTCTTTCGGAAAATAAATGAAATTATTTAGATCTGTCTCCATGCTCTAAGAATCGAACTATACGCCTTTGATAGATAATCGCTACTAATTCAAGGGGTTTGCCACGGACCCTCTTAATTTAACACTGTGAATTAAGTAACCGTGACTGGTGGCAGCGCGTTGTGTACGGCTATTACGGCTTGCTGGCAGTCTAGAAGGGTCTTATATTGCTGAGTAAGGGGCTTCAGCCACAGCATTGATAATTCCCTTACTGCAGAAGCCTAATTGCCGGTTCACAACAGGCAGCCAGTCCGGCGACTAATTATCCTAGGTGCAGTTCCCTGACTGACCTGAGGGTAAGGGGGGCGCCGGAGAGCTGCGAGTTCCAAAGTGGAACTGAGAAAGTGGGATATACATAAATCCCCGCAGTACTTGGAAGATTGATAGCAGTGGTGGGGCATCCAAATTAAACTCCCCCTGCGGCAAATTGTAGAGCGAGATTAGCTTGCTGGATATTTTTGGTCACATGGTGCCAGTGTTGGGATAACTAAGATAAGCCCCACTGCGCCTGTGATAGCCGTGTGCCGGCATTGTGTCACGCCCCTCCGTCCGCTGATACACCCGTGTCAGTGGTGGGACTGTGACATAGTGGTGACACAGGGTCCGCTGTACGTCGCGTTTTGGTGGCAGCGGGACTCCCGTTAGTGTCGCCCGTAAGTGGACGAACGGCGGTGGGCTGTTCGTCACATATTGGTGGCAGCGCGGTGGGATAATCCTAGAGCATTAGTGATTTGGTTTGAGCAATCATTCCTCTCACTAAAAACCTGCACGGTTCCTGCGGGAATCCTGCATCATAGGTTTTGGAGAACAGACTCAGTGGTTACTAGTCCTGAGACATTAGTGTGTACTTGCAAGTATCCCCCTCCCGTTTCTTCGTTTTTCTTTTTCTATCTTTTATTTGGCAACCATGGCGGCAAAAGGAGAACCTTGGTACACCCGGCAGACAAAGGAAGTTCTTGCTGCGTTATGCACGTACCAAGGCCTTGACGCCACGAAAAAAACAGAGCTCAAATGATCGCGGCTCTAGTGCAGCTGGACAACGACCAGAATCCAGCGAGCGCAGAAGTTGGCCCAAGTTGCAATGGGGCTGCAGCAGAGGCTCCACTCCTGAGCGCTGGCCCCACATTCAACCAGAACGGGGTGGACCCCTATCTGCAAATGGCCTTGGACGAACTCCCCGCCGAAGACAGTGATGGGTGGGTGAGGCTGATCCAGCAAGCTCGAGAGAGAGCAGAGCAGCGAGCCGAGCGCCAGGCGGAGAGAGCTGAGCGCCAAGCTGAGGCTGAGAGAGCCGAGCGCCAGGCGCAGAGGGCCCATGAACTGGAGGTACTCCAGCGGGGTGGGAATGCCCTCACAGCCCGAAGCCATGAGCCCAGCAGCGTCCAGACTCCTAAACCCCGGCCAGAGCATTTTCCCGTGATGGAAAAGGACGGGGACTTGGACACATTTCTGCGAGCCTTTGAGAAAGCCTGCAGACAGTACCAGCTGCCTAGAGACCAATGGGCAAGGTACTTGACCCCAGGGCTAAAAGGCAAAGCCCTGGAGGCATTTGCTTCTCTTCCGCCAGAAGCCGATGATGACTATGACGCCATAAAGCAGGCGCTGATCGCCAAATACCGGCTGACACCTGAGGTATACCGAAAGAAGTTCCGACACCTCCAACGTGGCCCACACGATAGCTACAGTGATGTGGTGCAAGGACTCAGGACCCACTTTGACCAGTGGATCCATGGACTGTCCGTTGAAACCTTTGAGCAGCTACGGGACCTGATGATCAAAGACCAGTTCCTGCATCTCTGCCCAGCTGAGGTCCGACAGTTCATCCTGGACCGCGAACCAACGAACGCGGACAAAGCGGCGCAGATCGCCGACAACCACGAGGCCAACCGGAAGCCCGAGACGCAGAGGCCAGTCGCCACCAGCTGGAAAGGGGGTAAGCCAGCAACCAACCCCAATGCCCCAGCTAGCCGTCCCTCCGGAGGCCCTGTCCCTGTTGCCAACAACAGGCCGGCTACTGACAGTCGCCTGTGTCACCACTGCCAGCGGCCTGGTCACTTCTTTTACACCTGTCCGAACAGGCCGAAGAACCCCCCAGCCAAGGCCCCCGGGCCCAATGCCTCTGTTCTTTTGGTGGGAGGTGTGGTTGGGAGGGCTGACGACAACGTTCAACCTGTTCAGGTGGGGGCCCGTCTTGCTACAGGCCTCAAGGACACCGGGGCTGAACGAACCCTCATCCGTCCTGGACTGGCGGCCCCTGAAGAGTTTGTTGAGGGGAAAACCCTGACTGTCACCGGGATTGGAGGCACCCGTTGTCCCTTGCCAGTGGCACGAGTTTTTCTTGACTGGGGTGCCGGGAGCGGGTTGAGGGAGGTGGGAGTGTCTGAAAATTTGCCCACTGATGTTTTATTGGGGACTGACTTGGGGAGGATGGTTGCATACTATGTCCCTGACACCCTTCCCCAAACTGATAATAAGGGTAACGTTAACCCTGATGATGTTGATGATGGGAAACTGAATGTGTTACCTGCTAATGCCTTGATGAGTAATGATGCAACTAACAACCATTCTTTCCCCAGGTACGATGCTGATGCTGATGTGAATGTACCAAAGCAAACTGATAACCATTCTTCTCCTAGGAAGGATGATGATGATGTTGATGTATCTGTGCCGACTGAACCCGTTAACCCTTTCTTTGAAGCGGTAGATGTGTCCACAGGTACCGAAGTGCTCAGCCCCGTCACTCTGCGGAGTGAGACGGCTGAGGAACCCCTGGCAGGAGTAAGCAACGGTGCTCAAGGAAATGGGGAGGTGCATGGGGACCATGAGGAAGGTAATGCCATGCAGCTGACCAGTGCCACCGAGGAAGGTAACTGGCCCATAAGTAGCACTGCTCCTGAAGTGTTGGGGGTGGGTGGGGAGGTAGAGCCCAGGGCAGCACCAGCTGGTGGGTCTGCAGAAATCCCCAGGGAGACAGCATACATAGCAGCTGTCACACGCAGTCAGAGTGCCCAGATCGCAGGTAACGCACTGTCTTCTGGACCCTCTGCTGCTACAGGAGAGACTGAACCAGAGGTGAACCCAGAGCCGGTTCCAGAGGGTCCCAGTAAAGAGGGGACCCTGACGTCACTTCTGGCAGCCTCCAGCATGGAGTTCCAGGCTGCTCTGCACTCAGATGCCAGCCTGGAGAAATTGAGAGGTCTCGCCGAGACGCCCACCTCCAAGTCTGATAAGGAGAGGGTGTTCTGGGAACGAGGAAGGTTGTACCGGGAGACAGTACCCGGAGATCCTAAAAAGGAGTGGTTGAGGGAAAGACAGCTGGTCGTCCCCTATCAGTTCAGAACTGAGTTGTTGCGGATTGCCCATGAGATTCCACTCGCTGGACACTTGGGGATCAGCAAAACAAAGGCACGGCTGTCTCAACACTTCTATTGGCCCAAGATGGGGACAGATGTAACACACTACTGCCGCTCCTGTGCCACCTGTCAAAAAGTGGGTAAGGCGGGGCCTGCTCTTAAGGCTCCCCTTATTCCTTTGCCGGTGATAGAGGAGCCTTTCCAGAGAATCGCGGTGGACATTGTAGGACCGCTGTCCGTCCCCAGCAGCTCCGGAAAGCGATACATTCTCACCGTGGTAGACTACGCTACCCGGTACCCAGAGGCAGTAGCTCTGTCTTCAACCAGGGCAGATAAGGTGGCTGACGCACTGGTGACCATCTTTTCGAGAGTAGGATTTCCCAGGGAGATGCTTACCGATCAAGGGCCCCAATTCATGTCTCGCCTAATGGAGGCTCTCTGTGAGAAAATGCAGGTGACGCAGCTGGTATCGAGTCCGTATCACCCACAGACTAACGGTTTGTGTGAACGTTTCAACGGTACCCTCAAACAGATGCTCCGCATACTGGTTGAGACCCAAGGGCGCGACTGGGAGCGGTACCTCCCACACCTGCTGTTCGCTTACAGAGAAGTCCTCGACCGGGTTCTCCCCCTTCGAGCTCCTGTATGGCAGGCGAGTCCGGGGACCCCTTGGGTTGATAAGAGAATCCTGGGAAGATGAGCCAAACCCCACAGAAGTGTCCATCGTGGATTATGTCATGCGCTTCCGTGACAAGATGCAGACCTTGACGCAGTTGGTGCATGACAACATGACGCAGGCTCAGGCTGACCAGCAGCACTGGTACGACCAGAACGCCCGGGAGCGGACCTACCAGGTGGGTCAAAAGGTGTGGGCGCTGGTCCCTGTACCAACGGATAAGCTTCAGGCAGCCTGGGAAGGCCCGTACGTCGTCCACCAACAGCTCAACCCGGTCACCTACGTGGTCACGCTTGACCATGCTCGGGGTAGGCGCAAGGCCTTTCACGTCAACATGCTGAAGGCGCACTACGAACGTGAAGCTTGCGTCCTACCGGTCTGCAATCTGCCAGAGGATGGGGAGGAAGATTCCCTCCTGGACATGCTGGCCCAGGCCAAGGCCAATGGGTCCATTGAGGACATGGAGATAAGTGGTTCGCTCACCGTGTCCCAGCGGTTGCAGTTGATGGCCACCCTGGAACTCTTCCGGCCCGTGTTCACCAACCGTCCTGGGAGGACGGAGTTAGCGGTTCATGAGGTGGACACCGGGAATCGCGCCCCATTACGGCGAACACCTTATCGGATCTCTGAAACGGTGCAACAAGTCATGCGCCAAGAGGTCGATGAGATGTTAAGGCTGGGAGTGATTCGACGGTCAAAAGGTGCGTGGGCTTCACCTGTAGTCCTCGTGCCTAAAAAGGATCGAACCACCCGGTTCTGCGTGGACTACAGGGGGCTCAACGCCATCACAACCTCTGATGCCCACCCGATGCCGCGCATCGAGGATCTGCTCGAGCGGTTGACAAACGCCAACTACATATCCATCATGGATTTGAGTCGGGGATACTGGCAGATTCCCCTGAGCCCTGAGGCGCAGGAGAAATCCGCCTTTATCACCCCCTTTGGACTGTACGAGTCCACGGTCATGCCCTTCGGCATGAAGAATGCCCCTGCCACTTTCCAGCGGATGGTCAACCACCTGCTTCGGGGACTGGAGGAGTACGCAGTGGCGTACTTAGACGATATTGCCGTCTTCAGTTCCACCTGGGAGGAACACCTTCAGCACCTCCAGGAGGTGCTCAAGCGTCTTCACCAGGCAGGCCTGACCATCAAGCCGGGGAAGTGCCAGATAGGCATGCGCGAGGTCCACTACCTGGGGCACCGGGTAGGCGGGGGTTCCATGAGTCCGGAGCCAGAAAAGTGGACGCAATCGTGTCCTGGCCCACCCCCAGGACCAAGAAACAGGTGAAGTCCTTCTTGGGCACTGCAGGGTACTATAGGCGGTTCGTACAGGACTATAGCGCCCTTGCCAAACCCTTGACTGACCTCACCAAGCAGAGGCTACCCCAAACAGTCAACTGGACAGATGACTGTGAGGCGGCTTTCCAAGCTTTGAAAGCAGCCCTGTGCAACTCTCCAGTGTTGAGAGCAGTCGACAGCAGTCGCCCGTTTCTGGTACAGACCGACGCCAGCGAGTTTGGCCTCGGTGCTGTGCTTAGCCAGGTCGACTCGGGGGACCAAGAGCACCCCGTGTTGTACCTGAGCCGGAAACTTTTGCCGAGGGAAGTGGCATACTCGACCATCGAGAAGGAGTGTCTGGCCATGGTGTGGGCACTGCAGCGTTTGCAGCCCTACCTGTATGGGCGCGCCTTCACGGTGGTAACCGACCACAACCCACTGAGCTGGTTGCACACCGTGTCGGGAACCAATGGAAGATTGCTCCGCTGGAGCCTTGCCCTTCAACAGTACGATTTTACTGTAAAACACAGGAAGGGCAGTGAAAACGGCAATGCCGATGGGTTGTCCCGCCGGGGCGAACCCGCTGAGGTGCGCATGGCCGATTACCGAGAGGTAATGCCTCCTTAGCGCCCTCTTAAGGGGGGAGGTGTGATGTACCATGTCTGCAAGATATGTTTTCTGTTGCAATGTGCTAACAAATCCTCCATCCTAGGACATTGTAAACTCTCAGTAGTAGGAATTCCTTCCCCCCAGGTTTTATCAACCCTGCCACTTCCTCTGGAAGAGCAGGAATGTTAATTAGCTAGACCATCTTCCTCACACCATTTGCCTTCTCTCCTCTTCAGAGCGGGAAAAACTTCTTTGTTTGAAACGAATAAAACTATGAGAGACTATACCATAAGAACCAAATACCCTAGAGATATGAAAATCATATTTTTGTAACCTGAGCGGTCCCAGCTTCGAGACCGCGTATGTTTCGAAGTTCTACCCTGTCCAGAACATGAGATAGGATTTGCGCCCAAATGGACGGTCATATCGCATAGATGTTTGATGTTTTCTTGATGGGCTCATTACGCTGGGAAACATGATACCACTGATGAGTCCATACCAGCTTCTCCCATAAAGTTATAGCTAATCTAAGTTTTGTAGCCAAAACATAACTTGGATAAGAGAGGTGGGATCAACCCAGAATGCACCTCTCTGTGATGTCACATAGGAAAGTCTATAAGGCATTTCCTGGGCAAACCAGCTCAGAACAGCTCAAGTCGTCGTGCTAGAAGGACCCCAATGAGCGGAGAAGTGCAGCTCCGCCTCCACCCACCTTAGCCGCATGGTCTGCCTAAGGAACAATATGGAACTGTGAGTGTAATCTCTTTGTTTTCTCCACTTTTATTTTATACCTGTACTGTACATATTTTATGTCTCAATTTTATAGCAACTTTTATCTGTAATCACTGTCCTCTTTCAGAAAATAAATGAAATTATTTAGATCTGTCTCCATGCTCTAAGAATCGAACTATACGCCTTTGATAGATAATCGCTACTAATTCAAGGGGTTTGCCACGGACCCTCTTAATTTAACACTGTGAATTAAGTAACCGTGACTGGTGGCAGCGCGTTGTGTACGGCTATTACGGCTTGCTGGCAGTCTAGAAGGGTCTTATATTGCTGAGTAAGGGGCTTCAGCCACAGCATTGATAATTCCCTTACTGCAGAAGCCTAATTGCCGGTTCACAACAGGCAGCCCGTCCGGCGACTAATTATCCTAGGTGCAGTTCCCTGACTGACCTGAGGGTAAGGGGGGCGCCGGAGAGCTGCGAGTTCCAAAGTGGAACTGAGAAAGTGGGATATACATAAATCCCCGCAGTACTTGGAAGATTGATAGCAGTGGTGGGGCATCCAAATTAAACTCCCCCTGCGGCAAATTGTAGAGCGAGATTAGCTTGCTGGATATTTTTGGTCACATGGTGCCAGTGTTGGGATAACTAAGATAAGCCCCACTGCGCCTGTGATAGCCGTGTGCCGGCATTGTGTCACGCCCCTCCGTCCGCTGATACACCCGTGTCAGTGGTGGGACTGTGACATAGTGGTGACACAGGGTCCGCTGTCCGTCGCGTTTTGGTGGCAGCGGGACTCCCGTTAGTGTCGCCCGTAAGTGGACGAACGGCGGTGGGCTGTTCGTCACACCATCCAGATCTACATGAGAACACATCCAGATCTACATGAGAAGCCATTCAGATCTACATGAGAACACATCCAGATCTATATGAGAAGCCATCCAGATCTACTTGAGAACCCATCCAGATCTACATGTGAAGCCATCTAGATCTACATGAGAAGCCATCCGGAGCTACATGTGAACCCATCCAGATCTACATGAGAAGCCATCCAGATCTACATGAGAACCCATTCAGATCTACATGTGAAGCCATCCAGATCTACATGTGAAACCATCTAGATCTACATGAGAAGCCATCCAGATTTACATGAGAACCCATCCAGATCTATATGAGAACCCATCCAGATCTACATGTGAAGCCATCTATATCTACATGAGAAGCCATCCAGATCTACATGTGAAACCATCCAGATCTACATGAGTAGCCATCCAGATCTACTTGAGAACCCATCCAGATCTACATGTGAAGCCATCCAGATCTACATGAGAAGCCATCCAGATCTACATGAAAAGCCATCCAGATCTACATGAGAAGCCATCCAGATCTACTTGAGAAGCCATCCAGATCTACATGTGAAGCCATCCAGATCTACATGAGTAGCCATCCAGATCTACATGAGAAGCCATCCAGATCTACATGAGAAGCCATCCAGATCTACATGAGAAACCATCCAGATCTGCATGAGAAGCCATCCAGATCTACATGAGAACCCATCCAGATCTACATGAGAACCCATCCAGATCTACATGAAAAGCCATCCAGATCTACATGAGAAGCCATCCAGATCTACATGAGAAGCCATCCAGATCTACATGAAAAGCCATCCAGATCTACATGAGAACCCATCCAGATCTACATGAGAACACATCCAGATCTACATGAGAAGCCATTCAGATCTACATGAGAACACATCCAGATCTATATGAGAAGCCATCCAGATCTACTTGAGAACCCATCCAGATCTACATGTGAAGCCATCTAGATCTACATGAGAAGCCATCCGGAGCTACATGTGAACCCATCCAGATCTACATGAGAAGCCATCCAGATCTACATGAGAACCCATTCAGATCTACATGTGAAGCCATCCAGATCTACATGTGAAACCATCTAGATCTACATGAGAAGCCATCCAGATCTACATGAGAACCCATCCAGATCTATATGAGAACCCATCCAGATCTACATGTGAAGCCATCTAGATCTACATGAGAAGCCATAGAGATCTACATGTGAAACCATCCAGATCTACATGAGTAGCCATCCAGATCTACTTGAGAACCCATCCAGATCTACATGTGAAGCCATCCAGATCTACATGAGAACCCATCCAGATCTACATGAGAAGCCATCCAGATCTACATGAGTAGCCATCCAGATCTACATGAGATGCCACCCAGATCTACATGAGAAGCCATCCAGATCTACATGAGAAGCCATCCAGATCTACTTGAGAACCCATCCAGATCTACATGTGAAGCCATCCAGATCTACATGAGAACCCATCCAGAGCTACATGAGAAGCCATCCAGATCTACATGAGAATCCATCCAGATCTACTTGAGAACCCATCCAGATCTACATGAGAACCCATCCAGATATACATGTGAACCCATCCAGACCTATATGAGAACCATCCAGATCTACATGTGAAGCCATCTAGATCTACATGAGAAGCCATCCAGATCTGCATGAGAAGCCATCCAGATCTGCATGAGAAGTCATCCAGATCTACATGTGAAGCCATCCAGATCTGCATGAGAAGCCATCCAGATCTACATGTGAACCCATCCAGATCTATATGAGAACCCATCCAGATCTGCATGAGAAGCCATCCAGACCTACATGAGAACCCATCCAGATCTACATGAGAACCCATCCAGATCTACATGAAAAGCCATCTAGATCTACATGAGAAGCCGTCCAGATCTACATGAGAAGCCGTCCAGATCTACATGAGAACCCATCCAGATCTACATGAGAAGTCATCCAGAGCTACATGAGAAGCCATCCAGATCTACATGTGAAGCCACCCAGATATACATGAGAAGCCATCCAGATCTACAAGAGAAGCCATCCAGATCTACTTGAGAACCCATCCAGATCTACATGAAAAGCCATCCAGATCTACATGAGAAGCCATCCAGATCTACATGAAAAGCCATCCAGATCTACATGAGAAGCCATTCAGATCTACTAGAGAACCCATCCAGATCTACATGAGAAGCCATCCAGATCTACTTGAGAACCCATCCAGATCTACATGAGAAGCCATCCAGATCTACATGAGAACCCATCCAGATCTACATGAGAAGCCATCCAGATCTACATGAGAACCCATCCAGATCTACATGAGAAGCCATCCAGATCTACATGAGAACCCATCCAGATCTACATGAAAAGCCATCCAGATCTACATGAGAAGCCATCCAGATCTACTAGAGAACCCATCCAGATCTACATGAGAAGCCATCCAGATCTACTTGAGAACCCATCCAGATCTACATGAGAAGCCATCCAGATCTACTTGAGAACCCATCCAGATCTACATGTGAAGCCATCCAGATCTACATGAGTAGCCATCCAGATCTACATGAGAAGCCATCTAGATCTACATGAGAAGCCATCCAGATCTACATGAGAAGCCATCCACATCTACATGAGAACCCATCCAGATCTACATGAGAACCCATCCAGATCTACATGAGAATCCATCCAGATCTACATGAGAATCCATCCAGATCTACATGAGAATCCATCCAGATCTACATGAGAACCCATCCAGATCTACATGAAAAGCCATCCAGATCTACATGAGAAGCCATCCAGATCTACTTGAGAAGCCATCCAGATCTACATGAGAAGCCATCCAGATCTACATGAAAAGCCATCCAGATCTACATGAGAAGCCATTCAGATCTACATGAGAACACATCCAGATCTATATGAGAAGCCATCCAGATCTACTTGAGAACCCATCAAGATCTACATGTGAAGCCATCTAGATCTACATGAGAAGCCATCCGGAGCTACATGTGAACCCATCCAGATCTACATGAGAAGCCATCCAGATCTACATGAGAACCCATTCAGATCTACATGTGAAGCCATCCAGATCTACATGTGAAGCCATCTAGATCTACATGAGAAGCCATCCAGATCTACATGAGAACCCATCGAGATCTATATGAGAACCCATCCAGATCTACATGTGAAGCCATCTAGATTTACATGAGAAGCCATCCAGATCTACATGTGAAACCATCCAGATCTACATGAGTAGCCATCCAGATCTACTTGAGAACCCATCCAGATCTACATGTGAAGCCATCCAGATCTACATGAGAACCCATCCAGATCTACATGAGAAGCCATCCAGATCTACATGAATAGCCATCCAGATCTACATGAGAAGCCACCCAGATCTACATGAGAAGCCATCCAGATCTACATGAGAAGCCATCCAGATCTACTTGAGAACCCATCCAGATCTACATGTGAAGCCATCCAGATCTACATGAGAACCCATCCAGAGCTACATGAGAAGCCATCCAGATCTACATGAGAATCCATCCAGATCTACTTGAGAACCCATCCAGATCTACATGTGAAGCCATCCAGATCTACATGAGAACCCATCCAGATCTACATGTGAAGCCATCCAGATCTATATGAGATGCCATCCAGATCTACATGAAAAGCCATCCAGATCTACATGAGAACCCATCCAGATCTACATGAAAAGCCATCCAGATCTACATGAGATGCCATCCAGATCTACATGAAAAGCCATCCAGATCTACATGAGAAGCCATCCAGATCTACATGAGAAGCCATCCAGATCTACATGACAAGCCATTCAGATCTACATGAGAAGCCATCCAGATCTACATGTGAAGCCATCCAGATCTACATGAAAAGCCATCCAGATCTACATGAGAAGCCATCCAGATCTACATGAGAAGCCATCCAGATCTACATGAGCACACATCCAGATCTACATGAGAACACATCCAGATATATATGAGAAGCCATCCAGATCTACTTGAGAACCCATCCAGATCTACATGTGAAGCCATCTAGATCTACATGAGAAGCCATCCGGAGCTACATGTGAACCCATCCAGATCTACATGAGAAGCCATCCAGATCTACATGAGAACCCATTCAGATCTACATGTGAAGCCATCCAGATCTACATGTGAAGCCATCTAGATCTGCATGAGAAGCCATCCAGATCTACATGAGAACACATCCAGATCTATATGAGAAACCATCCAGATCTACATGTGAAGCCATCTAGATCTACATAAGAAGCCATCCAGATCTACATGTGAAACCATCCATATATACATGAGTAGCCATCCAGATCTACTTGAGAACCCATCCAGATCTACATGTGAAGCCATCCAGATCTACATGAGAACCCATCCAGATCTACATGAGAAGCCATCCAGATCTACATGAGTAGCCATCCAGATCTACATGAGAAGCCACCCAGATCTACATGAGAAGCCATCCAGATCTACATGAGAAGCAATCCAGATCTACTTGAGAACCCATCCAGATCTACATATGAAGCCATCCAGATCTACATGAGAACCCATCCAGAGCTACATGAGAAGCCATCCAGATCTACATGAGAATCCATCCAGATCTACTTGAGAACCCATCCAGATCTACATGTGAAGCCATCCAGATCTACATGAGTATCCATCCAGATCTACATGAGAAGCCACCCAGATCTACATGAGAAGCCATCCAGATCTACATGAGAAGACATCCAGATCTACTTGAGAACCCATCCAGATCTACATGTGAAGCCATCCAGATCTACATGAGAACCCATCCAGATCTACATGAAAAGCCATCCAGATCTACATGAGAAGCCATCCAGATCTACATGAGAAGCCATCCAGAGCTCCATGAGAAGCCATCCAGATCTACTTGAGAACCCATCCAGATCTACATGTGAAGCCATCCAGATCTACATGAGAAGCCATCCAGATCTACATGAGAAGCCATCCAGATCTACATGACAAGCCATTCAGATCTACATGAGAAGCCATCCAGATCTACATGTGAAGCCATCCAGATGTACATGAGAAGCCATCCAGATCTACATGACAAGCCATTCAGATCTACATGAGAACCCTTCCAGATCTACATGATAAGCCATCCAGATCTACATGAGAAGCCATCCAGATCTACATGAGAACACTTCCAGATCTACATGAGAACACATCTAGATCTACATGAGAAGCCATCCAGATGTACATGAGAACACATCCAGATCTACATGAGAAGCCATCCAGATCTACATGAGTAGCCATCCAGATCTACATGAGAAGCCATTCAGATCTACATGAGAAACCATCCAGATCTACATGAGAAGCCATCCAGATCTACATGAGAAGCCATGCAGATCTACATGAGAAGCCATCCAGATCTACATGAGAAGCCATCCAGATCTACATGAGAACCCATCCAGATATACATGTGAACCCATCCAGATCTATATGAGAACCCTTCCAGATCTACATGTGAAGCCATCTAGATCTACATAAGAAGCCATCCAGATCTGCATGAGAATCCATCCAGATCTACATGAGAACCCATCCAGATCTACATGAGAAGCCATCCAGATCTGCATAAGAAGCCATCCAGATCTACATGTGAACCCATCCACATCTATATGAGAACCCATCCAGATCTACATGTGAAGCCATCTAGATCTACATGAGAAGCCGTCCAGATCTACATGAGAAGCCGTCCAGATCTACATGAGAACCCGTCCAGATCTACATGAGAAGTCATCCGGAGCTACATGAGAAGCCATCCAGATCTACATGTGAAGCCACCCAGATCTTCTTGAGAACCCATCCAGATCTACATGAAAAGCCATCCAGATCTACATGAGAAGCCATCCAGATCTACATGAAAAGCCATCCAGATCTACATGAGAAGCCATCAAGATCTACTAGAGAACCCATCCAGATCTACATGAGAAGCCATCCAGATCTACTTGAGAACCCATCCAGATCTACATGAGATGACATCCAGATCTACATGAGAACCCATCCAGATCTACATGAGAAGCCATCCAGATCTACTTGAGAACCCATCCAGATCTACATGAGAAGACATCCAGATCTACATGAGAACCCATCCAGATCTACATGAGAAGACATCCAGATCTACATGAGAACCCATCCAGATCTACATGAGAAGCCATCCAGATCTACATGAGAACCCATCCAGATCTACATGAAAAGCCATCCAGATCTACATGAGAAGCCATCCAGATCTACTAGAGAACCCATCCAGATCTACATGAGAAGCCATCCAGATCAACTAGAGAACCCATCCAGATCTACATGAGAAGCCATCCAGATCTACTTGAGAACCCATCCAGATCTACATGGGAAGCCATCCAGATCTACTTGAGAACCCATCCAGATCTACATGTGAAGCCATCCAGATCTACATGAGTAGCCATCCAGATCTACATGAGATGCCATCTAGATCTACATGAGAAGCCATCCAGATCTACATGAGAAGCCATCCACATCTACATGAGAAGCCATCCAGATCTACATGAGAAGCCATCCAGATCTACATGAGAATCCATCCAGATCTACATGAGAAGCCATCCAGATCTACATGAGAAGCCATCCAGATCTACATGAAAAGCCATTCAGATCTACATGAGAAGCCATCCAGATCTACTTGAGAACCCATCCAGATCTACATGTGAAGCCATCCAGATCTACATGAGTAGCCATCCAGATCTACATGAGAAGCCATCCAGATCTACATGAGAAGCCATCCAGATCTACATGAGAAGCCATCCAGATCTACATGAGAACCCATCCAGATCTGCATGAGAAGCCATTCAGATCTACATGAGAACCCATCCAGATCTACATGAAAAGCCATCCAGATCTACATGAGAACCCATCCAGATCTACATGAGAAGCCATCCAGGTTTACATGAGAACCCATCCAGATCTACATGAAAAGCCATCCAGATCTACATGAGAACCCATCCAGATCTACATGAGAAGCCATTCAGATCTACATGAGAACACATCCAGATCTACATGAGAAGCCATCCAGATCTACTTGAGAACCCATCCAGATCTACATGTGAAGCCATCTAGATCTACATGAGAAGCCATCCGGAGCTACATGTGAACCCATCCAGATCTACATGAGAAGCCATCCAGATCTACATGAGAAGCCATCCAGATCTACATGAGAACCTATCCAGATCTGCATGAGAAGCCATCCAGATCTACATGAGAAGCCATCCAGATCTACATGAGAACCCATCCAGATCTACATGAGAACCCATCCAGATCTACATGAGAAGCCATTCAGATCTACATGAGAACACATCCAGATCTACATGAGAAGCCATCCAGATCTACTTGAGAAGCCATCCAGATCTACATGTGAAGCCATCTAGATCTACATGAGAAGCCATCCGGAGCTACATGTGAACCCATCCAGATCTACATGAGAAGCCATCCAGATCTACATGAGAACCCATTCAGATCTACATGTGAAGCCATCCAAATCTACATGTGAAGCCATCTAGACCTACATGAGAACCCATCCAGATCTATATGAGAACCCATCCAGATCTACATGTGAAGCCATCTAGATCTACATGAGAAGCCATCCAGATCTACATGTGAAACCATCCAGATCTACATGAGAACCCATCCAGAACTACATGAAAAGCCATCCAGATCTACATGAGAACCCATCCAGATCTACATGAGTAGCCATCGAGATCTACATGAGAACCCATCCAGATCTACATGAGTAGCCATCCAGATCTACATGAGAAGCCACCCAGATCTACATGAGAAGCCATCCAGATCTACATGAGAAGCCATCCAGATCTACTTGAGAACCCATCCAGATCTACATGAGAACCCATCCAGATCTACATGAGAACCCATCCAGATCTACATGAAAAACCATCCAAATCTACATGAGAACCCATCCAGATCTACATGAGAAGCCATCCAGATCTACATGAGAACCCATCCAGATCTACATGAAAAGCCATCCAGATCTACATGAGAACCCATCCAGATCTACATGAGAACACATCCAGATCTACATGAGAAGCCATTCAGATCTACATGAGAACACATCCAGTTCTACATGAGAAGCCATCCAGATCTACTTGAGAACCCATCCAGATCTACATGTGAAGCCATCTAGATCTACATGAGAAGCCATCTGGATCTACATGTGAAGCCATCCGGATCTACATGAGAAGCCATCCGGATCTACATGTGAAGCCATCCAGATGTACATGAGAAGCCATCCAGATCTACATGACAAGCCATTCAGATCTACATGAGAACCCATCCAGATCTACATGTGAAGCCATCTAGATCTACATGAGAAGCCATCCAGATCTACATGACAAGCCATTCAGATCTACATGAGAAGCCATCCAGATCTACATGTGAAGCCATCCAGATGTACATGAGAAGCCATCCAGATCTACATGACAAGCCATTCAGATCTACATGAGAACCCTTCCAGATCTACATGATAAGCCATCCAGATCTACATGAGAAGCCATCCAGATCTACATGAGAACACTTCCAGATCTACATGAGAACACATCCAGATCTACATGAGAAGCCATCCAGATGTACATGAGAACACATCCAGATCTACATGAGAAGCCATCCAGATCTACATGAGTAGCCATCCAGATCTACATGAGAAGCCATTCAGATCTACATGAGAAACCATCCAGATCTACATGAGAAGCCATCCAGATCTACATGAGAAGCCATGCAGATCTACATGAGAAGCCATCCAGATCTACATGAGAAGCCATCCAGATCTACATGAGAACCCATCCAGATATACATGTGAACCCATCCAGATCTATATGAGAACCCTTCCAGATCTACATGTGAAGCCATCTAGATCTACATAAGAAGCCATCCAGATCTGCATGAGAATCCATCCAGATCTACATGAGAACCCATCCAGATCTACATGAGAAGCCATCCAGATCTGCATAAGAAGCCATCCAGATCTACATGTGAACCCATCCAGATCTATATGAGAACCCATCCAGATCTACATGTGAAGCCATCTAGATCTACATGAGAAGCCGTCCAGATCTACATGAGAAGCCGTCCAGATCTACATGAGAACAAGTCCAGATCTACATGAGAAGTCATCCGGAGCTACATGAGAAGCCATCCAGATCTACATGTGAAGCCACCCAGATCTACTTGAGAACCCATCCAGATCTACATGAAAAGCCATCCAGATCTACATGAGAAGCCATCCAGATCTACATGAAAAGCCATCCAGATCTACATGAGAAGCCATCAAGATCTACTAGAGAACCCATCCAGATCTACATGAGAAGCCATCCAGATCTACTTGAGAACCCATCCAGATCTACATGAGAAGACATCCAGATCTACATGAGAACCCATCCAGATCTACATGAGAAGCCATCCAGATCTACTTGAGAACCCATCCAGATCTACATGAGAAGACATCCAGATCTACATGAGAACCCATCCAGATATACATGAGAAGACATCCAGATCTACATGAGAACCCATCCAGATCTACATGAGAAGCCATCCAGATCTACATGAGAACCCATCCAGATCTACATGAAAAGCCATCCAGATCTACATGAGAAGCCATCCAGATCTACTAGAGAACCCATCCAGATCTACATGAGAAGCCATCCAGATCTACTAGAGAACCCATCCAGATCTACATGAGAAGCCATCCAGATCTACTTGAGAACCCATCCAGATCTACATGGGAAGCCATCCAGATCTACTTGAGAACCCATCCAGATCTACATGTGAAGCCATCCAGATCTACATGAGTAGCCATCCAGATCTACATGAGATGCCATCTAGATCTACATGAGAAGCCATCCAGATCTACATGAGAAGCCATCCACATCTACATGAGAAGCCATCCAGATCTACATGAGAAGCCATCCAGATCTACATGAGAAGCCATCCAGATCTACATGAGAACCCATCCAGATCTGCATGAGAAGCCATTCAGATCTACATGAGAACCCATCCAGATCTACATGAAAAGCCATCCAGATCTACATGAGAACCCATCCAGATCTACATGAGAAGCCATCCAGGTCTACATGAGAACCCATCCAGATCTACATGAAAAGCCATCCAGATCTACATGAGAACCCATCCAGATCTACATGAGAAGCCATTCAGATCTACATGAGAACACATCCAGATCTACATGAGAAGCCATCCAGATCTACTTGAGAACCCATCCAGATCTACATGTGAAGCCATCTAGATCTACATGAGAAGCCATCCGGAGCTACATGTGAACCCATCCAGATCTACATGAGAAGCCATCCAGATCTACATGAGAAGCCATCCAGATCTACATGAGAACCTATCCAGATCTGCATGAGAAGCCATCCAGATCTACATGAGAAGCCATCCAGATCTACATGAGAACCCATCCAGATCTACATGAGAACCCATCCAGATCTACATGAGAAGCCATTCAGATCTACATGAGAACACATCCAGATCTACATGAGAAGCCATCCAGATCTACTTGAGAAGCCATCCAGATCTACATGTGAAGCCATCTAGATCTACATGAGAAGCCATCCGGAGCTACATGTGAACCCATCCAGATCTACATGAGAAGCCATCCAGATCTACATGAGAACCCATTCAGATCTACATGTGAAGCCATCCAAATCTACATGTGAAGCCATCTAGATCTACATGAGAACCCATCCAGATCTATATGAGAACCCATCCAGATCTACATGTGAAGCCATCTAGATCTACATGAGAAGCCATCCAGATCTACATGTGAAACCATCCAGATCTACATGAGAACCCATCCAGAACTACATGAAAAGCCATCCAGATCTACATGAGAACCCATCCAGATCTACATGAGTAGCCATCGAGATCTACATGAGAACCCATCCAGATCTACATGAGTAGCCATCCAGATCTACATGAGAAGCCACCCAGATCTACATGAGAAGCCATCCAGATCTACATGAGAAGCCATCCAGATCTACTTGAGAACCCATCCAGATCTACATGAGAACCCATCCAGATCTACATGAGAACCCATCCAGATCTACATGAAAAACCATCCAGATCTACATGAGAACCCATCCAGATCTACATGAGAAGCCATCCAGATCTACATGAGAACCCATCCAGATCTACATGAAAAGCCATCCAGATCTACATGAGAACCCATCCAGATCTACATGAGAACACATCCAGATCTACATGAGAAGCCATTCAGATCTACATGAGAACACATCCAGATCTACATGAGAAGCCATCCAGATCTACTTGAGAACCCATCCAGATCTACATGTGAAGCCATCTAGATCTACATGAGAAGCCATCTGGATCTACATGTGAAGCCATCCGGATCTACATGAGAAGCCATCCGGATCTACATGAGAAGCCATCCGGATCTACATGAGAAGCCATCCGGATCTACATGAGAAGCCATCCAGATCTGCATGAGAAGCTATCCAGATCTACATGAGAAGCCATCCAGATCTACATAAGAACCCATCCAGATCTACATGAGAAGCCATCCAGATCTACATGAGAACCCATCCAGATCTGCATGAGAAGCCATCCAGATCTACATGAGAACCCATCCAGATCTAGATGAGAACCCATCCAGATCTACATGAAAAGCCATCCAGATCTACATGAGAACCCATCCAGATCTACATGAGAAGCCATCCAGATCTACATGAGTAGCCATCCAGATCTACATGAGAAGCCATCCAGATCTACATGAGAACCCATCCAGATCTGCATGAGAAGCCATCCAGATCTACATGAGAAGCCATCCAGATCTACATGAGAAACCATCCAGATCTGCATGAGAAGCCATCCAGATCTACATGAGAAGCCATCCATATCTACATGAGAACCCATCCAGATCTACATGAGAACCCATCCAGATCTACATGAGAAGCCATTCAGATCTACATGAGAACACATCCAGATCTACATGAGAAGCCATCCAGATCTACTTGAGAACCCATCCAGATCTACATGTGAAGCCATCTAGATCTACATGAGAAGCCATCCGGAGCTACATGTGAACCCATCCAGATCTACATGAGAAGCCATCCAGATCTACATGAGAACCCATTCAGATCTACATGTGAAGCCATCCAGATCTACATGTGAAGCCATCTAGATCTACATGAGAACCCATCCAGATCTATATGAGAACCCATCCAGATCTACATGTGAAGCCATCTAGATCTACATGAGAAGCCATCCAGATCTACATGTGAAACCATCCAGATCTACATGAGAACCCATCCAGAACTACATGAAAAGCCATCCAGATCTACATGAGAACCCATCCAGATCTACATGAGAAGCCATCCAGATCTACATGAGAACCCATCCAGATCTACATGAGTAGCCATCCAGATCTACATGAGAAGCCACCCAGATCTACATGAGAAGCCATCCAGATCTACATGAGAAGCCATCCAGATCTACTTGAGAACCCATCCAGATCTACATGAGAACCCATCCAGATCTACATGAGAACCCATCCAGATCTACATGAAAAACCATCCAGATCTACATGAGAACCCATCCAGATCTACATGAGAAGCCATCCAGATTTACATGATAACCCATCCAGATCTACATGAAAAGCCATCCAGATCTACATGAGGACCCATCCAGATCTACATGAGAACACATCCAGATCTACATGAGAAGCCATTCAGATCTACATGAGAACACATCCAGATCTACATGAGAAGCCATCCAGATCTACTTGAGAACCCATCCAGATCTACTTGTGAAGCCATCTAGATCTACATGAGAAGCCATCCGGATCTACATGTGAAGCCATCCAGATCTACATGAGAAGCCATCCAGATCTACATGAGAAGCCATCCAGATCTACATGAGAACCCATCCAGATCTACATGAGAAGCCATCCAGATCTACATGAGAACCCATCCAGATCTGCATGAGAAGCCATCCAGATCTACATGAGAACCCATCCAGATCTACATGAGAACCCATCCAGATATACATGAAAAGCCATCCAGATCTACATGAGAACCCATCCAGATCTACATGAGAAGCCATCCAGATCTACATGAGTAGCCATCCAGATCTACATGAGAAGCCACCCAGATCTACATGAGAAGCCATCCAGATCTACATGAGAAGACATCCAGATCTACTTGAGAACCCATCCAGATCTACATGTGAAGCCATCCAGATCTACATGAAAAGCCATCCAGATCTACATGAGAACCCAATTAGATCTACATAAGAACACATCCAGATCTACATGAGAAGCCATTCAGATCTACATGAGAACACATCCAGATCCATATGATAAGCCATCCAGATCTACTTGAGAACCCATCCAGATCTACATGTGAAGCCATCTAGATCTACATGAGAAGCCATCCGGAGCTACATGTGAACCCATCCAGATCTACATGAGAAGCCATCCAGATCTACATGAGAACCCATTCAGATCTACATGTGAAGCCATGCAGATCTACATGTGAAACCATCTAGATCTACATGAGAAGCCATCCAGATCTACATGAGAACCCATCCAGATCTATATGAGAACCCATCCAGATCTACATGTGAAGCCATCTAGATCTACATGAGAAGCCATCCAGATCTACATGTGAAACCATCCAGATCTACATGAGTAGCCATCCAGATCTACTTGAGAACCCATCCAGATCTACATGTGAAGCCATCCAGATCTACATGAGAACCCATCCAGATCTACATGAGAAGCCATCCAGATCTACATGAGTAGCCATCCATATCTACATGAGATGCCACCCAGATCTACATGAGAAGCCATCCAGATCTACATGAGAAGCCATCCAGATCTACTTGAGAACCCATCCAGATCTACATGTGAAGCCATCCAGATCTACATGAGAACCCATCCAGAGCTACATGAGAAGCCATCCAGATCTACATGAGAATCCATCCAGATCTACTTGAGAACTCATCCAGATCTACATGTGAAGCCATCCAGATCTACATGAGAACCCATCCAGATATACATGTGAACCCATCCAGACCTATATGAGAACCCATCCAGATCTACATGTGAAGCCATCTAGATCTACATGAGAAGCCATCCAGATCTGCATGAGAAGCCATCCAGATCTACATGAGAACCCATCCAGATCTGCATGAGAAGCCATCCAGATCTGCATGAGAAGCCATCCAGATCTACATGTGAACCCATCCAGATCTATATGAGAACCCATCCAGATCTGCATGAGAAGCCATCCAGACCTACATGAGAACCCATCCAGATCTACATGAGAACCCATCCAGATCTACATGAAAAGCCATCTAGATCTACATGAGAAGCCGTCCAGATCTACATGAGAAGCCGTCCAGATCTACATGAGAACCCATCCAGATCTACATGAGAAGTCATCCAGAGCTACATGAGAAGCCATCCAGATCTACATGTGAAGCCACCCAGATATACATGAGAAGCCATCCAGATCTACAAGAGAAGCCATCCAGATCTACTTGAGAACCCATCCAGATCTACATGAAAAGCCATCCAGATCTACATGAGAAGCCATCCAGATCTACATGAAAAGCCATCCAGATCTACATGAGAAGCCATCCAGATCTACTAGAGAACCCATCCAGATCTACATGAGAAGCCATCCAGATCTACTTGAGAACCCATCCAGATCTACATGAGAAGCCATCCAGATCTACATGAGAACCCATCCAGATCTACATGAGAAGCCATCCAGATCTACATGAGAACCCATCCAGATCTACATGAGAAGCCATCCAGATCTACATGAGAACCCATCCAGATCTACATGAAAAGCCATCCAGATCTACATGAGAAGCCATCCAGATCTACTAGAGAACCCATCCAGATCTACATGAGAAGCCATCCAGATCTACTTGAGAACCCATCCAGATCTATATGAGAAGCCATCCAGATCTACTTGAGAACCCATCCAGATCTACATGTGAAGCCATCCAGATCTACATGAGTAGCCATCCAGATCTACATGAGAAGCCATCTAGATCTACATGAGAAGCCATCCAGATCTACATGAGAAGCCATCCACATCTACATGAGAACCCATCCAGATCTACATGAGAACCCATCCAGATCTACATGAGAATCCATCCAGATCTACATGAGAAGCCATCCAGATCTACATGAGAAGCCATCCAGATCTACATGAGAACCCATCCAGATCTACATGAAAAGCCATCCAGATCTACATGAGAAGCCATCCAGATCTACTTGAGAAGCCATCCAGATCTACATGAGAAGCCATCCAGATCTACATGAAAAGCCATCCAGATCTACATGAGAAGCCATTCAGATCTACATGAGAACACATCCAGATCTATATGAGAAGCCATCCAGATCTACTTGAGAACCCATCCAGATCTACATGTGAAGCCATCTAGATCTACATGAGAAGCCATCCGGAGCTAAATGTGAACCCATCCAGATCTACATGAGAAGCCATCCAGATCTACATGAGAACCCATTCAGATCTACATGTGAAGCCATCCAGATCTACATGTGAAGCCATCTAGATCTACATGAGAAGCCATCCAGATCTACATGAGAACCCATCCAGATCTATATGAGAACCCATCCAGATCTACATGTGAAGCCATCTAGATTTACATGAGAAGCCATCCAGATCTACATGTGAAACCATCCAGATCTACATGAGTAGCCATCCAGATCTACATGAGAGCCCATCCAGATCTACATGAGTAGCCATCCAGATCTACATGAATAGCCATCCAGATCTACATGAGAAGCCACCCAGATCTACATGTGAAGCCATCCAGATCTATATGAGATGCCATCCAGATCTACATGAAAAGCCATCCAGATCTACATGAGAACCCATCCAGATCTACATGAAAAGCCATCCAGATCTACATGAGATGCCATCCAGATCTACATGAAAAGCCATCCAGATCTACATGAGAAGCCATCCAGATCTACATGAGAAGCCATCCAGATCTACATGACAAGCCATTCAGATCTACATGAGAAGCCATCCAGACCTACATGTGAAGCCATCCAGATCTACATGAAAAGCCATCCAGATCTACATGAGAAGCCATCCAGATCTACATGAGAAGCCATCCAGATATACATGAGCACACATCCAGATCTACATGAGAACACATCCAGATATATATGAGAAGCCATCCAGATCTACTTGAGAACCCATCCAGATCTACATGTGAAGCCATCTAGATCTACATGAGAAGCCATCCGGAGCTACATGTGAACCCATCCAGATCTACATGAGAAGCCATCCAGATCTACATGAGAACCCATTCAGATCTACATGTGAAGCCATCCAGATCTACATGTGAAGCCATCTAGATCTGCATGAGAAGCCATCCAGATCTACATGAGAACACATCCAGATCTACATGAGAAGCCATCCAGATCTACATGAGAACCCATCCAGATCTACATGAAAAGCCATCCAGATCTACATGAGAAGCCATCCAGATCTACTAGAGAACCCATCCAGATCTACATGAGAAACCATCCAGATCTACTTGAGAACCCATCCAGATCTATATGAGAAGCCATCCAGATCTACTTGAGAACCCATCCAGATCTACATGTGAAGCCATCCAGATCTACATGAGTAGCCATCCAGATCTACATGAGAAGCCATCTAGATCTACATGAGAAGCCATCCAGATCTACATGAGAAGCCATCCACATCTACATGAGAACCCATCCAGATCTACATGAGAATCCATCCAGATCTACATGAGAATCCATCCAGATCTACATGTGAAGCCATCCAGATCTACATGAGAACCCATCCAGATCTACATGAAAAGCCATCCAGATCTACATGAGAAGCCATCCAGATCTACTTGAGAAGCCATCCAGATCTACATGAGAAGCCATCCAGATCTACATGAAAAGCCATCCAGATCTACATGAGAAGCCATTCAGATCTACATGAGAACACATCCAGATCTATATGAGAAGCCATCCAGATCTACTTGAGAACCCATCCAGATCTACATGTGAAGCCATCTAGATCTACATGAGAAGCCATCCGGAGCTACATGTGAACCCATCCAGATCTACATGAGAAGCCATCCAGATCTACATGAGAACCCATTCAGATCTACATGTGAAGCCATCCAGATCTACATGTGAAGCCATCTAGATCTACATGAGAAGCCATCCAGATCTACATGAGAACCCATCCAGATCTATATGAGAACCCATCCAGATCTACATGTGAAGCCATCTAGATTTACATGAGAAGCCATCCAGATCTACATGTGAAACCATCCAGATCTACATGAGAACCCATCCAGATCTACATGAGAAGCCATCCAGATCTACATGAATAGCCATCCAGATCTACATGAGAAGCCACCCAGATCTACATGAGAAGCCATCCAGATCTACATGAGAAGCCATCCAGATCTACTTGAGAACCCATCCAGATCTACATGTGAAGCCATCCAGATCTACATGAGAACCCATCCAGAGCTACATGAGAAGCCATCCAGATCTACATGAGAATCCATCCAGATCTACTTGAGAACCCATCCAGATCTACATGTGAAGCCATCCAGATCTACATGAGAACCCATCCAGATCTACATGTGAAGCCATCCAGATCTATATGAGATGCCATCCAGATCTACATGAAAAGCCATCCAGATCTACATGAGAACCCATCCAGATCTACATGAAAAGCCATCCAGATCTACATGAGATGCCATCCAGATCTACATGAAAAGCCATCCAGATCTACATGAGAAGCCATCCAGATCTACATGAGAAGCCATCCAGATCTACATGACAAGCCATTCAGATCTACATGAGAAGCCATCCAGACCTACATGTGAAGCCATCCAGATCTACATGAAAAGCCATCCAGATCTACATGAGAAGCCATCCAGATCTACATGAGAAGCCATCCAGATCTACATGAGCACACATCCAGATCTACATGAGAACACATCCAGATATATATGAGAAGCCATCCAGATCTACTTGAGAACCCATTCAGATCTACATGTGAAGCCATCTAGATCTACATGAGAAGCCATCCGGAGCTACATGTGAACCCATCCAGATCTACATGAGAAGCCATCCAGATCTACATGAGAACCCATTCAGATCTACATGTGAAGCCATCCAGATCTACATGTGAAGCCATCTAGATCTGCATGAGAAGCCATCCAGATCTACATGAGAACACATCCAGATCTATATGAGAACCCATCCAGATCTACATGTGAAGCCATCTAGATCTACATGAGAAGCCATCCAGATCTACATGTGAAACCATCCAGATATACATGAGTAGCCATCCAGATCTACTTGAGAACCCATCCAGATCTACATGTGAAGCCATCCAGATCTACATGAGAACCCATCCAGATCTACATGAGAAGCCATCCAGATCTACATGAGTAGCCATCCAGATCTACATGAGAAGCCACCCAGATCTACATGAGAAGCCATCCAGATCTACATGAGAAGCAATCCAGATCTACTTGAGAACCCATCCAGATCTACATGTGAAGCCATCCAGATCTACATGAGAACCCATCCAGAGCTACATGAGAAGCCATCCAGATCTACATGAGAATCCATCCAGATCTACTTGAGAACCCATCCAGATCTACATGTGAAGCCATCCAGATCTACATGAGTATCCATCCAGATCTACGAGAAGCCACCCAGATCTACATGAGAAGCCATCCAGATCTACATGAGAAGACATCCAGATCTACTTGAGAACCCATCCAGATCTACATGTGAAGCCATCCAGATCTACATGAGAACCCATCCAGATCTACATGAAAAGCCATCCAGATCTACATGAGAAGCCATCCAGATCTACATGAGAAGCCATCCAGAGCTACATGAGAAGCCATCCAGATCTACTTGAGAACCCATCCAGATCTACATGTGAAGCCATCCAGATCTACATGAGAAGCCATCCAGATCTACATGAGAAGCCATCCAGATCTACATGACAAGCCATTCAGATCTACATGAGAAGCCATCCAGATCTACATGTGAAGCCATCCAGATGTACATGAGAAGCCATCCAGATCTACATGACAAGCCATTCAGATCTACATGAGAACCCTTCCAGATCTACATGATAAGCCATCCAGATCTACATGAGAAGCCATCCAGATCTACATGAGAAGCCATCCAGATCTACATGAGAACACATCCAGATCTACATGAGAACACATCCAGATCTACATGAGAAGCCATCCAGATGTACATGAGAACACATCCAGATCTACATGAGAAGCCATCCAGATCTACATGAGTAGCCATCCAGATCTACATGAGAAGCCATTCAGATCTACATGAGAAACCATCCAGATCTACATGAGAACACATCCAGATCTACATGAGAAGCCATCCAGATCTACATGTGTAGCCATCTAGCTCTACATTAGAAGCCATTCAGAACTACATGAGAAGCCATCCAGATCTACATGAGAACACATCCAGATCTACATGAGAACCCATCTAGATCTACATGAGAAGCCATCCAGATCTACATGAGTAGCTATCCAGATCTACATGAGAAGCCATCCAGATCTACATGAGAAATCATCCAGATCTACATGAGAACACATCCAGATCTACATGAGAACCCATCTAGATCTACATGAGAAGCCATCCAGATCTACAAGAGTAGCTATCCAGATCTACATGAGAAGCCATCCAGATCTACATGAGAAATCATCCAGATCTATATGAGAACCCATCCAGATGATCTACATGAGAATCCATCTAGATCTAAATGAGAATCCATCCAGATCTATATGAGAACACATCCAGATCTACATGAGAACATATCCAGATCTACAATAGAATCCATCCAGATCTACATGAGAACATATCCAGATCTACATGAGAACACATCCAGATCTACATGAGAACCCATCTAGATCTACATGAGTAGCCATCCAGACCTACTTGAGAACCCATCCAGATCTACATGTGAAGCCATCCAGATCTACATGAGAACCCATCCAGATCTACATGAGAAGCCATCCAGATCTACATGAGTAGCCATCCAGATCTACATGAGAAGCCACCCAGATCTACATGAGAAGCCATCCAGATCTACATGAGAAGACATCCAGATCTACTTGAGAACCCATCCAGATCTACATGTGAAGCCATCCAGATCTACATGAGAACCCATCCAGATCTACATGAGAAGCCATCCTGATCTACATGAGTAGCCATCCAGATCTACATGAGAAGCCACCCAGATCTACATGAAAAGCCATCCAGATCTACATGAGATGCCATCCAGATCTACATGAGAAGCCATCCAGATCTACATGAGAAGCCATCCAGATCTACTTGAGAACCCATCCAGATCTACATGTGAAGCCATCCAGATCTACATGAGAACCCATCCAGATCTACATGAGAAGCCATCCTGATCTACATGAGTAGCCATCCAGATCTACATGAGAAGCCACCCAGATCTACATGAAAAGCCATCCAGATCTACATGAGTAGCCATCCAGATCTACATGAGAAGCCATCCAGATCTACATGAGAAGCCATCCAGATCTACATGACAAGCCATTCAGAACTACATGAGAAGCCATCCAGATCTACATGTAAAGCCATCCAGATCTACATGATAAGCCAACCAGATCTACATGAGAACCCATCCAGATCTACATGAGAAGCCATCCAGATCTACATGAGTATCCATCCAGATCTACATGAGAAGCCACCCAGATCTACATGAGAAGCCATCCAGATCTACATGAGAAGACATCCAGATCTACTTGAGAACCCATCCAGATCTACATGTGAAGCCATCCAGATCTACATGAGAACCCATCCAGATCTACATGAGAAGCCATCCTGATCTACATGAGTAGCCATCCTGATCTACATGAGTAGCCATCCAGATCTACATGAGTAGCCATCCAGATCTACATGAGAAGCCATCCAGATCTACATGAGAAGCCATCCAGATCTACATGACAAGCCATTCAGATCTACATGAGAAGCCATCCAGATCTATATGTGAAGCCATCCAGATGTACATGAGAAGCCATCCAGATCTACATGACAAGCCATTCAGATCTACATGACAAGCCATTCAGATCTACATGAGAACCCATCCAGATCTACATGATAAGCCATCCAGATCTACATGAGAAGCCATCCAGATCTAAATGAGAAGCCATCCAGATCTACATGAGAACACATCCAGATCTACATGAGAACACATCCAGATCTACATGAGAAGCCATCCAGATCTACATGAGAAGCCATCCAGATCTACATGAGAAGCCATCCAGATCTACATGAGAAGCCATGCAGATCTACATGAGAAGCCATCCAGATCTACATGAGAAGCCATCCAGATCTACATGAGAACCCATCCAGATATACATGTGAACCCATCCAGATCTATATGAGAACCCATCCAGATCTACATGTGAAGCCATCTAGATCTACATGAGAAGCCATCCAGATCTGCATGAGAAGCCATCCAGATATACATGAGAACCCATCCAGATCTACATGAGAAGCCATCCAGATCTGCATGAGAAGCCATCCAGATCTACATGTGAACCCATCCAGATCTATATGAGAACCCATCCAGATCTACATGTGAAGCCATCTAGATCTACATGAGAAGCCGTCCAGATCTACATGAGAAGCCGTCCAGATCTACATGAGAACCCGTCCAGATCTACATGAGAAGTCATCCAGAGCTACATGAGAAGCCATCCAGATCTACATGTGAAGCCACCCAGATATACATGAGAAGCCATCCAGATCTACAAGAGAAGCCATCCAGATCTACTTGAGAACCCATCCAGATCTACATGAAAAGCCATCCAGATCTACATGAGAAGCCATCCAGATCTACATGAAAAGCCATCCAGATCTACATGAGAAGCCATCCAGATCTACTAGAGAACCCATCCAGATCTACATGAGAAGCCATCCAGATCTACTTGAGAACCAATCCAGATCTACATGAGAAGCCATCCAGATCTACATGAGAACCCATCCAGATCTACATGAGAAGCCATCCAGATTTACATGAGAACCCATCCAGATCTCCGTGAGAAGCCATCCAGATCTACATGAGAACCCATCCAGATCTACATGAAAAGCCATCTAGATCTACATGAGAAGCCATCCAGATCTACTAGAGAACCCATCCAGATCTACATGAGAAGCCATCCAGATCTACTTGAGAACCCATCCAGATCTACATGAGAAGCCATCCAGATGTACTTGAGAACCCATCCAGATCTACATGTGAAGCCATCCAGATCTACATGAGTAGCCATCCAGATCTACATGAGAAGCCATCTAGATCTACATGAGAAGCCATCCAGATCTACATGAGAAGCCATCCACATCTACATGAGAACCCATCCAGATCTACATGAGAACCCATCCAGATCTACATGAGAATCCATCCAGATCTACATGAGAAGCCATCCAGATCTACATGAGAACCCATCCAGATCTACATGAAAAGCCATCCAGATCTACATGAGAAGCCATCCAGATCTACTTGAGAAGCCATCCAGATCTACATGTGAAGCCATCCAGATCTACATGAGTAGCCATCCAGATCTACATGAGAAGCCATCCAGATCTACATGAGAACCCATCCAGATCTACATGAGAACCCATCCAGATCTACATGAAAAGCCATCCAGATCTACATGAGAAGCCATCCAGATCTACATGAGAAGCCATCCAGATCTACATGAAAAGCCATCCAGATCTACATGAGAACCCATCCAGATCTACATGAGAACACATCCAGATCTACATGAGAAGCCATTCAGATCTACATGAGAAGCCATCCGGAGCTACATGTGAACCCATCCAGATCTACATGAGAAGCCATCCAGTTCTACATGAGAACCCATTAAGATCTACATGTGAAGCCATCCAGATCTACATGTGAAGCCATCTAGATCTACATGAGAAGCCATCCAGATCTACATGAGAACCCATCCAGATCTATATGAGAACCCATCCAGATCTACATGTGAAGCCATCTAGATCTACATGAGAAGCCATCCGGAGCTACATGTGAACCCATCCAGATCTACATGAGAAGCCATCCAGTTCTACATGAGAACCCATTCAGATCTACATGTGAAGCCATCCAGATCTACATGTGAAGCCATCTAGATCTACATGAGAAGCCATCCAGATCTACATGAGAACCCATCCAGATCTATATGAGAACCTATCCAGATCTACATGTGAAGCCATCTAGATCTACATGAGAAGCCATCCAGATCTGCATGAGAAGCCATCCAGATCTACATGAGAACCCATCCAGATCTACATGAGAAGCCATCCAGATCTGCATGAGAAGCCATCCAGATCTACATGTGAACCCATCCAGATCTATATGAGAACCCATCCAGATCTGCATGAGAAGCCATCCAGACCTACATGAGAACCCATCCAGATCTACATGAGAACCCATCCAGATCTACATGAAAAGCCATCTAGATCTACATGAGAAGCCGTCCAGATCTACATGAGAAGCCGTCCAGATCTACATGAGAACCCATCCAGATCTACATGAGAAGTCATCCAGAGCTACATGAGAAGCCATCCAGATCTACATGTGAAGCCACCCAGATATACATGAGAAGCCATCCAGATCTACAAGAGAAGCCATCCAGATCTACTTGAGAACCCATCCAGATCTACATGAAAAGCCATCCAGATCTACATGAGAAGCCATCCAGATCTACATGAAAAGCCATCCAGATCTACATGAGAAGCCATCCAGATCTACTAGAGAACCCATCCAGATCTACATGAGAAGCCATCCAGATCTACTTGAGAACCCATCCAGATCTACATGAGAAGCCATCCAGATCTACATGAGAACCCATCCAGATCTACATGAGAATCCATCCAGATCTACATGAGAATCCATCCAGATCTACATGAGAAGCCATCCAGATCTACATGAGAACCCATCCAGATCTACATGAAAAGCCATCCAGATCTACATGAGAAGCCATCCAGATCTACTTGAGAAGCCATCCAGATCTCCATGAGAAGCCATCCAGATCTACATGAAAAGCCATCCAGATCTACATGAGAAGCCATTCAGATCTACATGAGAACACATCCAGATCTATATGAGAAGCCATCCAGATCTACTTGAGAACCCATCCAGATCTACATGTGAAGCCATCTAGATCTACATGAGAAGCCATCCGGAGCTACATGTGAACCCATCCAGATCTACATGAGAAGCCATCCAGATCTACATGAGAACCCATTCAGATCTACATGTGAAGCCATCCAGATCTACATGTGAAGCCATCTAGATTTACATGAGAAGCCATCCAGATCTACATGTGAAACCATCCAGATCTACATGAGTAGCCATCCAGATCTACATGAGAACCCATCCAGATCTACATGAGTAGCCATCCAGATCTACATGAATAGCCATCCAGATCTACATGAGAAGCCACCCAGATCTACATGAGAAGCCATCCAGATCTACATGAGAAGCCATCCAGATCTACTTGAGAACCCATCCAGATCTACATGTGAAGCCATCCAGATCTACATGAGAACCCATCCAGAGCTACATGAGAAGCCATCCAGATCTACATGAGAGTCCATCCAGATCTACTTGAGAACCCATCCAGATCTACATGTGAAGCCATCCAGATCTACATGAGAACCCATCCAGATCTACATGTGAAGCCATCCAGATCTATATGAGATGCCATCCAGATCTACATGAAAAGCCATCCAGATCTACATGAGAACCCATCCAGATCTACATGAAAAGCCATCCAGATCTACATGAGATGCCATCCAGATCTACATGAAAAGCCATCCAGATCTACATGAGAAGCCATCCAGATCTACATGAGAAGCCATCCAGATCTACATGACAAGCCATTCAGATCTACATGAGAAGCCATCCAGACCTACATGTGAAGCCATCCAGATCTACATGAAAAGCCATCCAGATCTACATGAGAAGCCATCCAGATCTACATGAGAAGCCATCCAGATCTACATGAGCACACATCCAGATCTACATGAGAACACATCCAGATATATATGAGAAGCCATCCAGATCTACTTGAGAACCCATCCAGATCTACATGTGAAGCCATCTAGATCTACATGAGAAGCCATCCGGAGCTACATGTGAACCCATCCAGATCTACATGAGAAGCCATCCAGATCTACATGAGAACCCATTCAGATCTACATGTGAAGCCATCCAGATCTACATGTGAAGCCATCTAGATCTGCATGAGAAGCCATCCAGATCTACATGAGAACACATCCAGATCTACATGAGAAGCCATCCAGATCTACATGAGAACCCATCCAGATCTACATGAGAAGCCATCCAGATCTACTTGAGAACCC
Organism: Dendrobates tinctorius; assembly: GCF_039654945.1. Lineage (NCBI taxonomy): Eukaryota > Metazoa > Chordata > Amphibia > Anura > Dendrobatidae > Dendrobates > Dendrobates tinctorius. The sequence goes on from NW_027361824.1 coordinate 8,464,877, forward strand.
ATCCAGATCTACATGTGAAGCCATCCAGATCTACATGAGTAGCCATCCAGATCTACATGAGAAGCCATCTAGATCTACATGAGAAGCCATCCAGATCTACATGAGAAGCCATCCACATCTACATGAGAACCCATCCAGATCTACATGAGAATCCATCCAGATCTACATGAGAAGCCATCCAGATCTACATGAGAACCCATCCAGATCTACATGAAAAGCCATCCAGATCTACATGAGAAGCCATCCAGATCTACTTGAGAAGCCATCCAGATCTACATGAGAAGCCATCCAGATCTACATGAAAAGCCATCCAGATCTACATGAGAAGCCATTCAGATCTACATGAGAACACATCAAGATCTATATGAGAAGCCATCCAGATCTACTTGAGAACCCATCCAGATCTACATGTGAAGCCATCTAGATCTACATGAGAAGCCATCCGGAGCTACATGTGAACCCATCCAGATCTACATGAGAAGCCATCCAGATCTACATGAGAACCCATTCAGATCTACATGTGAAGCCATCCAGATCTACATGTGAAGCCATCTAGATCTACATGAGAAGCCATCCAGATCTACATGAGAACCCATCCAGATCTATATGAGAACCCATCCAGATCTACATGTGAAGCCATCTAGATTTACATGAGAAGCCATCCAGATCTACATGTGAAACCATCCAGATCTACATGAGTAGCCATCCAGATCTACATGAGAACCCATCCAGATCTACATGAGAAGCCATCCAGATCTACATGAATAGCCATCCAGATCTACATGAGAAGCCACCCAGATCTACATGAGAAGCCATCCAGATCTACATGAGAAGCCATCCAGATCTACTTGAGAACCCATCCAGATCTACATGTGAAGCCATCCAGATCTACATGAGAACCCATCCAGAGCTACATGAGAAGCCATCCAGATCTACATGAGTATCCATCCAGATCTACTTGAGAACCCATCCAGATCTACATGTGAAGCCATCCAGATCTACATGAGAACCCATCCAGATCTACATGTGAAGCCATCCAGATCTATATGAGATGCCATCCAGATCTACATGAAAAGCCATCCAGATCTACATGAGAACCCATCCAGATCTACATGAAAAGCCATCCAGATCTACATGAGATGCCATCCAGATCTACATGAAAAGCCATCCAGATCTACATGAGAAGCCATCCAGATCTACATGAGAAGCCATCCAGATCTACATGACAAGCCATTCAGATCTACATGAGAAGCCATCCAGACCTACATGTGAAGCCATCCAGATCTACATGAAAAGCCATCCAGATCTACATGAGAAGCCATCCAGAACTACATGAGAAGCCATCCAGATCTACATGAGCACACATCCAGATCTACATGAGAACACATCCAGATATATATGAGAAGCCATCCAGATCTACTTGAGAACCCATCCAGATCTACATGTGAAGCCATCTAGATCTACATGAGAAGCCATCCGGAGCTACATGTGAACCCATCCAGATCTACATGAGAAGCCATCCAGATCTACATGAGAACCCATTCAGATCTACATGTGAAGCCATCCAGATCTACATGTGAAGCCATCTAGATCTGCATGAGAAGCCATCCAGATCTACATGAGAACACATCCAGATCTATATGAGAACCCATCCAGATCTACATGTGAAGCCATCTAGATCTACATGAGAAGCCATCCAGATCTACATGTGAAACCATCCAGATATACATGAGTAGCCATCCAGATCTACTTGAGAACCCATCCAGATCTACATGAGAAGCCATCCAGATCTACATGAGTAGCCATCCAGATCTACATGAGAAGCCACCCAGATCTACATGAGAAGCCATCCAGATCTACATGAGAAGCAATCCAGATCTACTTGAGAACCCATCCAGATCTACATGTGAAGCCATCCAGATCTACATGAGAACCCATCCAGAGCTACATGAGAAGCCATCCAGATCTACATGAGAATCCATCCAGATCTACTTGAGAACCCATCCAGATCTACATGTGAAGCCATCCAGATCTACATGAGTATCCATCCAGATCTACGAGAAGCCACCCAGATCTACATGAGAAGCCATCCAGATCTACATGAGAAGACATCCAGATCTACTTGAGAACCCATCCAGATCTACATGTGAAGCCATCCAGATCTACATGAGAACCCATCCAGATCTACATGAAAAGCCATCCAGATCTACATGAGAAGCCATCCAGATCTACATGAGAAGCCATCCAGAGCTACATGAGAAGCCATCCAGATCTACTTGAGAACCCATCCAGATCTACATGTGAAGCCATCCAGATCTACATGAGAAGCCATCCAGATCTACATGAGAAGCCATCCAGATCTACATGACAAGCCATTCAGATCTACATGAGAAGCCATCCAGATCTACATGTGAAGCCATCCAGATGTACATGAGAAGCCATCCAGATCTACATGACAAGCCATTCAGATCTATATGAGAACCCTTCCAGATCTACATGATAAGCCATCCAGATCTACATGAGAAGCCATCCAGATCTACATGAGAAGCCATCCAGATCTACATGAGAACACATCCAGATCTACATGAGAACACATCCAGATCTACATGAGAAGCCATCCAGATGTACATGAGAACACATCCAGATCTACATGAGAAGCCATCCAGATCTACATGAGTAGCCATCCAGATCTACATGAGAAGCCATTCAGATCTACATGAGAAACCATCCAGATCTACATGAGAACACATCCAGATCTACATGAGAAGCCATCCAGATCTACATGTGTAGCCATCTAGCTCTACATGAGAAGCCATTCAGAACTACATGAGAAGCCATCCAGATCTACATGAGAACACATCCAGATCTACATGAGAACCCATCTAGATCTACATGAGAAGCCATCCAGATCTACATGAGTAGCTATCCAGATCTACATGAGAAGCCATCCAGATCTACATGAGAAATCATCCAGATCTACATGAGAACACATCCAGATCTACATGAGAACCCATCTAGATCTACATGAGAAGCCATCCAGATCTACATGAGTAGCTATCCAGATCTACATGAGAAGCCATCCAGATCTACATGAGAAATCATCCAGATCTATATGAGAACCCATCCAGATGATCTACATGAGAATCCATCTAGATCTAAATGAGAATCCATCCAGATCTATATGAGAACACATCCAGATCTACATGAGAACATATCCAGATCTACATTAGAATCCATCCAGATCTACATGAGAACATATCCAGATCTACATGAGAACACATCCAGATCTACATGAGAACCCATCTAGATCTACATGAGTAGCCATCCAGATCTACTTGAGAACCCATCCAGATCTACATGTGAAGCCATCCAGATCTACATGAGAACCCATCCAGATCTACATGAGAAGCCATCCAGATCTACATGAGTAGCCATCCAGATCTACATGAGAAGCCACCCAGATCTACATGAGAAGCCATCCAGATCTACATGAGAAGACATCCAGATCTACTTGAGAACCCATCCAGATCTACATGTGAAGCCATCCAGATCTACATGAGAACCCATCCAGATCTACATGAGAAGCCATCCTGATCTACATGAGTAGCCATCCAGATCTACATGAGAAGCCACCCAGATCTACATGAAAAGCCATCCAGATCTACATGAGATGCCATCCAGATCTACATGAGAAGCCATCCAGATCTACATGAGAAGCCATCCAGATCTACTTGAGAACCCATCCAGATCTACATGTGAAGCCATCCAGATCTACAGAACCCATCCAGATCTACATGAGAAGCCATCCTGATCTACATGAGTAGCCATCCAGATCTACATGAGAAGCCACCCAGATCTACATGAAAAGCCATCCAGATCTACATGAGTAGCCATCCAGATCTACATGAGAAGCCATCCAGATCTACATGAGAAGCCATCCAGATCTACATGAGAAGCCATCCAGATCTACATGAGTATCCATCCAGATCTACATGAGAAGCCACCCAGATCTACATGAGAAGCCATCCAGATCTACATGAGAAGACATCCAGATCTACTTGAGAACCCATCCAGATCTACATGTGAAGCCATCCAGATCTACATGAGAACCCATCCAGATCTACATGAGAAGCCATCCTGATCTACATGAGTAGCCATCCAGATCTACATGAGTAGCCATCCAGATCTACATGAGAAGCCATCCAGATCTACATGAGAAGCCATCCAGATCTACATGACAAGCCATTCAGATCTACATGAGAAGCCATCCAGATCTACATGTGAAGCCATCCAGATGTACATGAGAAGCCATCCAGATCTACATGACAAGCCATTCAGATCTACATGAGAACCCATCCAGATCTACATGATAAGCCATCCAGATCTACATGAGAAGCCATCCAGATCTACATGAGAAGCCATCCAGATCTACATGAGAAGCCATCCAGATCTACATGAGAAGCCATCCAGATCTACATGAGTAGCCATCCAGATCTACATGAGAAGCCATCCAGATCTACATGAGAAGCCATCCAGATCTACATGAGAAGCCATGCAGATCTACATGAGAAGTCATCCAGATCTACATGAGAAGTCATCCAGATCTACATGAGAACCCATCCAGATATACATGTGAACCCATCCAGATCTACATGAGAAGCCATCCAGATCTACATGAGAAGCCATCCAGATCTACATGAGTAGCCATCCAGATCTACATGAGAAGCCATCCAGATCTACATGAGAAGCCATCCAGATCTACATGAGAAGCCATGCAGATCTACATGAGAAGCCATCTAGATCTACATGAGAAGCCATCCAGATCTGCATGAGAAGCCATCCAGATATACATGAGAACCCATCCAGATCTACATGAGAAGCCATCCAGATCTGCATGAGAAGCCATCCAGATCTACATGTGAACCCATCCAGATCTATATGAGAACCCATCCAGATCTACATGTGAAGCCATCTAGATCTACATGAGAAGCCGTCCAGATCTACATGAGAAGCCGTCCAGATCTACATGAGAACCCGTCCAGATCTACATGAGAAGTCATCCAGAGCTACATGAGAAGCCATCCAGATCTACATGTGAAGCCACCCAGATATACATGAGAAGCCATCCAGATCTACAAGAGAAGCCATCCAGATCTACTTGAGAACCCATCCAGATCTACATGAAAAGCCATCCAGATCTACATGAGAAGCCATCCAGATCTACATGAAAAGCCATCCAGATATACATGAGAAGCCATCCAGATCTACTAGAGAACCCATCCAGATCTACATGAGAAGCCATCCAGATCTACTTGAGAACCAATCCAGATCTACATGAGAAGCCATCCAGATCTACATGAGAACCCATCCAGATCTACATGAGAAGCCATCCAGATTTACATGAGAACCCATCCAGATCTCCGTGAGAAGCCATCCAGATCTACATGAGAACCCATCCAGATCTACATGAAAAGCCATCTAGATCTACATGAGAAGCCATCCAGATCTACTAGAGAACCCATCCAGATCTACATGAGAAGCCATCCAGATCTACTTGAGAACCCATCCAGATCTACATGAGAAGCCATCCAGATGTACTTGAGAACCCATCCAGATCTACATGTGAAGCCATCCAGATCTACATGAGTAGCCATCCAGATCTACATGAGAAGCCATCTAGATCTACATGAGAAGCCATCCAGATCTACATGAGAAGCCATCCACATCTACATGAGAACCCATCCAGATCTACATGAGAACCCATCCAGATCTACATGAGAATCCATCCAGATCTACATGAGAAGCCATCCAGATCTACATGAGAACCCATCCAGATCTACATGAAAAGCCGTCCAGATCTACATGAGAAGCCATCCAGATCTACTTGAGAAGCCATCCAGATCTACATGTGAAGCCATCCAGATCTACATGAGTAGCCATCCAGATCTACATGAGAAGCCATCCAGATCTACATGAGAACCCATCCAGATCTACATGAGAACCCATCCAGATCTACATGAAAAGCCATCCAGATCTACATGAGAAGCCATCCAGATCTACATGAGAAGCCATCCAGATCTACATGAAAAGCCATCCAGATCTACATGAGAACCCATCCAGATCTACATGAGAACACATCCAGATCTACATGAGAAGCCATTCAGATCTACATGAGAAGCCATCCGGAGCTACATGTGAACCCATCCAGATCTACATGAGAAGCCATCCAGTTCTACATGAGAACCCATTAAGATCTACATGTGAAGCCATCCAGATCTACATGTGAAGCCATCTAGATCTACATGAGAAGCCATCCAGATCTACATGAGAACCCATCCAGATCTATATGAGAACCCATCCAGATCTACATGTGAAGCCATCTAGATCTACATGAGAAGCCATCCGGAGCTACATGTGAACCCATCCAGATCTACATGAGAAGCCATCCAGTTCTACATGAGAACCCATTCAGATCTACATGTGAAGCCATCCAGATCTACATGTGAAGCCATCTAGATCTACATGAGAAGCCATCCAGATCTACATGAGAACCCATCCAGATCTATATGAGAACCTATCCAGATCTACATGTGAAGCCATCTAGATCTACATGAGAAGCCATCCAGATCTACATGTGAAACCATCCAGATCTACATGAGTAGCCAACCAGATCTACTTGAGAACCCATCCAGATCTACATGTGAAGCCATCCAGATCTACATGAGAACCCATCCAGATCTACATGAGAAGCCATCCAGATCTACATGAGTAGCCATCCAGATCTACATGAGAAGCCATCCAGATCTACATGAAAAGCCATCCAGATCTACATGAGAAGCCATCGAGATCTACATGAGAAGCCATCCAGATCTACATGAGCACACATCCAGATCTACATGAGAACACATCCAGATCTACATGAGAAGCCATACAGATCTACATGAGAACACATCCAGATCTACATGAGAAGCCATCCAGATCTACATGAGTAGCCATTCAGATCTACTTGAGAAGCCATTCAGATCTACAATGAGAAGCCATCCAGATCTACATGAGAAGCCATCCAGATCTACAAGTGAAGCCATCGAGATCTACATGAGAAGCCATCCAGATCTACATGAGAAGCCATCTAGATCTACATGAGAAGCCATCCAGATCTACATGAGAAGCCATCCACATTTACATGAGAACCCATCCAGATCTACATGAGAAGTCATCCAGATCTACATGAGAATCCATCCAGATCTACATGAGAAGCCATCCAGATCTACATGAGAACCCATCCAGATCTACATGAAAAGCCATCCAGATCTACATGAGAAGCCATCCAGATCTATTGAGAACCCATCCAGATCTACATGTGAAGCCATCCAGATCTACATGAGTAGCCATCCAGATCTACATGAGAAGCCATCCAGATCTACATGAGAAGCCATCCAGATCTACATGAGAACCCATCCAGATCTGCATGAGAAGCCATTCAGATCTACATGAGAACCCATCCAGATCTACATGAAAAGCCATCCAGATCTACATGAGAACCCATCCAGATCTACATGAGAAGCCATCCAGGTCTACATGAGAACCCATCCAGATCTACATGAAAAGCCATCCAGATCTACATGAGAACCCATCCAGATCTACATGAGAAGCCATTCAGATCTACATGAGAACACATCCAGATCTACATGAGAAGCCATCCAGATCTACTTGAGAACCCATCCAGATCTACATGTGAAGCCATCTAGATCTACATGAGAAGCCATCCGGAGCTACATGTGAACCCATCCAGATCTACATGAGAAGCCATCCAGATCTACATGAGAAGCCATCCAGATCTACATGAGAACCCATCCAGATCTGCATGAGAAGCCATCCAGATCTACATGAGAAGCCATCCAGATCTACATGAGAACCCATCCAGATCTACATGAGAACCCATCCAGATCTACATGAGAAGCCATTCAGATCTACATGAGAAGCCATCCAGATCTACTTGAGAACCCATCCAGATCTACATGTGAAGCCATCTAGATCTATATGAGAAGCCATCCGGAGCTACATGTGAACCCATCCAGATCTACATGAGAAGCCATCCAGATCTACATGAGAACCCAATCAAATCTACATGTGAAGCCATCCAGATCTACATGTGAAGCCATCTAGATCTACATGAGAACCCATCCAGATCTATATGAGAACCCATCTGTGATGTACAATATCTGCAAGATATGTTTTCTGTTGCAATGTGCTAACAAATCCTCCATCCTAGGACATTGTAAACTGTCAGTAGTAGGAATTCCTTCCCCCCAGGTTTTACCAACCCTGCCACTTCCTCTGGAAGAGCAGGAATGTTAATTAGCTAGACCATCTTCCTCACACCATTTGGCTTCTCTCAGCTGAAAGAAAAATGCGGGAAAAGGTCTTTGTTTGAAATAAAACTTTAAGAGCCTGCCCTGCGAAAACCGTACCAAGTAGAGATATGAAAATCATATTTTTGTAACCTGAGCGGTCCCAGCTTCGAGACCGCGTATGTTTCGAAGTTCTACCCTGTCCAGAACATGAGATAGGATTTGCGCCCAAATGGATGGTCATATCGCATAGATGTTTGATGTTTTCTTGATAGGCTCATTACGCTGGGAAACATGATACCACTGATGAGTCCATACCAGCTTCTCCCATAAAGTTACAGCTAATCTAAGTTTTGTAGCCAAAACATAACTTGGATAAGAGAGGTGGGATCAACCCAGAATGCACCTCTCTGTGATGTCACATAGGAAAGTCTATAAGGCATTCCCTGGCAGAACCAGCTCAGAACAGCTGCAGAGTCCGTGCTGACAAGAACTCAGATGAGCGGAGAAGTGCAGCTCCGCCTCCACCCACCTTAGCCGCATGGTCTGCCTAAGGAACAATATGGAACTGTGAGTGTAATCTCTTTGTTTTCTCCACTTTTATTTTATACCTGTACTGTACATATTTTATGTCTCAATTTTATAGCAACTTTTATCTGTAATCACTGTCCTCTTTCGGAAAATAAATGAAATAATTATTTAGATCTGTCTCTATGCTCTAAGACTCGAACTATATGCCTTTGATAGATAATCGCTACTAATTCAAGGGGTTTGCCACGGACCCTCTTAATTTAACACTGTGAATTAAGTAACCGTGACTGGTGGCAGCGCGTTGTGTACGGCTATTACGGCTTGCTGGCAGTCTAGAAGGGTCTTATATTGCTGAGTAAGGGGCTTCAGCCACAGCATTGATAATTCCCTTACTGCAGAAGCCTAATTGCCGGTTCACAACAGGCAGCCCATCCGGCAACCAATTATCCTAGGTGCAGTTCCCTGACTGACCTGAGGGTAAGGGGGGCGCCGGAGAGCTGCGAGTTCCAAGGTGGAACTGAGAAAGTGGGATATACACAAATCCCCGCAGTACTTGGAAGATTGATAGCAGTGGTGGGGCATCCAAATTAAACTCCCCCTGCGGCAAATTGTAGAGCGAGATTAGCTTGCTGGATATTTTTGTCACATGGTGCCAGTGGTGGGATAACTAAGATAAGCCCCCCTGCGCCTGTGATAGCCGTGTGCCGGCATTGTGTCACGTCCCTCCGTCCGCTGATACACCGGTGTCAGTGGTGGGATTGTGACATAGTGGTGACACAGGGTCCGCTGTCCGTCGCGTTTTGGTGGCAGCGGGACCCCCGTTGGTGTCGCCCGTAAGTGGACGAACGGCCGTGGGCTGTTTCATCACATATTGGTGGCAGCGGTGGGATAATCCTAGAGCATTAGTGATTTGGTTTGAGCAATCATTCCTCTCACTAAAAACCTGCACGGTTCCTGCGGGAATCCTGCATCATAGGTTTTGGAGAACAGACTCAATGGTTACTAGTTCTGAGACATTTGTGTGTACGTACAAGTATTCCCTCCCGTTTCTTCGTTTTTCTTTTTCTATCTTTTATTTGGCAACCATGGCGGCAAAAGGAGAACCTTGGTACAACCGGCAGACAAAGGAAGTTCTTGCTGCGGTATGCACGTACCAAGGCCTTGACGCCACAAACAAAAACAGAGCTCAAATGATCGCGGCTCTAGTGCAGCTGGACAACGACCAGAATCCAGCGAGCGCAGAAGTTGGCCCAAGTTGCAATGGGGCTGCAGCAGAGGCTCCACTCCTGAGCGCTGGCCCCACATTCAACCAGAACGGGGTGGACCCCTATCTGCAAATGGCCTTGGACGAACTCCCCGCCGAAGACAGGGATGGGCGGGTGAGGCTGATCCAGCAATATCGGCAGGAGGCCAAAGCCGAACGTGAGCGCCAAGCTGAGGCTGAGAGAGCAGAGCAGCGAGCCGAGAGGGAGGCGCAGAGGGCCCATGAACTGGAGGTACTCCAGCGGGGTGGGAATGCCCCCACAGCCCGAAGCAGTGAGCCCAGCAGCGTCCAGACTCCTAAACCCCGGCCAGAGCATTTTCCCGTGATGGAAAAGGATGGGGACTTGGACACATTTCTGCAAGCCTTTGAGAAAGCCTGCAGACAGTACCAGCTGCCTCGAGACCAATGGGCAAGGTACTTGACCCCAGGGCTAAAAGGCAAAGCCCTGGAGGCATTTGCTTCTCTTCCGCCAGAAGCCGATGACGACTATGATGCCATAAAGCAGGCGCTGATCGCCAAATACCGGCTGACACCTGAGGTATACCGAAAGAAGTTCCGACACCTCCAACGTGGCCCACACGATAGCTACAGTGATGTGGTGCAAGGACTCAGGACCCACTTTGACCAGTGGATCCATGGACTGTCCGTTGAAACCTTTGAGCAGCTACGGGACCTGATGATCAAAGACCAGTTCCTGCATCTCTGCCCAGCTGAGGTCCGACAGTTCATCCTGGACCGCGAACCAACGAACGCGGACAAAGCGGCGCAGATCGCCGACAACCACGAGGCCAACCGGAAGCCTGAGACGCGGAGGCCAGTCGCCACCAGCTGGAAAGGGGGTAAGCCAGCAACCAACCCCAATGCCCCAGCTGGCCGTCCCTCCGGAGGCCCTGTCCCTGTTGCCAACAACAGGCCGGCTACTGACAGTCGCCTGTGTCACCACTGCCAGCGGCCTGGTCACTTCTTTTACGCCTGTCCGAACAGGCCGAAGAACCCCCCAGCCAAGGCCCCCGGGCCCAACGCCTCTGTTCTTTTGGTGGGAGGTGTGGTTGGGAGGGCTGACGACAACGTTCAACCTGTTCAGGTGGGGGCCCGTCTTGCTACAGGCCTCAAGGACACCGGGGCTGAACGAACCCTCATCCGTCCTGGACTGGCGGCCCCTGAAGAGTTTGTTGAGGGGAAAACCCTGACTGTCACCGGGATTGGAGGCACCCGTTGTCCCTTGCCAGTGGCACGAGTTTTTCTTGATTGGGGTGCTGGGAGCGGGTTGAGGGAGGTGGGAGTGTCTGAAAACCTGCCCACTGATGTTTTATTGGGGACTGACTTGGGGCGGATGGTTGCATACTACGTCCCTGACACCCTTCCCCAAACTGATAATAAGGGTAACGTTAACCCTGATGATGATGATGATGACGGGAAACTGAATGTGTTACCTGCTAATGCCTTGATGAGTAATGATGCAACTAACAACCATTCTTTCCCCAGGTACGATGCTGATGCTGATGTGAATGTACCAAAGCAAACTGATAACCATTCTTCTCCTAGGAAGGATGATGATGATGTTGTTGTATCTGTGCCGACTGAACCCGTTAACCCTTTCTTTGAAGCGGTAGATGTGTCCACAGGTACCGAAGTGCTCAGCCCCATCACTCTGCGGAGTGAGACGGCTGAGGAACCCCTGGCAGGAGTAAGCAACGGTGCTCAAGAGAATGGGGAGGTGCATGGGGACCATGAGGAAGGTAATGCCATGCAGCTGACCAGTGCCACCGAGGAAGGTAACTGGCCCATAAGTAGCACTGCTCCTAAAGTGTTGGGGGTGGATGGGGAGGGAGAGCCCAGGGCAGCACCGGCTGGTGGGTCTGAAGAAATCCCCAGGGAGACAGCATACATAGCAGCTGTCACACGCAGTCAGAGTGCCCAGATCGCAGGTAACGCACTGTCTTCTGGACCCTCTGCTGCTACAGGAGAGACTGAACCAGAGGTGAACCCAGAGCCGGTTCCAGAGGGTCCCAGTAAAGGAGGTACCCTGACGTCACTTCTGGCAGCCTCCAGCATGGAGTTCCAGGCTGCTCTGCACTCAGATGCCAGCCTGGAGAAATTGAGAGGTCTCGCCGAGACGCCCACCTCCAAGCCTGATAAGGAGAGGGTGTTCTGGGAACGAGGAAGGTTGTACCGGGAGACAGTACCCGGAGATCCTAAAAATGAGTGGTTGAGGGAAAGACAGCTGGTCGTCCCCTATCAGTTCAGAACCGAGTTGTTGCGGATTGCCCATGAGATTCCACTCGCTGGACACTTGGGGATCAGCAAAACAAAGGCACGGCTGTCTCAACACTTCTATTGGCCCAAGATGGGGACAGATGTAACACACTACTGCCGCTCCTGCGCCACCTGTCAAAAAGTGGGTAAGGCGGGGCCTGCTCTTAAGGCTCCCCTTATTCCTTTGCCGGTGATAGAGGAGCCTTTCCAGAGAATCGCGGTGGACATTGTAGGACCGCTGTCCGTCCCCAGCAGCTCCGGAAAGCGATACATTCTCACCGTGGTAGACTACGCTACCCGGTACCCAGAGGCAGTAGCTCTGTCTTCAACCAGGGCAGATAAGGTGGCTGACGCACTGGTGACCATCTTTTCAAGAGTAGGATTTCCCAGGGAGATGCTTACCGATCAAGGGCCCCAATTCATGTCTCGCCTAATGGAGGCTCTCTGTGAGAAAATGCAGGTGACACAGCTGGTATCGAGTCCGTATCACCCACAGACTAATGGTTTGTGTGAACGTTTCAACGGTACCCTCAAACAGATGCTCCGCCTACTGGTTGAGACCCAAGGGCGCGACTGGGAGCGGTACCTCCCACACCTGCTGTTCGCTTACAGAGAAGTTCCGCAGGCCTCGACCGGGTTCTCCCCCTTCGAGCTCCTGTATGGCAGGCGAGTCCGGGGACCCCTTGGGTTGATAAGAGAATCCTGGGAAGATGAGCCAAACCCCACAGAAGTGTCCATCGTGGATTATGTCATGCGCTTCCGTGACAAGATGCAGACCTTGACGCAGTTGGTGCATGACAACATGACGCAGGCTCAGGCTGACCAGAAGCGCTGGTACGACCAGAACGCCCGGGAGCGGACCTACCAGGTGGGTCAAAAGGTGTGGGTGTTGGTCCCGGTACCAACGGATAAGCTTCAGGCAGCCTGGGAAGGCCCGTACGTCGTCCACCAACAGCTCAACCCGGTCACCTATGTGGTCACGCTTGACCATGCTCGGGGTAGGCGCAAGGCCTTTCACGTCAACATGCTGAAGGCGCACTATGAACGTGAAGCTTGCATCCTACCGGTCTGCAATCTGCCAGAGCATGGGGAGGAAGATTCCCTCCTGGACATGCTGGCCCAGGCCAAGGCCAATGGGTCCATTGAGGACATGGAGATAAGTGGTTCGCTCACTGTGTCCCAGGGGTTGCAGTTGATGGCCACCCTGGAACTCTTCCGGCCCGTGTTCACCAACCGTCCTGGGAGGACGGAGTTAGCGGTTCATGAGGTGGACACCGGGAATCACGCCCCATTACGGCGAACACCCTATCGGATCTCCGAGACGGTGCAACAAGTCATGCGCCAAGAGATCGATGAGATGTTAAGGCTGGGGGTGATTCAACGGTCACAAAGCGCGTGGGCTTCACCTGTAGTCCTCGTGCCTAAAAAGGATCGAACCACCCGGTTCTGCGTGGACTACAGGGGGCTCAACGCCATCACAACCTCTGATGCCCACCCAATGCCGCGCATCGAGGATCTGCTCGAGCGGTTGACAAACGCCAACTACATATCCATCATGGATTTGAGTCGGGGATACTGGCAGATTCCCCTGAGCCCTGAGGCGCAGGAGAAATCCGCCTTTATCACCCCCTTTGGACTGTACGAGTCCACGGTCATGCCCTTCGGCATGAAAAATGCCCCTGCCACTTTCCAGCGGATGGTCAACCACCTGCTTCGGGGACTGGAGGAGTACGCAGTGGCGTACTTAGACGATATTGCCGTCTTCAGTTCCACCTGGGAGGAACACCTTCAGCACCTCCAGGAGGTGCTCAAGCGTCTTCACCAGGCAGGCCTGACCATCAAGCCGGGGAAGTGCCAGATAGGCATGCGCAAGGTCCACTACCTGGGCCACCGGGTAGGCGGGGGTTCCATGAGTCCGGAGCCAGGAAAAGTGGACGCAATCGTGTCCTGGCCCACCCCCAGGACCAAGAAACAGGTGAAGTCCTTCTTGGGCACTGCAGGGTACTATAGGCGGTTTGTACAGGACTATAGCGCCCTTGCCAAACCCTTGACTGACCTCACCAAGCAGAGGCTACCCCAAACAGTCAACTGGACAGATGACTGTGAGGCGGCTTTCCAAGCTTTGAAAGCAGCACTGTGCAACTCTCCAGTGTTGAGAGCAGTCGACAGCAGTCGCCCGTTTCTGGTACAGACCGACGCCAGCGAGTTTGGCCTCGGTGCTGTGCTTAGCCAGGTCGACTCGGGGGACCAAGAGCACCCCGTGTTGTACCTGAGCCGGAAACTTTTGCCGAGGGAAGTGGCATACTCGACCATCGAGAAGGAGTGTCTGGCCATGGTGTGGGCACTGCAGCGTTTGCAGCCCTACCTGTATGGGCGCGCCTTCACGGTGGTAACCGACCACAACCCTCTGAGCTGGTTGCACACAGTGTCCGGAACCAATGGAAGATTGCTCCGCTGGAGCCTTGCCCTTCAACAGTACGATTTTACTGTAAAACACAGGAAGGGCAGTGAAAACGGCAATGCCGATGGGTTGTCCCGCCGGGGCGAACCCGCTGAGGTGCGCATGGCCGATTACCGAGAGGTAATGCCTCCTTAGCGCCCTCTTAAGGGGGGAGGTGTGATGTACAATATCTGCAAGATATGTTTTCTGTTGCAATGTGCTAACAAATCCTCCATCCTAGGACATTGTAAACTGTCAGTAGTAGGAATTCCTTCCCCCCAGGTTTTACCAACCCTGCCACTTCCTCTGGAAGAGCAGGAATGTTAATTAGCTAGACCATCTTCCTCACACCATTTGGCTTCTCTCAGCTGAAAGAAAAATGCGGGAAAAGGTCTTTGTTTGAAATAAAACTTTAAGAGCCTGCCCTGCGAAAACCGTACCAAGTAGAGATATGAAAATCATATTTTTGTAACCTGAGCGGTCCCAGCTTCGAGACCGCGTATGTTTCGAAATTTTACCCTGTCCAGAACATGAGATAGGATTTGCGCCCAAATGGATGGTCATATCGCATAGATGTTTGATGTTTTCTTGATAGGCTCATTACGCTGGGAAACATGATACCACTGATGAGTCCATACCAGCTTCTCCCATAAAGTTATAGCTAATCTAAGTTTTGTAGCCAAAACATAACTTGGATAAGAGAGGTGGGATCAACCCAGAATGCACCTCTCTGTGATGTCACATAGGAAAGTCTATAAGGCATTCCCTGGCAGAACCAGCTCAGAACAGCTGCAGAGTCCGTGCTGACAAGAACTCAGATGAGCGGAGAAGTGCAGCTCCGCCTCCACCCACCTTAGCCGCATGGTCTGCCTAAGGAACAATATGGAACTGTGAGTGTAATCTCTTTGTTTTCTCCACTTTTATTTTATACCTGTACTGTACATATTTTATGTCTCAATTTTATAGGAACTTTTATCTGTAATCACTGTCCTCTTTCAGAAAATAAATGAAATAATTATTTAGATCTGTCTCTATGCTCTAAGACTCGAACTATATGCCTTTGATAGATAATCGCTACTAATTCAAGGGGTTTGCCACGGACCCTCTTAATTTAACACTGTGAATTAAGTAACCGTGACTGGTGGCAGCGCGTTGTGTACGGCTATTACGGCTTGCTGGCAGTCTAGAAGGGTCTTATATTGCTGAGTAAGGGGCTTCAGCCACAGCATTGATAATTCCCTTACTGCAGAAGCCTAATTGCCGGTTCACAACAGGCAGCCCATCCGGCGACCAATTATCCTAGGTGCAGTTCCCTGACTGACCTGAGGGTAAGGGGGGCGCCGGAGAGCTGCGAGTTCCAAGGTGGAACTGAGAAAGTGGGATATACACAAATCCCCGCAGTACTTGGAAGATTGATAGCAGTGGTGGGGCATCCAAATTAAACTCCCCCTGCGGCAAATTGTAGAGCGAGATTAGCTTGCTGGATATTTTTGTCACATGGTGCCAGTGGTGGGATAACTAAGATAAGCCCCCCTGCGCCTGTGATAGCCGTGTGCCGGCATTGTGTCACGTCCCTCCGTCCGCTGATACACCGGTGTCAGTGGTGGGATTGTGACATAGTGGTGACACAGGGTCCGCTGTCCGTCGCGTTTTGGTGGCAGCGGGACCCACGTTGGTGTCGCCCGTAAGTGGACGAACGGCCGTGGGCTGTTCGTCACACCATCCAGATCTACATGTGAAGCCATCTAGATCTACATGAGAAGCCATCCAGATCTACATGTGAAACCATCCAGATCTACATGAGTAGCCAACCAGATCTACTTGAGAACCCATCCAGATCTACATGTGAAGCCATCCAGATCTACATGAGAACCCATCCAGATCTACATGAGAAGCCATCCAGATCTACATGAGTAGCCATCCAGATCTACATGAGAAGCCACCCAGATCTACATGAGAAGCCATCCAGATCTACATGAGAAGCCATCCAGATCTACTTGAGAACCCATCCAGATCTACATGTGAAGCCATCTAGATCTACATGAGAAGCCGTCCAGATCTACATGAGAAGCCGTCCAGATCTACATGAGAACCCATCCAGATCTACATGAGAAGTCATCCAGAGCTACATGAGAAGCCATCCAGATCTACTTGTGAAGCCACCCAGATATACATGAGAAGCCATCCAGATCTACAAGAGAAGCCATCCAGATCTACTTGAGAACCCATCCAGATCTACATGAAAAGCCATCCAGATCTACATGAGAAGCCATCCAGATCTACATGAAAAGCCATCCAGATCTACATGAGAAGCCATCCAGATCTACTAGAGAACCCATCCAGATCTACATGAGAAGCCATCCAGATCTACTTGAGAACCCATCCAGATCTACATGAGAAGCCATCCAGATCTACATGAGAACCCATCCAGATCTACATGAGAAGCCATCCAGATCTACATGAGAACCCATCCAGATCTACTTGAGAACCCATCCAGATCTACATGTGAAGCCATCCAGATCTACATGAGAACCCATCCAGATATACATGTGAACCCATCCAGATCTATATGAGAACCCATCCAGATCTACATGTGAAGCCATCTAGATCTACATGAGAAGCCATCCAGATCTGCATGAGAAGCCATCCAGATCTACATGAGAACCCATCCAGATCTACATGAGAAGCCATCCAGATCTGCATGAGAAGCCATCCAGATCTACATGTGAACCCATCCAGATCTACATGTGAAGCCATCTAGATCTACATGAGAAGCCGTCCAGATCTACATGAGAAGCCGTCCAGATCTACATGAGAACCCATCCAGATCTACATGAGAAGTCATCCAGAGCTACATGAGAAGCCATCCAGATCTACTTGTGAAGCCACCCAGATATACATGAGAAGCCATCCAGATCTACAAGAGAAGCCATCCAGATCTACTTGAGAACCCATCCAGATCTACATGAAAAGCCATCCAGATCTACATGAGAAGCCATCCAGATCTACATGAAAAGCCATCCAGATCTACATGAGAAGCCATCCAGATCTACTAGAGAACCCATCCAGATCTACATGAGAAGCCATCCAGATCTACTTGAGAACCCATCCAGATCTACATGAGAAGCCATCCAGATCTACATGAGAACCCATCCAGATCTACATGAGAAGCCATCCAGATCTACATGAGAACCCATCCAGATCTACATGAGAAGCCATCCAGATCTACATGAGAACCCATCCAGATCTACATGTGAAGCCATCCAGATCTACATGAGTAGCCATCCAGATCTACATGAGAAGCCACTCAGATCTACATGAGAAGCCATCCAGATGTACTTGAGAACCCATCCAGATCTACATGTGAAGCCATCCAGATCTACATGAGTAGCCATCCAGATCTACATGAGAAGCCATCCAGATCTACATGAGAAGCCATCCAGATCTACATGACAAGCCATTCAGATCTACATGAAAAGCCATCCAGATCTACATGTGAAGCCATCCAGATCTACATGAAAAGCCATCCAGATCTACATGAGAAGCCATCCAGATCTACATGAGCACACATCCAGATCTACATGAGAACACATCCAGATCTATATGAGAAGCCATCCAGATCTACTTGAGAACCCATCCAGATCTACATGTGAAGCCATCTAGATCTACATGAGAAGCCATCCGGAGCTACATGTGAACCCATCCAGATCTACATGAGAAGCCATCCAGATCTACATGAGAACACATTCAGATCTACATGTGAAGCCATCCAGATCTACATGTGAAGCCATCTGGATCTACATGAGAAGCCATCCAGATCTACATGAGAACCCATCCAGATCTATATGAGAACCCATCCAGATCTACATGTGAAGCCATCTAGATCTACATGAGAAGCCATCCAGATCTACATGTGAAACCATCCAGATCTACATGAGTAGCCATCCAGATCTACTTGAGAACCCATCCAGATCTACATGTGAAGCCATCCAGATCTACATGAGAACCCATCCAGATCTACATGAGAAGCCATCCAGATCTACATGAGTAGCCATCCAGATCTACATGAGAAGCCACCCAGATCTACATGAGAAGCCATCCAGATCTACATGAGAAGCCATCCAGATCTACTTGAGAACCCATCCAGATCTACATGTGAAGCCATCCAGATCTACATGAGAACCCATCCAGAGCTACATGAGAAGCCATCCAGATCTACATGAGAATCCATCCAGATCTACTTGAGAACCCATCCAGATCTACATGTGAAGCCATCCAGATCTACATGAGAACCCAACCAGATCTACATGTGAAGCCATCCAGATCTACTTGAGATGCCATCCAGTTCTACATGAAAAGCCATCCAGATCTACATGAGAACCCATCCAGATCTACATGAAAAGCCATCCAGATCTACATGAGACGCCATCCAGATCTACATGAAAAGCCATCCAGATCTACATGAGAAGCCATCCAGATCTGCTTGAGAACCCATCCAGATCAACATGTGAAGCCATCCAGATCTACATGAGTAGCCATCCAGATCTACATGAGAAGCCACTCAGATCTACATGAGAAGCCATCCAGATCTACTTGAGAACCCATGCAGATCTACATGTGAAGCCATCCAGATCTACATGAGTAGCCATCCAGATCTACATGAGAAGCCATCCAGATCTACATGAGAAGCCATCCAGATCTACATGACAAGCCATTCAGATCTACATGAGAAGCCATCCAGATCTACATGTGAAGCCATCCAGATCTACATGAAAAGCCATCCAGATCTACATGAGAAGCCATCGAGATCTACATGAGAAGCCATCCAGATCTACATGAGCACACATCCAGATCTACATGAGAACACATCCAGATCTACATGAGAAGCCATCCAGATCTACATGAGTAGCCATCCAGATCTACTTGAGAAGCCATTCAGATCTACAATGAGAAGCCATCCAGATCTACATGAGAAGCCATCCAGATCTACAAGTGAAGCCATCGAGATCTACATGAGAAGCCATCCAGATCTACATGAGAAGCCATCTAGATCTACATGAGAAGCCATCCAGATCTATATGAGAAGCCATCCACATTTACATGAGAACCCATCCAGATCTACATGAGAAGCCATCCAGATCTACATGAGAATCCATCCAGATCTACATGAGAAGCCATCCAGATCTACATGAGAACCCATCCAGATCTACATGAAAAGCCATCCAGATCTACATGAGAAGCCATCCAGATCTACTTGAGAACCCATCCAGATCTACATGTGAAGCCATCCAGATCTACATGAGTAGCCATCCAGATCTACATGAGAAGCCATCCAGATCTACATGAGAAGCCATCCAGATCTACATGAGAACCCATCCAGATCTGCATGAGAAGCCATTCATATCTACATGAGAACCCATCCAGATCTACATGAAAAGCCATCCAGATCTACATGAGAACCCATCCAGATCTACATGAGAAGCCATCCAGGTCTACATGAGAACCCATCCAGATCTACATGAAAAGCCATCCAGATCTACATGAGAACCCATCCAGATCTACATGAGAAGCCATTCAGATCTACATGAGAACACATCCAGATCTACATGAGAAGCCATCCAGATCTACTTGAGAACCCATCCAGATCTACATGTGAAGCCATCTAGATCTACATGAGAAGCCATCCGGAGCTACATGTGAACCCATCCAGATCTACATGAGAAGCCATCCAGATCTACATGAGAAGCCATCCAGATCTACATGAGAACCCATCCAGATCTGCATGAGAAGCCATCTAGATCTACATGAGAAGCCATCCAGATCTACATGAGAACCCATCCAGATCTACATGAGAAGCCATCCAGGTCTACATGAGAACCCATCCAGATCTACATGAAAAGCCATCCAGATCTACATGAGAACCCATCCAGATCTACATGAGAAGCCATTCAGATCTACATGAGAACACATCCAGATCTACATGAGAAGCCATCCAGATCTACTTGAGAACCCATCCAGATCTACATGTGAAGCCATCTAGATCTACATGAGAAGCCATCCGGAGCTACATGTGAACCCATCCAGATCTACATGAGAAGCCATCCAGATCTACATGAGAAGCCATCCAGATCTACATGAGAACCCATCCAGATCTGCATGAGAAGCCATCCAGATCTACATGAGAAGCCATCCAGATCTACATGAGAACCCATCCAGATCTACATGAGAACCCATCCAGATCTACATGAGAAGCCATTCAGATCTACATGAGAACACATCTAGATCTACATGAGAAGCCATCCAGATCTACTTGAGAACCCATCCAGATCTACATGTGAAGCCATCTAGATCTACATGAGAAGCCATCCGGAGCTACATGTGAACCCATCCAGATCTACATGTGAAGCCATCCAGATCTACATGTGAAGCCATCTAGATCTACATGAGAACCCATCCAGATCTATATGAGAACCCATCCAGATCTACATGTGAAGCCATCTAGATCTACATGAGAAGCCATCCAGATCTACATGTGAAACCATCCAGATCTACATGAGAACCCATCCAGAACTACATGAAAAGCCATCCAGATCTACATGAGAACCCATCCAGATCTACATGAGAAGCCATCCAGATCTACATGAGAACCCAACCAGATCTACATGAGTAGCCATCCAGATCTACATGAGAAGCCACCCAGATCTACATGAGAAGCCATCCAGATCTACATGAGAAGCCATCCAGATCTACTTGAGAACCCATCCAGATCTACATGAGAACCCATCCAGATCTACATGAGAACCCATCCAGATCTACATGAAAAACCATCCAGATCTACATGAGAACCCATCCAGATCTACATGAGAAGCCATCCAGATCTACATGAGAACCCATCCAGATCTACATGAAAAGCCATCCAGATCTACATGAGAACCCATCCAGATCTACATGAGAACACATCCAGATCTACATGAGAAGCCATTCAGATCTACATGAGAACACATCCAGATCTACATGAGAAGCCATCCAGATCTACTTGAGAACCCATCCAGATCTACATGTGAAGCCATCTAGATCTACATGAGAAGCCATCCGGATCTACATGTGAAGCCATCCGGATCTACATGAGAAGCCATCCGGATCTACATGAGAAGCCATCCGGATCTACATGAGAAGCCATCCGGATCTACATGAGAAGCCATCCATATCTGCATGAGAAGCCATCCAGATCTACATGAGAAGCCATCCAGATCTACATGAGAACCCATCCAGATCTACATGAGAAGCCATCCAGATCTACATGAGAACCCATCCAGATCTGCATGAGAAGCCATCCAGATCTACATGAGAACCCATCCAGATCTACATGAGAACCCATCCAGATCTACATGAAAAGCCATCCAGATCTACATGAGAACCCATCCAGATCTACATGAGAAGCCATCCAGATCTACATGAGTAGCCATCCAGATCTACATGAGAAGCCATCCAGATCTACATGAGAACCCATCCAGATCTGCATGAGAACCCATCCAGATCTACATGAGAAGCCATCCAGATCTACATGAGAAGCCATCCAGATCTGCATGAGAAGCCATCCAGATCTACATGAGAAGCCATCCAGATCTACATGAGAACCCATCCAGATCTACATGAGAACCCATCCAGATCTACATGAGAAGCCATTCAGATCTACATGAGAACACATCCAGATCTACATGAGAAGCCATCCAGATCTACTTGAGAACCCATCCAGATCTACATGTGAAGCCATCTAGATCTACATGAGAAGCCATCCGGAGCTACATGTGAACCCATCCAGATCTACATGAGAAGCCATCCAGATCTACATGAGAACACATTCAGATCTACATGTGAAGCCATCCAGATCTACATGTGAAGCCATCTAGATCTACATGAGAACCCATCCAGATCTATATGAGAACCCATCCAGATCTACATGTGAAGCCATCCAGATCTACATGAGAAGCCATCCAGATCTACATGTGAAACCATCCAGATCTACATGAGAACCCATCCAGAACTACATGAAAAGCCATCCAGATCTACATGAGAACCCATCCAGATCTACATGAGAAGCCATCCAGATCTACATGAGAACCCATCCAGATCTACATGAGTAGCCATCCAGATCTACATGAGAAGCCACCCAGATCTACATGAGAAGCCATCCAGATCTACATGAGAACCCATCCAGATCTACATGAGAACACATCCAGATCTACATGAGAAGCCATTCAGATCTACATGAGAACACATCCAGATCTACATGAGAAGCCATCCAGATCTACTTGAGAACCCATCCAGATCTACTTGTGAAGCCATCTAGATCTACATGAGAAGCCATCCGGATCTACATGTGAAGCCATCCGGATCTACATGAGAAGCCATCCAGATCTACATGAGAAGCCATCCAGATCTACATGAGAAGCCATCCAGATCTGCATGAGAAGCCATCCAGATCTACATGAGAAGCCATCCAGATCTACATGAGAAGCCATCCAGATCTACATGAGAACCCATCCAGATCTGCATGAGAAGCCATCCAGATCTACATGAGAACCCATCCAGATCTACATGAGAACCCATCCAGATATACATGAAAAGCCATCCAGATCTACATGAGAACCCATCCAGATCTACATGAGAACCCATCCAGATCTACATGAGTAGCCATCCAGATCTACATGAGAAGCCACCCAGATCTACATGAGAAGCCATCCAGATCTACATGAGAAGACATCCAGATCTACTTGAGAACCCATCCAGATCTACATGTGAAGCCATCCAGATCTACATGAGAACCCATCCAGATCTACATGATAAGCCATCCTGATCTACATGAGTAGCCATCCAGATCTACATGAGAAGCCATCCAGATCTACTTGAGAACAAATCCAGATCTACATGTGAAGCCATCCAGATCTACATGAGAACCCATCCAGATCTACATGAGAAGCCATCCAGATCTACATGAGTAGCCATCCAAATCTACTTGAGAAGCCACCCAGATCTACATGAGAAGCCATCCAGATCTACATGAGAACCCATCCAGATCTACGAGAAGCCATCCAGATCTACATGAGTAGCCATCCAGATCTACATGAGAAGCCATCCAGATCTACATGAGAACCCATTCAGATCTACATGTGAAGCCATCCAGATCTACATGAGAACCCATCCAGATCTACATGAGAAGCCATCCTGATCTACATGAGAACCCATCCAGATCTACATGAGAACACATCCAGATCTACATGAGAACCCATCCAGATCTACATGAGAACACATCCAGATCTACATGAGAAGCCATCCAGATCTACTTGAGAACCCATCCAGATCTACATGTGAAGCCATCTAGATCTACATGAGAAGCCATCCGGAGCTACATGTGAGCCCATCCAGATCTACATGAGAAGCCATCCAGATCTACATGAGAACCCATTCAGATCTACATGTGAAGCCATCCAGATCTACATGAGAACCCATCCAGATCTACATGAAAAGCCATCCAGATCTACATGAGAAGCCATCCAGATCTACTAGAGAACCCATCCAGATCTACATGAGAAGCCATCCAGATCTACTTGAGAACCCATCCAGATCTAGATGAGAAGCCATCCAGATCTACTTGAGAACCCATCCAGATCTACATGTGAAGCCATCGAGATCTACATGAGTAGCCATCCAGGTCTACATGAGAAGCCATCCAGATCTACATGAGAAGCCATCCAGATCTACATGAGAAGCCATCCACATCTACATGAGAACCCATCCAGATCTACATGAGAAGCCATCCAGATCTACATGAGAATCCATCCAGATCTACATGAGAAGCCATCCAGATCTACATGAGAACCCATCCAGATCTACATGAAAAGCCATCCAGATCTACATGAGAAGCCATCCAGATCTACTTGAGAACCCATCCAGATCTACATGAGAACACATCCAGATCTACATGAGAAGCCATTCAGATCTACATGTGAACCCATCCAGATCTACATGAGAAGCCATCCAGATCTACATGAGAACCCATTCAGATCTACATGTGTAGCCATCCAGATCTAAATGTGAAGCCATCTAGATCTACATGAGAAGCCATCCAAATCTACATGAGAACCCATCCAGATCTATATGAGAACCCATCCAGATCTACATGTGAAGCCATCTAGATCTACATGAGAAGCCATCCAGATCTACATGTGAAACCATCCAGATCTACATGAGAACCCATCCAGATCTACATGAGAAGCCATCAAAATCTACATGAGAACCCATCCAGATCTACATGAGAAGCCATTCAGATCTACATGAAAACACATCCAGATCTACATGAGAAGCCATCCAGATCTACTTGAGAACCCATCCAGATCTACATGTGAAGCCATCTAGATCTACATGAGAAGCCATCTGGAACTACATGTGAACCCACCCGGATCTACATGAGAAGTCATCCAGATCTACATGAGAAGCCATCCAGATCTACATGAGAAGCCATCCAGATCTGCATGAGATGCCATCCAGATCTACATGAGAAGCCATCCAGATCTACATGAGAATCCATCCAGATCTACATGAGACGCCATCCAGATCTACATGAGAACCCATCCAGATTTGCATGAGAAGCCATCCAGATCTACATGAGAACCCATCCAGATCTACATGAGAACCCATCCAGATCTACATGAAAAGCCATCCAGATCTACATGAGAACCCATCCAGATCTACATGAGAAGCCATCCAGATCTACATGAGAACCCATCCAGATCTACATAAAAAGCCATCCAGATCTACATGAGAACCCATCCAGATCTACATGAGAACACATCCAGATCTACATGAGAAGCCATTCAGATCTACATGAGAACACATCCAGATCTACATGAGAAGCCATCCAGATCTACTTGAGAACCCATCCAGATCTACATGTGAAGCCATCTAGATCTACATGAGAAGCCATCCGGAGCTACATGTGAACCCATCCAGATCTACATGAGAAGACATCCAGATCTACATGAGAACCCATTCAGATCTACATGTGAAGCCATCCAGATCTACATGTGAAGCCATCTAGATCTACATGAGAAGCCATCCAGATCTACATGAGAACCCATCAAGATCTATATGAGAACCCATCCAGATCTACATGTGAAGCCATCTAGATCTACATGAGAAGCCATCCAGATCTACATGTGAAACCAACCAGATCTATATGAGAACCCATTCAGATCTACATGAAAACCCATCCAGATCTACATGTGAATCCATCCAGATCTACATGAGAACCCATCCAGATCTACATGAGAACCCATCCAGATCTACATGAGTAGCCATCCAGATCTACATGAGAAGCCACCCAGATCTACATGAGAAGCCATCCAGATCTACATGAGAAGCCATCCAGATCTACTTGAGAACCCATCCAGATCTACATGTGAAGCCATCCAGATCTACATGAGAACCCATCCAGATCTACATGAGAAGCCATCCAGATCTACATGAGTAGCCATCCAGATTTACATGAGAAGCCACCCAGATCTACATGAGAAGCCATCCAGATCTACATGAGAAGACATCCAGATCTACTTGAGAACCCATCCAGATCTACATGTGAAGCCATCCAGATCTACATGAGAACCCATACAGATCTACATGAGAAGCCATCCTGATCTACATGAGTAGCCATCCAGATCTACATGAGAAGCCACCCAGATCTACATGAAAAGCCATCCAGATCTACATGAGAAGCCATCCAGATCTACATGGGAAGCCATCCAGATCTACATGAGAAGCCATCCAGATCTACTTGAGAACCCATCCAGATCTACATGTGAAGCCATCCAGATCTACATGAGTAGCCATCCAGATCTACATGAGTAGCCATCCAGATCTACATGAGAAGCCATCCAGATCTACATGAGAAGCCATCCAGATCTACATGAGAAGCCATCCAGATCTACATGAG
The DNA here is from genome assembly GCF_039654945.1 of Dendrobates tinctorius. NCBI lineage: Eukaryota > Metazoa > Chordata > Amphibia > Anura > Dendrobatidae > Dendrobates > Dendrobates tinctorius. Next base: position 8,491,708 of record NW_027361824.1, read on the forward strand.
AACCCATCCAGATCTGCATGAGAAGCCATCCAGATCTACATGAGAAGCCATCCAGATCTACATGAGAACCCATCCAGATCTACATGAGAACACATCCAGATCTACATGAGAACACATCCAGATCTACATGAAAAGCCATCCAGATCTACATGAGAGGCCATCGAGATCTACATGAGAAGCCATCCAGATCTACATGAGAAGCCATCCAGATCTACATGAGAAGCCATCCAGATCTACATGAGAAGCCATCCAGATCTACATGAGAACACATTCAGATCTACATGAGAAGCCATCCAGATCTACATGAGAAGCCATCGAGATCTACATGAGAACCCATCCAGATCTACATGTGAACCCATCCAGATCTACATGAGAAGCCATCCAGATCTACATGAGAAGCCATCCAGATCTACATGAGAAGCCATCCAGATCTACATGTGAACCCATCCAGATCTATATGAGAACCCATCCAGATCTACATGTGAAGCCATCTAGATTTACATGAGAAGCCATCCAGATCTGCATGAGAAGCCATCCAGATCTACATGTGAACCCATCCAGATCTATATGAGAACCCATCCAGATCTACATGTGAAGCCATCTAGATCTACATGAGAAGCTGTCCAGATCTGCATGAGAAGCTGTCCAGATCTACATGAGAAGTCATCCGGAGCTACATGAGAAGCCATCCAGATCTACATGTGAAGCCATCTAGATCTACATGAGAAGCTATCCGGAGCTACATGAGAATCCATCCAGATCTACAAGAGAAGCCATCCAGATCTACATGAGAACCCATCCAGATCTACATGTGAAGCCATCCAGATCTACATATGAAGCCATCTAGATCTACATGAGAAGCCATCCAGATCTACATGAGAACCCATCCAGATCTAACTGAGAACCCATCCAGATCTATATGTGAAGCCATCTAGATCTACATGAGAAGCCATCCAGATCTACATGTGAAGCCATCCAGATCTACATGAGTAGCCATCCAGATCTACATGAGAAGCCACCCAGATCTACATGAGAAGTCATCCAGATCTACAAGAGATGCCATCCAGATCTACTTGAGAACCCTTCCAGATCTACATGAAAAGCCATCCAGATCTACATGAGAAGCCATCCAGATCTACATGAGAAGCCATCCAGATCTACATGTGAAGCCATCCAGATCTACATGAGTAGCCATCCAGATCTACATGAGAAGCCATCCAGATCTACATGAGAAGCCATCCAGATCTACATGAGAAGCCATCAAGATCTACATGAGAACCCATCCAGATCTGCATGAGAAGCCATCCAGATCTACATGAGAAGCCACCCAGACCTACATGAGAAGCCATCCAGATCTACATGAGAAGACATCCAGATCTACTTGAGAACCCATCCAGATCTACATGTGAAGCCATCCAGATCTACATGAGAACCCATCCAGATCTACATGAGAAGCCATCCTGATCTACATGAGTAGCCATCCAGATCTACATGAGAAGCCACCCAGATCTACATGAGAACCCATCCAGATCTACATGAAAAGCCATCCAGATCTACATGAGAACCCATCCAGATCTACATGAGAAGCCATCCAGATCTGAATGAGATGCCATCCAGATCTACATGAGAAGCCATCCAGATCTACATGAGAACCCATCCAGATCTACATGAGAACACATCCAGATCTACATGAGAACACATCCAGATCTACATGAAAAGCCATCCAGATCTACATGAGAGGCCATCGAGATCTACATGAGAAGCCATCCAGATCTATATGAGAACCCATCCAAATCTACATGAGAAGCCATCCAGATCTACATGAGAAGCCATCCAGATCTACATGAGAAGCCATCCAGATCTACATGAGAAGCCATCCAGATCTACTTGAGAACCCATCCAGATCTACATGAGAACCCATCCAGATCTACATGAGAACCCATCCAGATCTACATGAAAAACCATCCAGATCTACATGAGAACCCATCCAGATCTACAAGAGAAGCCATCCAGATCTACATGAGAACCCATCCAGATCTACATGAAAAGCCATCCAGATCTACATGAGAACCCATCCAGATCTACATGAGAACACATCCAGATCTACATGAGAAGCCATTCAGATCTACATGAGAACACATCCAGATCTACATGAGAAGCCATCCAGATCTACTTGAGAACCCATCCAGCTCTACATGTGAAGCCATCTAGATCTACATGAGAAGCCATCCGGAGCTACATGTGAGCCCATCCAGATCTACATGAGAAGCCATCCAGATCTACATGAGAACCCATTCAGATCTACATGTGAAGCCATCCAGATCTACATGAGAACCCATCCAGATCTACATGAAAAGCCATCCAGATCTACATGAGAAGCCATCCAGATCTACTAGAGAACCCATCCAGATCTACATGAGAAGCCATCCAGATCTACTTGAGAACCCATCCAGATCTGCATGAGAAGCCATCCAGATCTACTTGAGAACCCATCCAGATCTACATGTGAAGCCATCGAGATCTACATGAGTAGCCATCCAGATCTACATGAGAAGCCATCTAGATCTACATGAGAAGCCATCCAGATCTACATGAGAAGCCATCCACATCTACATGAGAACCCATCCAGATCTACATGAGAAGCCATCCAGATCTACATGAGAAGCCATCCAGATCTACATGAGAAGCCATCCAGATCTACATGAGAACCCATCCAGGTCTACATGAAATGCCATCCAGATCTACATGAGAAGCCATCCAGATCTACTTGAGAACCCATCCAGATCTACATGTGTAGCCATCAAGATGTACATGAGTAGCCATCCAGATCTACATGAGAAGCCATCCAGATCTACATGAGAAGCCATCCAGATCTACATGAGAACCCATCCAGTTCTGCATGAGAAGCCATTCAGATCTACATGAGAACCCATCCAGATCTACATGAGAAGCCATCCAGATCTACATGAGAACCCATCCAGATCTACATGAGAAGCCATTCAGATCTACATGACAACACATCCAGATCTACATGAGAAGCCATCTAGATCTACTTGAGAACCCATCCAGATCTACATGTGAAGCCATCCAGATCTACATGAGAACCCATCCAGATCTATATGAGAACCCATCCAGATCTACATGTGAAGCCATCTAGATCTACATGAGAAGCCATCCAGATCTACATGAGAAGCCATCCAGATCTACATGAGTAGCCATCCAGATCTACATGAGAAGCCACCCAGATCTACATGAAAAGCCATCCAGATCTACATGAGAAGCCATTTAGATCTACATGAGAACCCATCCAGATCTACATGAGAACCCATCCAGATCTACATGAGAACACATCCAGATCTACATGAGAAGCCATCCAGATCTACTTGAGAACCCATCCAGATCTACATGTGAAGCCATCTAGATCTACATGAGAAGCCATCCGGAGCTACATGTGAACCCATCCAGATTTACATGAGAAGCCATCCAGATCTACATGAGAAGCCATCCAGATCTACATGAGAAGCCATCCAGATCTACATGAGAAGCCATCCAGATCTACATGAAAAGCCATCCAGATCTACATGAGAAGCCATTTAGATCTACATGAGAACCCATCCAGATCTACATGAGAACCCATCCAGATCTACATGAGAACACATCCAGATCTACATGAGAAGCCATCCAGATCTACTTGAGAACCCATCCAGATCTACATGTGAAGCCATCTAGATCTACATGAGAAGCCATCCGGAGCTACATGTGAACCCATCCAGATTTACATGAGAAGCCATCCAGATCTACATGAGAAGCCATCCAGATCTACATGAGAAGCCATCCGGAGCTACATGTGAGCCCATCCAGATCTACATGAGAAGCCATCCAGATCTACATGAGAACCCATTCAGATCTACATGTGAAGCCATCCAGATCTACATGAGAACCCATCCAGATCTACATGAAAAGCCATCCAGATCTACATGAGAAGCCATCCAGATCTACTAGAGAACCCATCTAGATCTACATGAGAAGCCATCCAGATCTACTTGAGAACCCATCCAGATCTGCATGAGAAGCCATCCAGATCTACTTGAGAACCCATCCAGATCTACATGTGAAGCCATCGAGATCTTCATGAGTAGCCATCCAGATCTACATGAGAAGCCATCTAGATCTACATGAGAAGCCATCCAGATCTACATGAGAAGCCATCCACATCTACATGAGAACCCATCCAGATCTACATGAGAAGCCATCCAGATCTACATGAGAATCCATCCAGATCTACATGTGAAGCCATCCAGATCTACATGAGAACCCATCCACATCTACATGAAAAGCCATCCAGATCTACATGAGAAGCCATCCAGATCTACTTGAGAACCCATCCAGATCTACATGTGAAGCCATCCAGATCTACATGAGTAGCCATCCAGATCTACATGAGAAGCCATCCAGATCTACATGAGAAGCCATCCAGATCTACATGAGAACCCAACCAGATCTGCATGAGAAGCCATTCAGATCTACATGAGAACCCATCCAGATCTACATGAGAACCCATCCAGATCTACATGAAAAGCCATCCAGATCTACATGAGAACCCATCCAGATCTACATGAGAAGCCATCCAGGTCTACATGAGAACCCATCCAGAACTACATGAAAAGCCATCCAGATCTACATGAGAACCCATCCAGATCTACATGAGAAGCCATTCTGATCTACATGAGAACACATCCAGATCTACATGAGAAGCCATCCAGATCTACTTGAGAACCCATCCAGATCTACATGTGAAGCCATCTAGATCTACATGAGAAGCCATCCGGAGCTACATGTGAACCCATCCAGATTTACATGAGAAGCCATCCAGATCTACATGAGAAGCCATCCAGATCTACATGAGAAGCCATCCAGATCTACATGAGAACCCATCCAGATCTACATGAGAAGCCATCCAGATCTACGTGAGAAGCCATCCAGATCTACGTGAGAACCCATTCAGATCTACATGAGAAGCCATCCAGATCTACATGAGAACCCATCCAGATCTACATGAAAAGCCATCCAGATCTACATGAGAAGCCATCCAGATCTACTTGAGAACCCATCCAGATCTACATGTGAAGCCATCCAGATCTACATGAGTAGCCATCCAGATCTACATGAGAAGCCATCCAGATCTACATGAGAAGCCATCCAGATCTACATGAGAACCCATCCAGATCTGCATGAGAAGCCATTCAGATCTACATGAGAACCCATCCAGATCTACATGAGAACCCATCCAGATCTACATGAAAAGCCATCCAGATCTACATGAGAACCCATCCAGATCTACATGAGAAGCCATCCAGATCTACATGAGAACCCATCCAGAACTACATGAAAAGCCATCCAGATCTACATGAGAACCCATCCAGATCTACATGAGAAGCCATTCTGATCTACATGAGAACACATCCAGATCTACATGAGAAGCCATCCAGATCTACTTGAGAACCCATCCAGATCTACATGTGAAGCCATCTAGATCTACATGAGAAGCCATCCGGAGCTACATGTGAACCCATCCAGATTTACATGAGAAGCCATCCAGATCTACATGAGAAGCCATCCAGATCTACATGAGAAGCCATCCAGATCTACATGAGAAGCCATCGAGATCTGCATGAGAAGCCATCCAGATCTACATGAGAAGCCATCCAGATCTACATGAGAACCCATCCAGATCTACATGAGAAGCTATCCAGATCTACATGAGAAGCCATCCAGATCTACATGAGAACCCATTCAGATCTGCATGAGAAGCCATCCAGATCTACATGAGAACCCATCCAGATCTACATGAGAACCCATCCAGATCTACATGAAAAGCCATCCAGATCTACATGAGAACCCACCCAGATCTACATGAGAAGCCATCCAGATCTACATGAGAACCCATCCAGATCTACATGAAAAGCCATCCAGATCTACATGAGAACCCATCCAGATCTACATGAGAACACATCCAGATCTACATGAGAAGCCATTCAGATCTACATATGAACCCATCCAGATCTACATGAGAAGCCATCCAGATCTACATGAGAACCCATCCAGATCTACATGAGAACCCATCCAGATCTACAGGAAAAGCCATCCAGATCTACATGAGAACCCACCCAGATCTACATGAGAAGCCATCCAGATCTACATGAGAACCCATCCAGATCTACATGAAAAGCCATCCAGATCTACATGAGAACCCATCCAGATCTACATGAGAACACATCCAGATCTACATGAGAAGCCATTCAGATCTACATGTGAACCCATCCAGATCTACATGAGAAGCAATCCAGATCTACATGAGAACCCATTCAGATCTACATGTGAAGCCATCCAGATCTACATGTGAAGCCATCTAGATCTACATGAGAAGCAATCCAAATCTACATGAGAACCCATCCAGATCTATATGAGAACCCATCCAGATCTACATGTGAAGCCATCTAGATCTACATGAGAAGCCATCCAGATCTACATGTGAAACCATCCAGATATACATGAGAACCCATCCAGATCTACATGAGAAGCCATCAAAATCTACATGAGAACCCATCCAGATCTACATGAGAAGCCATCCAGATCTACATGAGAACCCATCCAGATCTACATGAGAACCCATTCAGATCTACATGAGTAGCCATCCAGATCTACATGAGAACCCATCCAGATCTACATGAGAAGCCATCCAGATCTACATGAGAACCCATCCAGATCTACATGAAAAGCCATCCAGATCTACATGAGAACCCATCCAGATCTACATGAGAACACATCCAGCTCTACATGAGAAGCCATTCAGATCTACATGAGAACACATCCAGATCTACATGAGAAGCCATCCAGATCTACTTGAGAACCCATCCAGATCTACATGTGAAGCCATCTAGATCTACATGAGAAGCCATCTGGAACTACATGTGAACCCATCCGGATCTACATGAGAAGCCATCCAGATCTACATGAGAAGCCATCCAGATCTACATGAGAAGCCATCCAGATCTGCATGAGAAGCCATCCAGATCTACATGAGAAGCCATCCAGATCTACATGAGAATCCATCCAGATCTACATGAGACGCCATCCAGATCTACATGAGAACCCATCCAGATTTGCATGAGAAGCCATCCAGATCTACATGAGAACCCATCCAGATCTACATGAGAACCCATCCAGATCTACATGAAAAGCCATCCAGATCTACATGAGAACCCATCCAGATCTACATGAGAAGCCATCCAGATCTACATGAGAACCCATCCAGATCTACATGAAAAGCCATCCAGATCTACATGAGAACCCATCCAGATCTACATGAGAACACATCCAGATCTACATGAGAAGCCATTCAGATCTACATGAGAACACATCCAGATCTACATGAGAAGCCATCCACATCTACTTGAGAACCCATCCAGATCTACATGTGAAGCCATCTAGATCTACATGAGAAGCCATCCGGAGCTACATGTGAACCCATCCAGATCTACATGAGAAGACATCCAGATCTACATGAGAACCCATTCAGATCTACATGTGAAGCCATCCAGATCTACATGTGAAGCCATCTAGATATACATGAGAAGCCATCCAGATCTACATGAGAACCCATCCAGATCTATATGAGAACCCATCCAGATCTACATGTGAAGCCATCTAGATCTACATGAGAAGCCATCCAGATCTACATGTGAAACCAACCAGATCTATATGAGAACCCATTCAGATCTACATGAAAACCCATCCAGATCTACATGTGAATCCATCCAGATCTACATGAGAACCCATCCAGATCTACATGAGAACCCATCCAGATCTACATGAGTAGCCATCCAGATCTACATGAGAAGCCACCCAGATCTACATGAGAAGCCATCCAGATCTACATGAGAAGCCATCCAGATCTACTTGAGAACCCATCCAGATCTACATGTGAAGCCATCCAGATCTACATGAGAACCCATCCAGATCTACATGAGAAGCCATCCAGATCTACATGAGTAGCCATCCAGATCTACATGAGAAGCCACCCAGATCTACATGAGAAGCCATCCAGATCTACATGAGAAGACATCCAGATCTACTTGAGAACCCATCCAGATCTACATGTGAAGCCATCCAGATCTACATGAGAACCCATACAGATCTACATGAGAAGCCATCCTGATGTACATGAGTAGCCATCCAGATCTACATGAGAAGCCACCCAGATCTACATGAAAAGCCATCCAGATCTACATGAGAAGCCATCCAGATCTACATGGGAAGCCATCCAGATCTACATGAGAAGCCATCCAGATCTACTTGAGAACCCATCCAGATCTACATGTGAAGCCATCCAGATCTACATGAGTAGCCATCCAGATCTACATGAGTAGCCATCCAGATCTACATGAGAAGCCATCCAGATCTACATGAGAAGCCATCCAGATCTACATGAGAAGCCATCCAGATCTACATGAGAACCCATCCAGATCTGCATGAGAAGCCATCCAGATCTACATGAGAAGCCATCCAGATCTACATGAGAACCCATCCAGATCTACATGAGAACCCATCCAGATCTACATGAGAACACATCCAGATCTACATGAAAAGCCATCCAGATCTACATGAGAGGCCATCGAGATCTACATGAGACGCCATCCAGATCTACATGAGAAGCCATCCAGATCTACATGAGAAGCCATCCAGATCTACATGAGAAGCCATCCAGATCTACATGAGAACACATCCAGATCTACATGAGAAGCCATCCAGATCTACATGAGAAGCCATCGAGATCTACATGAGAACCCATCCAGATCTACATGTGAACCCATCCAGATCTACATGAGAAGCCATCCAGATCTACATGAGAAGCCATCCAGATCTACATGAGAAGCCATCCAGATCTACATGTGAACCCATCCAGATCTATATGAGAACCCATCCAGATCTACATGTGAAGCCATCTAGATTTACATGAGAAGCCATCCAGATCTGCATGAGAAGCCATCCAGATCTACATGTGAACCCATCCAGATCTATATGAGAACCCATCCAGATCTACATGTGAAGCCATCTAGATCTACATGAGAAGCTGTCCAGATCTGCATGAGAAGCTGTCCAGATCTACATGAGAACCCGTCCAGATCTACATGAGAAGTCATCCGGAGCTACATGAGAAGCCATCCAGATCTACATGTGAAGCCATCTAGATCTACATGAGAAGCTATCCGGAGCTACATGAGAATCCATCCAGATCTACAAGAGAAGCCATCCAGATCTACATGAGAACCCATCCAGATCTACATGTGAAGCCATCCAGATCTACATATGAAGCCATCCAGATCTACATGAGAAGCCATCCAGATCTACATGAGAACCCATCCAGATCTATATGTGAAGCCATCTAGATCTACATGAGAAGCCATCCAGATCTACATGAGAAGCCATCCAGATCTACATGAGTAGCCATCCAGATCTACATGAGAAGCCACCCAGATCTACATGAGAAGTCATCCAGATCTACAAGAGATGCCATCCAGATCTACTTGAGAACCCATCCAGATCTACATGAAAAGCCATCCAGATCTACATGAGAAGCCATCCAGATCTACATGAGAAGCCATCCAGATCTACATGAAAAGCCATCCAGATCTACATGAGAAGCCATCCAGATCTACATGAGAAGCCATCCAGATCTACATGTGAAGCCATCCAGATCTACATGAGTAGCCATCCAGATCTACATGAGAAGCCATCCAGATCTACATGAGAAGCCATCCAGATCTACATGAGAAGCCATCCAGATCTACATGAGAACCTATCCAGATCTGCATGAGAAGCCATCCAGATCTACATGAGAAGCCATCCAGATCTACATGAGTAGCCATCCAGATCTACATGAGAAGCCACCCAGACCTACATGAGAAGCCATCCAGATCTACATGAGAAGACATCCAGATCTACTTGAGAACCCATCCAGATCTACATGTTAAGCCATCCAGATCTACATGAGAACCCATCCAGATCTACATGAGAAGCCATCCTGATCTACATGAGTAGCCATCCAGATCTACATGAGAAGCCACCCAGATCTACATGAAAAGCCATCCAGATCTACATGAGAAGCCATCCAGATCTACATGGGAAGCCATCCAGATCTACATGAGAAGCCATCCAGATCTACTTGAGAACCCATCCAGATCTACTTGAGAACCCATCCAGATCTACATTTGAATCCATCCAGATCTACATGAGTAGCCATCCAGATCTACATGAGTAGCCATCCAGATCTACATGAGAAGCCATCCAGATCTACATGAGAAGCCATCCAGATCTACATGAGAAGCCATCCAGATCTACATGAGAAGCCATCCAGATCTACATGAGAACCCATCCAGATCTGAATGAGATGCCATCCAGATCTACATGAGAAGCCATCCAGATCTACATGAGAACCCATCCAGATCTACATGAGAACACATCCAGATCTACATGAGAACACATCCAGATCTACATGAGAGGCCATCGAGATCTACATGAGAAGCCATCCAGATCTATATGAGAACCCATCCAGATCTACATGAGAAGCCATCCAGATCTACATGAGAAGCCATCCAGATCTACATGAGAAGCCATCCAGATCTACATGAGAACACATCCAGATCTACATGAGAAGCCATCCAGATCTACATGAGAAGCCATCGAGATCTACATGAGAACCCATCCAGATCTACATGAGAAGCCATCCAGATCTACATGAGAAGCCATCCAGATCTACATGAGAAGCCATCCAGATCTACATGAGAAGCCATCCAGATCTACATGTGATCCCATCCAGATCTATATGAGAACCCATCCAGATCTACATGTGAAGCCATCTAGATTTACATGAGAAGCCATCCAGATCTGCATGAGAAGCCATCCAGATCTACATGTGAACCCATCCAGATCTATATGAGAACCCATCCAGATCTACATGTGAAGCCATCTAGATCTACATGAGAAGCTGTCCAGATCTGCATGAGAAGCTGTCCAGATCTACATGAGAACCCGTCCAGATCTACATGAGAAGTCATCCGGAGCTACATGAGAAGCCATCCAGATCTACATGTGAAGCCATCTAGATCTACATGAGAAGCTATCCGGAGCTACATGAGAATCCATCCAGATCTACAAGAGAAGCCATCCAGATCTACATGAGAACCCACCCAGATCTTCATGTGAAGCCATCCAGATCTACATGTGAAGCCATCTAGATCTACATGAGAAGCCATCCAGATCTACATGAGAACCCATCCAGATCTAACTGAGATCCCATCCAGATCTATATGTGAAGCCATCTAGATCTACATGAGAAGCCATCCAGATCTACATGAGAAGCCATCCAGATCTACATGAGTAGCCATCCAGATCTACATGAGAAGCCACCCAGATCTACATGAGAAGCCATCCAGATCTACAAGAGATGCCATCCAGATCTACTTGAGAACCCATCCAGATCTACAAGAAAAGCCATCCAGATCTACATGAGAAGCCATCCAGATCTACATGAGAAGCCATCCAGATCTACATGTGAAGCCATCCAGATCTACATGAGTAGCCATCCAGATCTACATGAGAAGCCATCCAGATCTACATGAGAAGCCATCCAGATCTACATGAGAAGCCATCCAGATCTACATGAGAACCCATCCAGATCTGCATGAGAAGCCATCCAGATTTACATGAGAAGCCATCCAGATCTACATGAGAACCCATCCAAAATAGCATCCATGAGAACCCATCTAAAATAGCATGGTCGCTACCTAGGAGGTAGCGACCATGCTATTTTAGAATTTTGGATAACTAGAGGCGGAAGACCTGTGAAGACTCAGACGTCAAGGTTAGATTTCAGAAAGGCAGATTTTAAGGGATTCAGAAGGAGAATTGGAGGGATCCAATGGCTGGATATCCTTAAAGACAAAAATGTCCAGGAAGGATGGGAAGTCTTGAAAAATGAAATTCTCAAAGCACAGTTGTTAACAATTCCGAAAATAGGGAAGAATAGGAAGCATTTAAGGAAACCAGGATGGTTGAACACAGAACTTAAGCACATGCTAAAAAGGAAGAAAAAAATGTTTATAAAATGGAAAGAGGGAGGCATATCTAAAGAAGAATATAGTGCTGTCTGCAGAACCTGCAGGACACAAATCAGATTAGCTAAAGCTGAAAATGAATTGAGGCTTGCAAGAGATGTCAAAAGCAATAATAAAGGATTTTGGGGATATGTCAAAAGTAAAAGAAAAGTCAAAGATGCTATAGGATTTTTACAGGATGAAAATGATGAAATGGTAAGACAGGATGTTGAGAAGGCTGAACTTTTAAATTCCTATTTTGCATCTGTTTTCTCTCAGAAAGGAAATGTAACATCAACTGTTATTCACTGTCCTATTAAGGGAATAGAAGAATCCAGGATATCTATAAACAGAAAGATAGTGAGGAAACACTTAGCTAACCTAAATGAATTCAGGTCTCCAGGTCCAGATGAATTACACCCCAGAGTACTGAAGGAGATAGCAGAAGAAATTTTTGAACCCCTCTCCATAATCTTTGAAAATTCTTGGAGAACAGGAGAAGTGCCAGAAGACTGGAGAAGAGCAAATGTTGTTCCTATCTTCAAAAAGGGGAAGAAGGTGGACCCAGGCAACTATAGGCCGGTGAGTCTGACTTCTATACCAGGAAAGATCTTTGAACAAATTATTAAACAACATGTATGTCAATACATGGATAAGAATGAAGTGATTAAACAGAGTCAGCATGGGTTTGTAACTAATAAGTCATGTCAGACTAACTTAATTTCCTTCTATGATGGTATCACTGATTGGGTGGATCAAGGAAATGCTGTAGATATAGTATATCTTGACTACAGCAAAGCATTTGACAAAGTCTCTCATACAATCCTTATTGAAAAAATGACTAAGTATGGAATGGACAAGGCAACTGTTAGGTGGATTCATAACTGGCTTAGTGATCGGACCCAAAGAGTGGTCGTAAATAGCTGCACATCCAGTTGGAAGAATGTCTCAAGTGGGGTACCACAGGGCTCTGTCCTGGGCCCTGTATTGTTCAACATCTTTATCAACGATTTAGATGAAGGAATTGAGGGTAAACTGATTAAATTTGCTGATGACACAAAGCTAGGAGGGATAGCTAATACTAGAGAAGAGAGAGCGAGGATTCAAAAAGATTTAAATAAACTGGAGAAGTGGGCAGCAACTAACAGAATGGTTTTTAACGGAGAAATGCAAAGTACTACATCTGGGCAATAAAAATGAAAAAAGCATATATAGAATGGGAGGAATAGGGCTAAGTGACAGCACATGTGAAAAAGACTTGGGTATACTAATAGATCACAGACTGAATATGAGTCAACAGTGTGATGCAGCAGCAAAAAAGGCAAATGCAATTCTAGGATGTATTAACAGAAGCATACAGTCTAGATCACGTGAAGTCATTATTTCCCTCTACTCCTCTTTGGTCAGACCTCATCTGGAATATTGTGTCCAGTTTTGGGCACCACATTTTAAAAAAGACATCAACAAACTGGAGCAAGTTCAGAAAAGAGCGACCAGAATGGTGACCGGTCTGCAAACCCTGTCTTATGAGGAAAGGTTGCAGGATTTGGGAATGTTTAGTTTGCAAAAGAGAAGACTGAGAGGAGACTTAATAGCTGTCTACAAATATCTAAAGGGCTGTCACATTGTAGAAGGATCAACTTTATTCTCATTTGCACAAGCAAAGACTAGAAGCAATGGGATGAAACTGAATGGGAGGAGACACAGATTAGATATTAGAAAAAACTTTTTGACAGTTAGAGTGATCAATCAGTGGAACAAGATGCCACGAGAAGTGGTGAGTTCTCCTTCAATGGAAGTCTTCAAACAGAGGCTGGACAGACATCTGACTGGGATGATTTAGCGAATCCTGCTTTGAGCAGGGGGTTACACCAGATGGCCCAGGAGGTCCCTTCCAACTCTACGATTCTATGATTCTATGATTCTATGATTCCAGATCTACATGAAAAGCCATCCAGATCTACATGAGAACCCATCCAGATCTACATGAGAACACATCCAGATCTACATGAGAACCCATCCAGATCTACATGAAAAGCCATCCAGATCTACATGAGAAGCCATCCAGATCTACATGAGAAGCCATCCAGATCTACATGAGAAGCCATCCAGATCTACATGAAAAGCCATCCAGATCTACGTGAGAAGCCATCCAGATCTACTTGAGAACCCATCCGGATCTACATGTGAAGCCATCCGGATCTACATGAGAAGCCATCCGGATCTACATGAGAAGCCATCCGGATCTACTTGAGAACCCATCCGGATCTACATGAGAAGCCATCCAGATCTACATGAGTAGCCATCCAGATCTACATGAGAATCCATCCAGATCTACATGAGAAGCCATCCAAATCTACATGAGAAGCCATCCAGATCTACATGAGAAGCCATCCAGATCTACATGAGAAGCCATTCAGATCTACATGAGAAGCCATCCAGATCTACATGTGAAGCCATCCAGATCTACATGAGAAGCCATCCAGATCTACAAGAGAAGCCATCCAGATCTACATGAGAACACATCCAGATCTACATGAGAAGCCATCCAGATCTACATGAGAAGCCATCCAGTTCTACTTGAGTAGCCATCCAGATCTACATGAGAAGCCATTCAGATCTACATGAGAAGCCATCCAGATCTACATGAGAACCCATCCAGATCTACATGAGAACACATCCAGATCTACATGAGAAGCCATCCAGATCTACAAGAGAAGCCATCCAGATCTACATGAGAACACATCCAGATCTACATGAGAAGCCATCCAGATCTACATGAGAAGCCATCCAGATCTACTTGAGTAGCCATCCAGATCTACATGAGAAGCCATTCAGATCTACATGAGAAGCCATCCAGATCTACATGAGAACACATCCAGATCTACATGAGAAGCCATCCAGATCTACATGAGAAGCCATTCAGATCTACATGAGAACACATCCAGATCTACATGAGAAGCCATCCAGATCTACATGAGAAGCCATCCAGATCTACATGAGAACCCATCCAGATCTACATGTGAACCCATCCAGATCTACTTGAGAACCCATCCAGATCTACATGTAAAGCCATCTAGATCTACATGAGAAGCTGTCCAGATCTGCATGAGAAGCCATCCAGATCTACATGAGAACCCATCCAGATCTACATGAGAAGCCATCCGGAGCTACATGAGATGCCATCCAGATCTACATGTGAAGCCATCTAGATCTACATGAGAAGCCATCCGGAGCTGCATGAGAACCCATCCAGATGTACATGAGAAGCCATCCAGATCTACATGAGAACCCATCCAGATCTAACTGAGAACCCATCCAGATCTACATGTGAAGCCATCTAGATCTACATGAGAAGCCATCCAGATCTACATGAGAAGCCACCCAGATCTACATGAGAAGCCATCCAGATCTACAAGAGAAGCCATCCAGATCTACTTGAGAACCCATCCAGATCTACATGAAAAGCCATCCAGATCTACATGAGAAGCCATCCAGATCTACATGAGAAGCCATCCAGATCTACATGAGAAGCCATCCAGATCTACATGAGTAGCCATCCAGATCTACATGAGAAGCCATCCAGATCTACATGAGAAGCCATCCAGATCTACATGAGAAGCCATCCAGATCTACATGAGAACACATCCAGATCTACATGAGAAGCCATCCAGATCTACTTGAGAACCCATCCAGATCTACATGTGAAGCCATCTAGATCTACATGAGAAGCCATCTGGAACTACATGTGAACCCACCCGGATCTACATGAGAAGTCATCCAGATCTACATGAGAAGCCATCCAGATCTACATGAGAAGCCATCCAGATCTGCATGAGAAGCCATCCAGATCTACATGAGAAGCCATCCAGATCTACATGAGAATCCATCCAGATCTACATGAGACGCCATCCAGATCTACATGAGAACCCATCCAGATCTACATGAGAACCCATCCAGATCTACATGAAAAGCCATCCAGATCTACATGAGAACCCATCCAGATCTACATGAGAAGCCATCCAGATCTACATGAGAACCCATCCAGATCTACATAAAAAGCCATCCAGATCTACATGAGAACCCATCCAGATCTACATGAGAACACATCCAGATCTACATGAGAAGCCATTCAGATCTACATGAGAACACATCCAGATCTACATGAGAAGCCATCCAGATCTACTTGAGAACCCATCCAGATCTACATGTGAAGCCATCTAGATCTACATGAGAAGCCATCCGGAGCTACATGTGAACCCATCCAGATCTACATGAGAAGACATCCAGATCTACATGAGAACCCATTCAGATCTACATGTGAAGCCATCCAGATCTACATGTGAAGCCATCTAGATCTACATGAGAAGCCATCCAGATCTACATGAGAACCCATCCAGATCTATATGAGAACCCATCCAGATCTACATGTGAAGCCATCTAGATCTACATGAGAAGCCATCCAGATCTACATGTGAAACCAACCAGATCTGTATGAGAACCCATTCAGATCTACATGAAAACCCATCCAGATCTACATGTGAATCCATCCAGATCTACATGAGAACCCATCCAGATCTACATGAGAACCCATCCAGATCTACATGAGTAGCCATCCAGATCTACATGAGAAGCCACCCAGATCTACATGAGAAGCCATCCAGATCTACATGAGAAGCCATCCAGATCTACTTGAGAACCCATCCAGATCTACATGTGAAGCCATCCAGATCTACATGAGAACCCATCCAGATCTACATGAGAAGCCATCCAGATCTACATGAGTAGCCATCCAGATCTACATGAGAAGCCACCCAGATCTACATGAGAAGCCATCCAGATCTACATGAGAAGACATCCAGATCTACTTGAGAACCCATCCAGATCTACATGTGAAGCCATCCAGATCTACATGAGAACCCATACAGATCTACATGAGAAGCCATCCTGATCTACATGAGAAGCCATCCAGATCTACATGAGAAGCCATCCAGATCTACATGAGAAGCCATCCAGATCTACATGAGAACCCATCCAGATCTGCATGAGAAGCCATCCAGATCTACATGAGAAGCCATCCAGATCTACATGAGAACCCATCCAGATCTACATGAGAAGCCATCCAGATCTACATGAGAAGCCATCCAGATCTACATGAGAAGCCATCCAGATCTACATGAGAACCCATCCAGATCTGCATGAGAAGCCATCCAGATCTACATGAGAAGCCATCCAGATCTACATGAGAACCCATCCAGATCTACATGAAAAGCCATCCAGATCTACATGAGAAGCCATCCAGATCTACATGGGAAGCCATACAGATCTACATGAGAAGCCATCCAGATCTACATGAGAACCCATCCAGATCTGCATGAGAAGCCATCCAGATCTACATGAGTAGCCATCCAGATCTACATGAGAAGCCACCCAGATCTACATGAAAAGCCATCCAGATCTACATGAGAAGCCATCCAGATCTACATGGGAAGCCATCCAGATCTACATGAGAAGCCATCCAGATCTACTTGAGAACCCATCCAGATCTACATGTGAAGCCATCCAGATCTACATGAGTAGCCATCCAGATCTACATGAGAAGCCATCCAGATCTACATGAGAAGCCATCCAGATCTACATGAGAAGCCATCCAGATCTACATGAGAAGCCATCCAGATCTACATGAGAACCCATCCAGATCTGCATGAGAAGCCATCCAGATCTACATGAGAAGCCATCCAGATCTACATGAGAACCCATCCAGATCTACATGAAAAGCCATCCAGATCTACATGAGAAGCCATCCAGATCTACATGGGAAGCCATCCAGATCTACATGAGAAGCCATCCAGATCTACATGAGAACCCATCCAGATCTGCATGAGAAGCCATCCAGATCTACATGAGTAGCCATCCAGATCTACATGAGAAGCCACCCAGATCTACATGAAAAGCCATCCAGATCTACATGAGAAGCCATCCAGATCTACATGGGAAGCCATCCAGATCTACATGAGAAGCCATCCAGATCTACTTGAGAACCCATCCAGATCTACATGTGAAGCCATCCAGATCTACATGAGTAGCCATCCAGATCTACATGAGAAGCCATCCAGATCTACATGAGAAGCCATCCAGATCTACATGAGAAGCCATCCAGATCTACATGAGAACCCATCCAGATCTGCATGAGAAGCCATCCAGATCTACATGAGAAGCCATCCAGATCTACATGAGAACCCATCCAGATCTACATGAGAACACATCCAGATCTACATGAGAACACATCCAGATCTACATGAAAAGCCATCCAGATCTACATGAGAGGCCATCGAGATCTACATGAGAAGCCATCCAGATCTACATGAGAAGCCATCCAGATCTACATGAGAAGCCATCCAGATCTACATGAGAACACATTCAGATCTACATGAGAAGCCATCCAGATCTACATGAGAAGCCATCGAGATCTACATGAGAACCCATCCAGATCTACATGTGAACCCATCCAGATCTACATGAGAAGCCATCCAGATCTACATGAGAAGCCATCCAGATCTACATGAGAAGCCATCCAGATCTACATGTGAACCCATCCAGATCTATATGAGAACCCATCCAGATCTACATGTGAAGCCATCTAGATTTACATGAGAAGCCATCCAGATCTGCATGAGAAGCCATCCAGATCTACATGTGAACCCATCCAGATCTATATGAGAACCCATCCAGATCTACATGTGAAGCCATCTAGATCTACATGAGAAGCTGTCCAGATCTGCATGAGAAGCTGTCCAGATCTACATGAGAAGTCATCCGGAGCTACATGAGAAGCCATCCAGATCTACATATGAAGCCATCTAGATCTACATGAGAAGCTATCCGGAGCTACATGAGAATCCATCCAGATCTACAAGAGAAGCCATCCAGATCTACATGAGAACCCATCCAGATCTACATGTGAAGCCATCCAGATCTACATATGAAGCCATCTAGATCTACATGAGAAGCCATCCAGATCTACATGAGAACCCATCCAGATCTAACTGAGAACCCATCCAGATCTATATGTGAAGCCATCTAGATCTACATGAGAAGCCATCCAGATCTACATGAGAAGCCATCCAGATCTACATGAGTAGCCATCCAGATCTACATGAGAAGCCACCCAGATCTACATGAGAAGTCATCCAGATCTACAAGAGATGCCATCCAGATCTACTTGAGAACCCTTCCAGATCTACATGAAAAGCCATCCAGATCTACATGAGAAGCCATCCAGATCTACATGAGAAGCCATCCAGATCTACATGTGAAGCCATCCAGATCTACATGAGTAGCCATCCAGATCTACATGAGAAGCCATCCAGATCTACATGAGAAGCCATCCAGATCTACATGAGAACCCATCCAGATCTGCATGAGAAGCCATCCAGATCTGCATGAGAAGCCACCCAGACCTACATGAGAAGCCATCCAGATCTACATGAGAAGACATCCAGATCTACTTGAGAACCCATCCAGATCTACATGTGAAGCCATCCAGATCTACATGAGAACCCATCCAGATCTACATGAGAAGCCATCCTGATCTACATGAGTAGCCATCCAGATCTACATGAGAAGCCACCCAGATCTACATGAGAACCCATCCAGATCTACATGAAAAGCCATCCAGATCTACATGAGAACCCATCCAGATCTACATGAGAAGCCATCCAGATCTGAATGAGATGCCATCCAGATCTACATGAGAAGCCATCCAGATCTACATGAGAACCCATCCAGATCTACATGAGAACACATCCACATCTACATGAGAACACATCCAGATCTACATGAAAAGCCATCCAGATCTACATGAGAGGCCATCGAGATCTACATGAGAAGCCATCCAGATCTATATGAGAACCCATCCAGATCTACATGAGAAGCCATCCAGATCTACATGAGAAGCCATCCAGATCTACATGAGAAGCCATCCAGATCTACATGAGAAGCCATCCAGATCTACTTGAGAACCCATCCAGATCTACATGAGAACCCATCCAGATCTACATGAGAACCCATCCAGATCTACATGAAAAACCATCCAGATCTACATGAGAACCCATCCAGATCTACATGAGAAGCCATCCAGATCTACATGAGAACCCATCCAGATCTACATGAAAAGCCATCCAGATCTACATGAGAACCCATCCAGATCTACATGAGAACACATCCAGATCTACATGAGAAGCCATTCAGATCTACATGAGAACACATTCAGATCTACATGAGAAGCCATCCAGATCTACTTGAGAACCCATCCAGCTCTACATGTGAAGCCATCTAGATCTACATGAGAAGCCATCCGGAGCTACATGTGAGCCCATCCAGATCTACATGAGAAGCCATCCAGATCTACATGAGAACCCATTCAGATCTACATGTGAAGCCATCCAGATCTACATGAGAACCCATCCAGATCTACATGAAAAGCCATCCAGATCTACATGAGAAGCCATCCAGATCTACTAGAGAACCCATCCAGATCTACATGAGAAGCCATCCAGATCTACTTGAGAACCCATCCAGATCTGCATGAGAAGCCATCCAGATCTACTTGAGAACCCATCCAGATCTACATGTGAAGCCATCGAGATCTACATGAGTAGCCATCCAGATCTACATGAGAAGCCATCTAGATCTACATGAGAAGCCATCCAGATCTACATGAGAAGCCATCCACATCTACATGAGAACCCATCCAGATCTACATGAGAAGCCATCCAGATCTACATGAGAAGCCATCCAGATCTACATGAGAAGCCATCCAGATCTACTTGAGAACCCATCCAGATCTACATGTGTAGCCATCCAGATCTACATGAGTAGCCATCCAGATCTACATGAGAAGCCATCCAGATCTACATGAGAAGCCATCCAGATCTACATGAGAACCCATCCAGTTCTGCATGAGAAGCCATTCAGATCTACATGAGAACCCATCCAGATCTACATGAGAACCCATCCAGATCTACATGAGAAGCCATCCAGATCTACATGAGAACCCATCCAGATCTACATGAGAAGCCATTCAGATCTACATGAGAACACATCCAGATCTACATGAGAAGCCATCCAGATCTACTTGAGAACCCATCCAGATCTACATGTGAAGCCATCCAGATCTACATGAGAACCCATCCAGATCTATATGAGAACCCATCCAGATCTACATGTGAAGCCATCTAGATCTACATGAGAAGCCATCCAGATCTACATGAGAAGCCATCCAGATCTACATGAGTAGCCATCCAGATCTACATGAGAAGCCACCCAGATCTACATGAAAAGCCATCCAGATCTACATGAGAAGCCATTCAGATCTACATGAGAACCCATCCAGATCTACATGAGAACACATCCAGATCTACATGAGAACACATCCAGATCTACATGAGAAGCCATCCAGATCTACTTGAGAACCCATCCAGATCTACATGTGAAGCCATCTAGATCTACATGAGAAGCCATCCGGAGCTACATGTGAGCCCATCCAGATCTACATGAGAAGCCATCCAGATCTACATGAGAACCCATTCAGATCTACATGTGAAGCCATCCAGATCTACATGAGAACCCATCCAGATCTACATGAAAAGCCATCCAGATCTACATGAGAAGCCATCCAGATCTACTAGAGAACCCATCCAGATCTACATGAGAAGCCATCCAGATCTACTTGAGAACCCATCCAGATCTGCATGAGAAGCCATCCAGATCTACTTGAGAACCCATCCAGATCTACATGTGAAGCCATCGAGATCTACATGAGTAGCCATCCAGATCTACATGAGAAGCCATCTAGATCTACATGAGAAGCCATCCAGATCTACATGAGAAGCCATCCACATCTACATGAGAACCCATCCAGATCTACATGAGAAGCCATCCAGATCTACATGAGAATCCATCCAGATCTACATGAGAAGCCATCCAGATCTACATGAGAACCCATCCACATGAAAAGCCATCCAGATCTACATGAGAAGCCATCCAGATCTACTTGAGAACCCATCCAGATCTACATGTGAAGCCATCCAGATCTACATGAGTAGCCATCCAGATCTACATGAGAAGCCATCCAGATCTACATGAGAAGCCATCCAGATCTACATGAGAACCCAACCAGATCTGCATGAGAAGCCATTCAGATCTACATGAGAACCCATCCAGATCTACATGAGAACCCATCCAGATCTACATGAAAAGCCATCCAGATCTACATGAGAACCCATCCAGATCTACATGAGAAGCCATCCAGGTCTACATGAGAACCCATCCAGAACTACATGAAAAGCCATCCAGATCTACATGAGAACCCATCCATATCTACATGAGAAGCCATTCTGATCTACATGAGAACACATCCAGATCTACATTAGAAGCCATCCAGATCTACTTGAGAACCCATCCAGATCTACATGTGAACCCATCCAGATTTACATGAGAAGCCATCCAGATCTACATGAGAAGCCATCCAGATCTACATGAAAAGCCTTCCAGATCTACATGAGAAGCCATCCAGATCTACATGAGTAGCCATCCAGATCTACATGAAAAGCCATCCAGATCTACATGAGTAGCCATCCACATCTACATGAAAAGCCATCCAGATCTACATGAAAAGCCATCCAGATCTACATGAGTAGCCATCCAGATCTACATGAGAAGCCATCCAGATCTACATGAGAAGCCATCCAGATCTACATGAGAAGCCATCCAGATCTACATGAGAAGCCATCCAGATCTACATGAAAAGCCATCCAGATCTACATGAGTAGCCGTCCAGATCTACATGAGAAGCCATCCAGATCTACATGAGAAGCCATCCAGATCTACATGAGAAGCCATCCAGATCTACATGAAAAGCCATCCAGATCTACATGAGTAGCCATCCAGATCTACATGAGAAGCCATCCAGATCTACATGAGAAGCCATCCAGATCTACATGAGAAGCCATCCAGATCTACATGTGAAGCCATCCAGATCTACATGAAAAGCCATCCAGATCTACATGAGTAGCCATCCAGATCTACATGAGAAGCCATCCAGATCTACATGAGAAGCCATCCAGATCTACATGAGAAGCCATCCAGATCTACATGAGAAGCCATCCAGATCTACATGTGAAGCCATCCAGATCTACATGAAAAGCCATCCAGCTCTACATGAGTAGCCATCCAGATCTACATGAAAAGCCATCCAGATCTACATGAGAAGCCATCCAGATCTACATGAAAAGCCATCCAGATCTACATGAGTAGCCATCCAGATCTACATGAGAAGCCATCCAGATCTACATGAGAAGCCATCCAGATCTACATGAGAAGCCATCCAGATCTACATGTGAAGCCATCCAGATCTACATGAGTAGCCATCCAGATCTACATGAAAAGCCATCCAGATCTACATGAGAAGCCATCCAGATCTACATGAAAAGCCATCCAGATCTACATGAGTAGCCATCCAGATCTACATGAGAAGCCATCCAGATCTACATGAGAAGCCATCCAGATCTACATGAGAAGCCATCCAGATCTACATGAGAAGCCATCCAGATCTACATGAGAACACATCCAGATCTACATGAGAAGCCATCCAGATCTACATGAGAAGCCATCGAGATCTACATGAGAACCCATCCAGATCTACATGTGAACCCATCCAGATCTACATGAGAAGCCATCCAGATCTACATGAGAAGCCATCCAGATCTACATGAGAACACATCCAGATCTACATGAGAAGCCATCCAGATCTACATGTGAACCCATCCAGATCTATATGAGAACCCATCCAGATCTACATGTGAAGCCATCTAGATTTACATGAGAAGCCATCCAGATCTGCATGAGAAGCCATCCAGATCTACATGTGAACCCATCCAGATCTATATGAGAACCCATCCAGATCTACATGTGAAGCCATCTAGATCTACATGAGAAGCTGTCCAGATCTGCATGAGAAGCTGTCCAGATCTACATGAGAACCCGTCCAGATCTACATGAGAAGTCATCCGGAGCTACATGAGAAGCCATCCAGATCTACATGTGAAGCCATCTAGATCTACATGAGAAGCTATCCGGAGCTACATGAGAATCCATCCAGATCTACAAGAGAAGCCATCCAGATCTACATGAGAACCCACCCAGATCTACATGTGAAGCCATCCAGATCTACATGTGAAGCCATCTAGATCTACATGAGAAGCCATCCAGATCTACATGAGAACCCATCCAGATCTAACTGAGAACCCATCCAGATCTATATGTGAAGCCATCTAGATCTACATGAGAAGCCATCCAGATCTACATGAGAAGCCATCCAGATCTACATGAGTAGCCATCCAGATCTACATGAGAAGCCACCCAGATCTACATGAGAAGCCATCCAGATCTACAAGAGATGCCATCCAGATCTACTTGAGAACCCATCCAGATCTACATGAAAAGCCATCCAGATCTACATGAGAAGCCATCCAGATCTACATGAGAAGCCATCCAGATCTACATGTGAAGCCATCCAGATCTACATGAGTAGCCATCCAGATCTACATGAGAAGCCATCCAGATCTACATGAGAAGCCATCCAGATCTACATGAGAACCCATCCAGATCTGCATGAGAAGCCATCCAGATTTACATGAGAAGCCATCCAGATCTACATGAGAACCCATCCAGATCTACATGAGAAGCCATCCAGATCTACATGAGTAGCCATCCAGATCTACATGAGAAGCCACCCAGATCTACATGAGAAGCCATCCAGATCTACATGAGAAGACATCCAGATCTACTTGAGAACCCATCCAGATCTACATGTGAAGCCATCCAGATCTACATGAGAACCCATACAGATCTACATGAGAAGCCATCCTGATGTACATGAGTAGCCATCCAGATCTACATGAGAAGCCACCCAGATCTACATGAAAAGCCATCCAGATCTACATGAGAAGCCATCCAGATCTACATGGGAAGCCATCCAGATCTACATGAGAAGCCATCCAGATCTACTTGAGAACCCATCCAGATCTACATGTGAAGCCATCCAGATCTACATGAGTAGCCATCCAGATCTACATGAGTAGCCATCCAGATCTACATGAGAAGCCATCCAGATCTACATGAGAAGCCATCCAGATCTACATGAGAAGCCATCCAGATCTACATGAGAACCCATCCAGATCTGCATGAGAAGCCATCCAGATCTACATGAGAAGCCATCCAGATCTACATGAGAACCCATCCAGATCTACATGAGAACCCATCCAGATCTACATGAGAACACATCCAGATCTACATGAAAAGCCATCCAGATCTACATGAGAGGCCATCGAGATCTACATGAGACGCCATCCAGATCTACATGAGAAGCCATCCAGATCTACATGAGAAGCCATCCAGATCTACATGAGAAGCCATCCAGATCTACATGAGAACACATCCAGATCTACATGAGAAGCCATCCAGATCTACATGAGAAGCCATCGAGATCTACATGAGAACCCATCCAGATCTACATGTGAACCCATCCAGATCTACATGAGAAGCCATCCAGATCTACATGAGAAGCCATCCAGATCTACATGAGAAGCCATCCAGATCTACATGTGAACCCATCCAGATCTATATGAGAACCCATCCAGATCTACATGTGAAGCCATCTAGATTTACATGAGAAGCCATCCAGATCTGCATGAGAAGCCATCCAGATCTACATGTGAACCCATCCAGATCTATATGAGAACCCATCCAGATCTACATGTGAAGCCATCTAGATCTACATGAGAAGCTGTCCAGATCTGCATGAGAAGCTGTCCAGATCTACATGAGAACCCGTCCAGATCTACATGAGAAGTCATCCGGAGCTACATGAGAAGCCATCCAGATCTACATGTGAAGCCATCTAGATCTACATGAGAAGCTATCCGGAGCTACATGAGAATCCATCCAGATCTACAAGAGAAGCCATCCAGATCTACATGAGAACCCATCCAGATCTACATGTGAAGCCATCCAGATCTACATATGAAGCCATCCAGATCTACATGAGAAGCCATCCAGATCTACATGAGAACCCATCCAGATCTATATGTGAAGCCATCTAGATCTACATGAGAAGCCATCCAGATCTACATGAGAAGCCATCCAGATCTACATGAGTAGCCATCCAGATCTACATGAGAAGCCACCCAGATCTACATGAGAAGTCATCCAGATCTACAAGAGATGCCATCCAGATCTACTTGAGAACCCATCCAGATCTACATGAAAAGCCATCCAGATCTACATGAGAAGCCATCCAGATCTACATGAGAAGCCATCCAGATCTACATGAAAAGCCATCCAGATCTACATGAGAAGCCATCCAGATCTACATGAGAAGCCATCCAGATCTACATGTGAAGCCATCCAGATCTACATGAGTAGCCATCCAGATCTACATGAGAAGCCATCCAGATCTACATGAGAAGCCATCCAGATCTACATGAGAAGCCATCCAGATCTACATGAGAACCTATCCAGATCTGCATGAGAAGCCATCCAGATCTACATGAGAAGCCATCCAGATCTACATGAGTAGCCATCCAGATCTACATGAGAAGCCACCCAGACCTACATGAGAAGCCATCCAGATCTACATGAGAAGACATCCAGATCTACTTGAGAACCCATCCAGATCTACATGTTA
Source organism: Dendrobates tinctorius (assembly GCF_039654945.1). Taxonomy (NCBI): domain Eukaryota; kingdom Metazoa; phylum Chordata; class Amphibia; order Anura; family Dendrobatidae; genus Dendrobates; species Dendrobates tinctorius. Next base: position 8,518,609 of record NW_027361824.1, read on the forward strand.
AGCCATCCAGATCTACATGAGAACCCATCCAGATCTACATGAGAAGCCATCCTGATCTACATGAGTAGCCATCCAGATCTACATGAGAAGCCACCCAGATCTACATGAAAAGCCATCCAGATCTACATGAGAAGCCATCCAGATCTACATGGGAAGCCATCCAGATCTACATGAGAAGCCATCCAGATCTACTTGAGAACCCATCCAGATCTACTTGAGAACCCATCCAGATCTACATTTGAATCCATCCAGATCTACATGAGTAGCCATCCAGATCTACATGAGAAGCCATCCAGATCTACATGAGAAGCCATCCAGATCTACATGAGAAGCCATCCAGATCTACATGAGAAGCCATCCAGATCTACATGAGAACCCATCCAGATCTGAATGAGATGCCATCCAGATCTACATGAGAAGCCATCCAGATCTACATGAGAACCCATCCAGATCTACATGAGAACACATCCAGATCTACATGAGAACACATCCAGATCTACATGAGAGGCCATCGAGATCTACATGAGAAGCCATCCAGATCTATATGAGAACCCATCCAGATCTACATGAGAAGCCATCCAGATCTACATGAGAAGCCATCCAGATCTACATGAGAAGCCATCCAGATCTACATGAGAACACATCCAGATCTACATGAGAAGCCATCCAGATCTACATGAGAAGCCATCGAGATCTACATGAGAACCCATCCAGATCTACATGAGAAGCCATCCAGATCTACATGAGAAGCCATCCAGATCTACATGAGAAGCCATCCAGATCTACATGAGAAGCCATCCAGATCTACATGTGATCCCATCCAGATCTATATGAGAACCCATCCAGATCTACATGTGAAGCCATCTAGATTTACATGAGAAGCCATCCAGATCTGCATGAGAAGCCATCCAGATCTACATGTGAACCCATCCAGATCTATATGAGAACCCATCCAGATCTACATGTGAAGCCATCTAGATCTACATGAGAAGCTGTCCAGATCTGCATGAGAAGCTGTCCAGATCTACATGAGAACCCGTCCAGATCTACATGAGAAGTCATCCGGAGCTACATGAGAAGCCATCCAGATCTACATGTGAAGCCATCTAGATCTACATGAGAAGCTATCCGGAGCTACATGAGAATCCATCCAGATCTACAAGAGAAGCCATCCAGATCTACATGAGAACCCACCCAGATCTTCATGTGAAGCCATCCAGATCTACATGTGAAGCCATCTAGATCTACATGAGAAGCCATCCAGATCTACATGAGAACCCATCCAGATCTAACTGAGATCCCATCCAGATCTATATGTGAAGCCATCTAGATCTACATGAGAAGCCATCCAGATCTACATGAGAAGCCATCCAGATCTACATGAGTAGCCATCCAGATCTACATGAGAAGCCACCCAGATCTACATGAGAAGCCATCCAGATCTACAAGAGATGCCATCCAGATCTACTTGAGAACCCATCCAGATCTACAAGAAAAGCCATCCAGATCTACATGAGAAGCCATCCAGATCTACATGAGAAGCCATCCAGATCTACATGTGAAGCCATCCAGATCTACATGAGTAGCCATCCAGATCTACATGAGAAGCCATCCAGATCTACATGAGAAGCCATCCAGATCTACATGAGAAGCCATCCAGATCTACATGAGAACCCATCCAGATCTGCATGAGAAGCCATCCAGATTTACATGAGAAGCCATCCAGATCTACATGAGAACCCATCCAAAATAGCATCCATGAGAACCCATCTAAAATAGCATGGTCGCTACCTAGGAGGTAGCGACCATGCTATTTTAGAATTTTGGATAACTAGAGGCGGAAGACCTGTGAAGACTCAGACGTCAAGGTTAGATTTCAGAAAGGCAGATTTTAAGGGATTCAGAAGGAGAATTGGAGGGATCCAATGGCTGGATATCCTTAAAGACAAAAATGTCCAGGAAGGATGGGAAGTCTTGAAAAATGAAATTCTCAAAGCACAGTTGTTAACAATTCCGAAAATAGGGAAGAATAGGAAGCATTTAAGGAAACCAGGATGGTTGAACACAGAACTTAAGCACATGCTAAAAAGGAAGAAAAAAATGTTTATAAAATGGAAAGAGGGAGGCATATCTAAAGAAGAATATAGTGCTGTCTGCAGAACCTGCAGGACACAAATCAGATTAGCTAAAGCTGAAAATGAATTGAGGCTTGCAAGAGATGTCAAAAGCAATAATAAAGGATTTTGGGGATATGTCAAAAGTAAAAGAAAAGTCAAAGATGCTATAGGATTTTTACAGGATGAAAATGATGAAATGGTAAGACAGGATGTTGAGAAGGCTGAACTTTTAAATTCCTATTTTGCATCTGTTTTCTCTCAGAAAGGAAATGTAACATCAACTGTTATTCACTGTCCTATTAAGGGAATAGAAGAATCCAGGATATCTATAAACAGAAAGATAGTGAGGAAACACTTAGCTAACCTAAATGAATTCAGGTCTCCAGGTCCAGATGAATTACACCCCAGAGTACTGAAGGAGATAGCAGAAGAAATTTTTGAACCCCTCTCCATAATCTTTGAAAATTCTTGGAGAACAGGAGAAGTGCCAGAAGACTGGAGAAGAGCAAATGTTGTTCCTATCTTCAAAAAGGGGAAGAAGGTGGACCCAGGCAACTATAGGCCGGTGAGTCTGACTTCTATACCAGGAAAGATCTTTGAACAAATTATTAAACAACATGTATGTCAATACATGGATAAGAATGAAGTGATTAAACAGAGTCAGCATGGGTTTGTAACTAATAAGTCATGTCAGACTAACTTAATTTCCTTCTATGATGGTATCACTGATTGGGTGGATCAAGGAAATGCTGTAGATATAGTATATCTTGACTACAGCAAAGCATTTGACAAAGTCTCTCATACAATCCTTATTGAAAAAATGACTAAGTATGGAATGGACAAGGCAACTGTTAGGTGGATTCATAACTGGCTTAGTGATCGGACCCAAAGAGTGGTCGTAAATAGCTGCACATCCAGTTGGAAGAATGTCTCAAGTGGGGTACCACAGGGCTCTGTCCTGGGCCCTGTATTGTTCAACATCTTTATCAACGATTTAGATGAAGGAATTGAGGGTAAACTGATTAAATTTGCTGATGACACAAAGCTAGGAGGGATAGCTAATACTAGAGAAGAGAGAGCGAGGATTCAAAAAGATTTAAATAAACTGGAGAAGTGGGCAGCAACTAACAGAATGGTTTTTAACGGAGAAATGCAAAGTACTACATCTGGGCAATAAAAATGAAAAAAGCATATATAGAATGGGAGGAATAGGGCTAAGTGACAGCACATGTGAAAAAGACTTGGGTATACTAATAGATCACAGACTGAATATGAGTCAACAGTGTGATGCAGCAGCAAAAAAGGCAAATGCAATTCTAGGATGTATTAACAGAAGCATACAGTCTAGATCACGTGAAGTCATTATTTCCCTCTACTCCTCTTTGGTCAGACCTCATCTGGAATATTGTGTCCAGTTTTGGGCACCACATTTTAAAAAAGACATCAACAAACTGGAGCAAGTTCAGAAAAGAGCGACCAGAATGGTGACCGGTCTGCAAACCCTGTCTTATGAGGAAAGGTTGCAGGATTTGGGAATGTTTAGTTTGCAAAAGAGAAGACTGAGAGGAGACTTAATAGCTGTCTACAAATATCTAAAGGGCTGTCACATTGTAGAAGGATCAACTTTATTCTCATTTGCACAAGCAAAGACTAGAAGCAATGGGATGAAACTGAATGGGAGGAGACACAGATTAGATATTAGAAAAAACTTTTTGACAGTTAGAGTGATCAATCAGTGGAACAAGATGCCACGAGAAGTGGTGAGTTCTCCTTCAATGGAAGTCTTCAAACAGAGGCTGGACAGACATCTGACTGGGATGATTTAGCGAATCCTGCTTTGAGCAGGGGGTTACACCAGATGGCCCAGGAGGTCCCTTCCAACTCTACGATTCTATGATTCTATGATTCTATGATTCCAGATCTACATGAAAAGCCATCCAGATCTACATGAGAACCCATCCAGATCTACATGAGAACACATCCAGATCTACATGAGAACCCATCCAGATCTACATGAAAAGCCATCCAGATCTACATGAGAAGCCATCCAGATCTACATGAGAAGCCATCCAGATCTACATGAGAAGCCATCCAGATCTACATGAAAAGCCATCCAGATCTACGTGAGAAGCCATCCAGATCTACTTGAGAACCCATCCGGATCTACATGTGAAGCCATCCGGATCTACATGAGAAGCCATCCGGATCTACATGAGAAGCCATCCGGATCTACTTGAGAACCCATCCGGATCTACATGAGAAGCCATCCAGATCTACATGAGTAGCCATCCAGATCTACATGAGAATCCATCCAGATCTACATGAGAAGCCATCCAAATCTACATGAGAAGCCATCCAGATCTACATGAGAAGCCATCCAGATCTACATGAGAAGCCATTCAGATCTACATGAGAAGCCATCCAGATCTACATGTGAAGCCATCCAGATCTACATGAGAAGCCATCCAGATCTACAAGAGAAGCCATCCAGATCTACATGAGAACACATCCAGATCTACATGAGAAGCCATCCAGATCTACATGAGAAGCCATCCAGTTCTACTTGAGTAGCCATCCAGATCTACATGAGAAGCCATTCAGATCTACATGAGAAGCCATCCAGATCTACATGAGAACCCATCCAGATCTACATGAGAACACATCCAGATCTACATGAGAAGCCATCCAGATCTACAAGAGAAGCCATCCAGATCTACATGAGAACACATCCAGATCTACATGAGAAGCCATCCAGATCTACATGAGAAGCCATCCAGATCTACTTGAGTAGCCATCCAGATCTACATGAGAAGCCATTCAGATCTACATGAGAAGCCATCCAGATCTACATGAGAACACATCCAGATCTACATGAGAAGCCATCCAGATCTACATGAGAAGCCATTCAGATCTACATGAGAACACATCCAGATCTACATGAGAAGCCATCCAGATCTACATGAGAAGCCATCCAGATCTACATGAGAACCCATCCAGATCTACATGTGAACCCATCCAGATCTACTTGAGAACCCATCCAGATCTACATGTAAAGCCATCTAGATCTACATGAGAAGCTGTCCAGATCTGCATGAGAAGCCATCCAGATCTACATGAGAACCCATCCAGATCTACATGAGAAGCCATCCGGAGCTACATGAGATGCCATCCAGATCTACATGTGAAGCCATCTAGATCTACATGAGAAGCCATCCGGAGCTGCATGAGAACCCATCCAGATGTACATGAGAAGCCATCCAGATCTACATGAGAACCCATCCAGATCTAACTGAGAACCCATCCAGATCTACATGTGAAGCCATCTAGATCTACATGAGAAGCCATCCAGATCTACATGAGAAGCCACCCAGATCTACATGAGAAGCCATCCAGATCTACAAGAGAAGCCATCCAGATCTACTTGAGAACCCATCCAGATCTACATGAAAAGCCATCCAGATCTACATGAGAAGCCATCCAGATCTACATGAGAAGCCATCCAGATCTACATGAGAAGCCATCCAGATCTACATGAGTAGCCATCCAGATCTACATGAGAAGCCATCCAGATCTACATGAGAAGCCATCCAGATCTACATGAGAAGCCATCCAGATCTACATGAGAACACATCCAGATCTACATGAGAAGCCATCCAGATCTACTTGAGAACCCATCCAGATCTACATGTGAAGCCATCTAGATCTACATGAGAAGCCATCTGGAACTACATGTGAACCCACCCGGATCTACATGAGAAGTCATCCAGATCTACATGAGAAGCCATCCAGATCTACATGAGAAGCCATCCAGATCTGCATGAGAAGCCATCCAGATCTACATGAGAAGCCATCCAGATCTACATGAGAATCCATCCAGATCTACATGAGACGCCATCCAGATCTACATGAGAACCCATCCAGATCTACATGAGAACCCATCCAGATCTACATGAAAAGCCATCCAGATCTACATGAGAACCCATCCAGATCTACATGAGAAGCCATCCAGATCTACATGAGAACCCATCCAGATCTACATAAAAAGCCATCCAGATCTACATGAGAACCCATCCAGATCTACATGAGAACACATCCAGATCTACATGAGAAGCCATTCAGATCTACATGAGAACACATCCAGATCTACATGAGAAGCCATCCAGATCTACTTGAGAACCCATCCAGATCTACATGTGAAGCCATCTAGATCTACATGAGAAGCCATCCGGAGCTACATGTGAACCCATCCAGATCTACATGAGAAGACATCCAGATCTACATGAGAACCCATTCAGATCTACATGTGAAGCCATCCAGATCTACATGTGAAGCCATCTAGATCTACATGAGAAGCCATCCAGATCTACATGAGAACCCATCCAGATCTATATGAGAACCCATCCAGATCTACATGTGAAGCCATCTAGATCTACATGAGAAGCCATCCAGATCTACATGTGAAACCAACCAGATCTGTATGAGAACCCATTCAGATCTACATGAAAACCCATCCAGATCTACATGTGAATCCATCCAGATCTACATGAGAACCCATCCAGATCTACATGAGAACCCATCCAGATCTACATGAGTAGCCATCCAGATCTACATGAGAAGCCACCCAGATCTACATGAGAAGCCATCCAGATCTACATGAGAAGCCATCCAGATCTACTTGAGAACCCATCCAGATCTACATGTGAAGCCATCCAGATCTACATGAGAACCCATCCAGATCTACATGAGAAGCCATCCAGATCTACATGAGTAGCCATCCAGATCTACATGAGAAGCCACCCAGATCTACATGAGAAGCCATCCAGATCTACATGAGAAGACATCCAGATCTACTTGAGAACCCATCCAGATCTACATGTGAAGCCATCCAGATCTACATGAGAACCCATACAGATCTACATGAGAAGCCATCCTGATCTACATGAGTAGCCATCCAGATCTACATGAGAAGCCACCCAGATCTACATGAAAAGCCATCCAGATCTACATGAGAAGCCATCCAGATCTACATGGGAAGCCATCCAGATCTACATGAGAAGCCATCCAGATCTACTTGAGAACCCATCCAGATCTACATGTGAAGCCATCCAGATCTACATGAGTAGCCATCCAGATCTACATGAGAAGCCATCCAGATCTACATGAGAAGCCATCCAGATCTACATGAGAAGCCATCCAGATCTACATGAGAACCCATCCAGATCTGCATGAGAAGCCATCCAGATCTACATGAGAAGCCATCCAGATCTACATGAGAACCCATCCAGATCTACATGAGAACACATCCAGATCTACATGAGAACACATCCAGATCTACATGAAAAGCCATCCAGATCTACATGAGAGGCCATCGAGATCTACATGAGAAGCCATCCAGATCTACATGAGAAGCCATCCAGATCTACATGAGAAGCCATCCAGATCTACATGAGAACACATTCAGATCTACATGAGAAGCCATCCAGATCTACATGAGAAGCCATCGAGATCTACATGAGAACCCATCCAGATCTACATGTGAACCCATCCAGATCTACATGAGAAGCCATCCAGATCTACATGAGAAGCCATCCAGATCTACATGAGAAGCCATCCAGATCTACATGTGAACCCATCCAGATCTATATGAGAACCCATCCAGATCTACATGTGAAGCCATCTAGATTTACATGAGAAGCCATCCAGATCTGCATGAGAAGCCATCCAGATCTACATGTGAACCCATCCAGATCTATATGAGAACCCATCCAGATCTACATGTGAAGCCATCTAGATCTACATGAGAAGCTGTCCAGATCTGCATGAGAAGCTGTCCAGATCTACATGAGAAGTCATCCGGAGCTACATGAGAAGCCATCCAGATCTACATATGAAGCCATCTAGATCTACATGAGAAGCTATCCGGAGCTACATGAGAATCCATCCAGATCTACAAGAGAAGCCATCCAGATCTACATGAGAACCCATCCAGATCTACATGTGAAGCCATCCAGATCTACATATGAAGCCATCTAGATCTACATGAGAAGCCATCCAGATCTACATGAGAACCCATCCAGATCTAACTGAGAACCCATCCAGATCTATATGTGAAGCCATCTAGATCTACATGAGAAGCCATCCAGATCTACATGAGAAGCCATCCAGATCTACATGAGTAGCCATCCAGATCTACATGAGAAGCCACCCAGATCTACATGAGAAGTCATCCAGATCTACAAGAGATGCCATCCAGATCTACTTGAGAACCCTTCCAGATCTACATGAAAAGCCATCCAGATCTACATGAGAAGCCATCCAGATCTACATGAGAAGCCATCCAGATCTACATGTGAAGCCATCCAGATCTACATGAGTAGCCATCCAGATCTACATGAGAAGCCATCCAGATCTACATGAGAAGCCATCCAGATCTACATGAGAAGCCATCCAGATCTACATGAGAACCCATCCAGATCTGCATGAGAAGCCATCCAGATCTGCATGAGAAGCCACCCAGACCTACATGAGAAGCCATCCAGATCTACATGAGAAGACATCCAGATCTACTTGAGAACCCATCCAGATCTACATGTGAAGCCATCCAGATCTACATGAGAACCCATCCAGATCTACATGAGAAGCCATCCTGATCTACATGAGTAGCCATCCAGATCTACATGAGAAGCCACCCAGATCTACATGAGAACCCATCCAGATCTACATGAAAAGCCATCCAGATCTACATGAGAACCCATCCAGATCTACATGAGAAGCCATCCAGATCTGAATGAGATGCCATCCAGATCTACATGAGAAGCCATCCAGATCTACATGAGAACCCATCCAGATCTACATGAGAACACATCCACATCTACATGAGAACACATCCAGATCTACATGAAAAGCCATCCAGATCTACATGAGAGGCCATCGAGATCTACATGAGAAGCCATCCAGATCTATATGAGAACCCATCCAGATCTACATGAGAAGCCATCCAGATCTACATGAGAAGCCATCCAGATCTACATGAGAAGCCATCCAGATCTACATGAGAAGCCATCCAGATCTACTTGAGAACCCATCCAGATCTACATGAGAACCCATCCAGATCTACATGAGAACCCATCCAGATCTACATGAAAAACCATCCAGATCTACATGAGAACCCATCCAGATCTACATGAGAAGCCATCCAGATCTACATGAGAACCCATCCAGATCTACATGAAAAGCCATCCAGATCTACATGAGAACCCATCCAGATCTACATGAGAACACATCCAGATCTACATGAGAAGCCATTCAGATCTACATGAGAACACATTCAGATCTACATGAGAAGCCATCCAGATCTACTTGAGAACCCATCCAGCTCTACATGTGAAGCCATCTAGATCTACATGAGAAGCCATCCGGAGCTACATGTGAGCCCATCCAGATCTACATGAGAAGCCATCCAGATCTACATGAGAACCCATTCAGATCTACATGTGAAGCCATCCAGATCTACATGAGAACCCATCCAGATCTACATGAAAAGCCATCCAGATCTACATGAGAAGCCATCCAGATCTACTAGAGAACCCATCCAGATCTACATGAGAAGCCATCCAGATCTACTTGAGAACCCATCCAGATCTGCATGAGAAGCCATCCAGATCTACTTGAGAACCCATCCAGATCTACATGTGAAGCCATCGAGATCTACATGAGTAGCCATCCAGATCTACATGAGAAGCCATCTAGATCTACATGAGAAGCCATCCAGATCTACATGAGAAGCCATCCACATCTACATGAGAACCCATCCAGATCTACATGAGAAGCCATCCAGATCTACATGAGAAGCCATCCAGATCTACATGAGAAGCCATCCAGATCTACTTGAGAACCCATCCAGATCTACATGTGTAGCCATCCAGATCTACATGAGTAGCCATCCAGATCTACATGAGAAGCCATCCAGATCTACATGAGAAGCCATCCAGATCTACATGAGAACCCATCCAGTTCTGCATGAGAAGCCATTCAGATCTACATGAGAACCCATCCAGATCTACATGAGAACCCATCCAGATCTACATGAGAAGCCATCCAGATCTACATGAGAACCCATCCAGATCTACATGAGAAGCCATTCAGATCTACATGAGAACACATCCAGATCTACATGAGAAGCCATCCAGATCTACTTGAGAACCCATCCAGATCTACATGTGAAGCCATCCAGATCTACATGAGAACCCATCCAGATCTATATGAGAACCCATCCAGATCTACATGTGAAGCCATCTAGATCTACATGAGAAGCCATCCAGATCTACATGAGAAGCCATCCAGATCTACATGAGTAGCCATCCAGATCTACATGAGAAGCCACCCAGATCTACATGAAAAGCCATCCAGATCTACATGAGAAGCCATTCAGATCTACATGAGAACCCATCCAGATCTACATGAGAACACATCCAGATCTACATGAGAACACATCCAGATCTACATGAGAAGCCATCCAGATCTACTTGAGAACCCATCCAGATCTACATGTGAAGCCATCTAGATCTACATGAGAAGCCATCCGGAGCTACATGTGAGCCCATCCAGATCTACATGAGAAGCCATCCAGATCTACATGAGAACCCATTCAGATCTACATGTGAAGCCATCCAGATCTACATGAGAACCCATCCAGATCTACATGAAAAGCCATCCAGATCTACATGAGAAGCCATCCAGATCTACTAGAGAACCCATCCAGATCTACATGAGAAGCCATCCAGATCTACTTGAGAACCCATCCAGATCTGCATGAGAAGCCATCCAGATCTACTTGAGAACCCATCCAGATCTACATGTGAAGCCATCGAGATCTACATGAGTAGCCATCCAGATCTACATGAGAAGCCATCTAGATCTACATGAGAAGCCATCCAGATCTACATGAGAAGCCATCCACATCTACATGAGAACCCATCCAGATCTACATGAGAAGCCATCCAGATCTACATGAGAATCCATCCAGATCTACATGAGAAGCCATCCAGATCTACATGAGAACCCATCCACATGAAAAGCCATCCAGATCTACATGAGAAGCCATCCAGATCTACTTGAGAACCCATCCAGATCTACATGTGAAGCCATCCAGATCTACATGAGTAGCCATCCAGATCTACATGAGAAGCCATCCAGATCTACATGAGAAGCCATCCAGATCTACATGAGAACCCAACCAGATCTGCATGAGAAGCCATTCAGATCTACATGAGAACCCATCCAGATCTACATGAGAACCCATCCAGATCTACATGAAAAGCCATCCAGATCTACATGAGAACCCATCCAGATCTACATGAGAAGCCATCCAGGTCTACATGAGAACCCATCCAGAACTACATGAAAAGCCATCCAGATCTACATGAGAACCCATCCATATCTACATGAGAAGCCATTCTGATCTACATGAGAACACATCCAGATCTACATTAGAAGCCATCCAGATCTACTTGAGAACCCATCCAGATCTACATGTGAACCCATCCAGATTTACATGAGAAGCCATCCAGATCTACATGAGAAGCCATCCAGATCTACATGAAAAGCCTTCCAGATCTACATGAGAAGCCATCCAGATCTACATGAGTAGCCATCCAGATCTACATGAAAAGCCATCCAGATCTACATGAGTAGCCATCCACATCTACATGAAAAGCCATCCAGATCTACATGAAAAGCCATCCAGATCTACATGAGTAGCCATCCAGATCTACATGAGAAGCCATCCAGATCTACATGAGAAGCCATCCAGATCTACATGAGAAGCCATCCAGATCTACATGAGAAGCCATCCAGATCTACATGAAAAGCCATCCAGATCTACATGAGTAGCCGTCCAGATCTACATGAGAAGCCATCCAGATCTACATGAGAAGCCATCCAGATCTACATGAGAAGCCATCCAGATCTACATGAAAAGCCATCCAGATCTACATGAGTAGCCATCCAGATCTACATGAGAAGCCATCCAGATCTACATGAGAAGCCATCCAGATCTACATGAGAAGCCATCCAGATCTACATGTGAAGCCATCCAGATCTACATGAAAAGCCATCCAGATCTACATGAGTAGCCATCCAGATCTACATGAGAAGCCATCCAGATCTACATGAGAAGCCATCCAGATCTACATGAGAAGCCATCCAGATCTACATGAGAAGCCATCCAGATCTACATGTGAAGCCATCCAGATCTACATGAAAAGCCATCCAGCTCTACATGAGTAGCCATCCAGATCTACATGAAAAGCCATCCAGATCTACATGAGAAGCCATCCAGATCTACATGAAAAGCCATCCAGATCTACATGAGTAGCCATCCAGATCTACATGAGAAGCCATCCAGATCTACATGAGAAGCCATCCAGATCTACATGAGAAGCCATCCAGATCTACATGTGAAGCCATCCAGATCTACATGAGTAGCCATCCAGATCTACATGAAAAGCCATCCAGATCTACATGAGAAGCCATCCAGATCTACATGAAAAGCCATCCAGATCTACATGAGTAGCCATCCAGATCTACATGAGAAGCCATCCAGATCTACATGAGAAGCCATCCAGATCTACATGAGAAGCCATCCAGATCTACATGAGAAGCCATCCAGATCTACATGAGAACACATCCAGATCTACATGAGAAGCCATCCAGATCTACATGAGAAGCCATCGAGATCTACATGAGAACCCATCCAGATCTACATGTGAACCCATCCAGATCTACATGAGAAGCCATCCAGATCTACATGAGAAGCCATCCAGATCTACATGAGAACACATCCAGATCTACATGAGAAGCCATCCAGATCTACATGTGAACCCATCCAGATCTATATGAGAACCCATCCAGATCTACATGTGAAGCCATCTAGATTTACATGAGAAGCCATCCAGATCTGCATGAGAAGCCATCCAGATCTACATGTGAACCCATCCAGATCTATATGAGAACCCATCCAGATCTACATGTGAAGCCATCTAGATCTACATGAGAAGCTGTCCAGATCTGCATGAGAAGCTGTCCAGATCTACATGAGAACCCGTCCAGATCTACATGAGAAGTCATCCGGAGCTACATGAGAAGCCATCCAGATCTACATGTGAAGCCATCTAGATCTACATGAGAAGCTATCCGGAGCTACATGAGAATCCATCCAGATCTACAAGAGAAGCCATCCAGATCTACATGAGAACCCACCCAGATCTACATGTGAAGCCATCCAGATCTACATGTGAAGCCATCTAGATCTACATGAGAAGCCATCCAGATCTACATGAGAACCCATCCAGATCTAACTGAGAACCCATCCAGATCTATATGTGAAGCCATCTAGATCTACATGAGAAGCCATCCAGATCTACATGAGAAGCCATCCAGATCTACATGAGTAGCCATCCAGATCTACATGAGAAGCCACCCAGATCTACATGAGAAGCCATCCAGATCTACAAGAGATGCCATCCAGATCTACTTGAGAACCCATCCAGATCTACATGAAAAGCCATCCAGATCTACATGAGAAGCCATCCAGATCTACATGAGAAGCCATCCAGATCTACATGTGAAGCCATCCAGATCTACATGAGTAGCCATCCAGATCTACATGAGAAGCCATCCAGATCTACATGAGAAGCCATCCAGATCTACATGAGAAGCCATCCAGATCTACATGAGAACCCATCCAGATCTGCATGAGAAGCCATCCAGATTTACATGAGAAGCCATCCAGATCTACATGAGAACCCATCCAAAATAGCATCCATGAGAACCCATCTAAAATAGCATGGTCGCTACCTAGGAGGTAGCGACCATGCTATTTTAGAATTTTGGATAACTAGAGGCGGAAGACCTGTGAAGACTCAGACGTCAAGGTTAGATTTCAGAAAGGCAGATTTTAAGGGATTCAGAAGGAGAATTGGAGGGATCCAATGGCTGGATATCCTTAAAGACAAATATGTCCAGGAAGGATGGGAAGTCTTGAAAAATGAAATTCTCAAAGCACAGTTGTTAACAATTCCGAAAATAGGGAAGAATAGGAAGCATTTAAGGAAACCAGGATGGTTGAACACAGAACTTAAGCACATGCTAAAAAGGAAGAAAAAAATGTTTATAAAATGGAAAGAGGGAGGCATATCTAAAGAAGTATATAGTGCTGTCTGCAGAACCTGCAGGACACAAATCAGATTAGCTAAAGCTGAAAATGAATTGAGGCTTGCAAGAGATGTCAAAAGCAATAATAAAGGATTTTGGGGATATGTCAAAAGTAAAAGAAAAGTCAAAGATGCTATAGGATTTTTACAGGATGAAAATGATGAAATGGTAAGACAGGATGTTGAGAAGGCTGAACTTTTAAATTCCTATTTTGCATCTGTTTTCTCTCAGAAAGGAAATGTAACATCAACTGTTATTCACTGTCCTATTAAGGGAATAGAAGAATCCAGGATATCTATAAACAGAAAGATAGTGAGGAAACACTTAGCTAACCTAAATGAATTCAGGTCTCCAGGTCCAGATGAATTACACCCCAGAGTACTGAAGGAGATAGCAGAAGAAATTTTTGAACCCCTCTCCATAATCTTTGAAAATTCTTGGAGAACAGGAGAAGTGCCAGAAGACTGGAGAAGAGCAAATGTTGTTCCTATCTTCAAAAAGGGGAAGAAGGTGGACCCAGGCAACTATAGGCCGGTGAGTCTGACTTCTATACCAGGAAAGATCTTTGAACAAATTATTAAACAACATGTATGTCAATACCTGGATAAGAATGAAGTGATTAAACAGAGTCAGCATGGGTTTGTAACTAATAAGTCATGTCAGACTAACTTAATTTCCTTCTATGATGGTATCACTGATTGGGTGGATCAAGGAAATGCTGTAGATATAGTATATCTTGACTTCAGCAAAGCATTTGACAAAGTCTCTCATACAATCCTTATTGAAAAAATGACTAAGTATGGAATGGACAAGGCAACTGTTAGGTGGATTCATAACTGGCTTAGTGATCGGACCCAAAGAGTGGTCGTAAATAGCTGCACATCCAGTTGGAAGAATGTCTCAAGTGGGGTACCACAGGGCTCTGTCCTGGGCCCTGTATTGTTCAACATCTTTATCAACGATTTAGATGAAGGAATTGAGGGTAAACTGATTAAATTTGCTGATGACACAAAGCTAGGAGGGATAGCTAATACTAGAGAAGAGAGAGAGAGGATTCAAAAAGATTTAAATAAACTGGAGAAGTGGGCAGCAACTAACAGAATGGTTTTTAACAGGGAGAAATGCAAAGTACTACATCTGGGCAATAAAAATGAAAAAAGCATATATAGAATGGGAGGAATAGGGCTAAGTGACAGCACATGTGAAAAAGACTTGGGTATACTAATAGATCACAGACTGAATATGAGTCAACAGTGTGATGCAGCAGCAAAAAAGGCAAATGCAATTCTAGGATGTATTAACAGAAGCATACAGTCTAGATCACGTGAAGTCATTATTTCCCTCTAGTCCTCTTTGGTCAGAACTCATCTGGAATATTGTGTCCAGTTTTGGGCACCACATTTTAAAAAAGACATCAACAAACTGGAGCAAGTTCAGAAAAGAGCGACCAGAATGGTGACCGGTCTGCAAACCCTGTCTTATGAGGAAAGGTTGCAGGATTTGGGAATGTTTAGTTTGCAAAAGAGAAGACTGAGAGGAGACTTAATAGCTGTCTACAAATATCTAAAGGGCTGTCACATTGTAGAAGGATCAACTTTATTCTCGTTTGCACAAGCAAAGACTAGAAGCAATGGGATGAAACTGAATGGGAGGAGACACAGATTAGATATTAGAAAAAACTTTTTGACAGTTAGAGTGATCAATCAGTGGAACAAGATGCCACGAGAAGTGGTGAGTTCTCCTTCAATGGAAGTCTTCAAACAGAGGCTGGACAGACATCTGACTGGGATGATTTAGCGAAATCTGCTTTGAGCAGGGGGTTACACCTGATGGCCCAGGAGGTCCCTTCCAACTCTACGATTCTATGATTCTATGATTCTATGATTCCAGATCTACATGAAAAGCCATCCAGATCTACATGAGAACCCATCCAGATCTACATGAGAACCCATCCAGATCTACATGAGAACCCATCCAGATCTACATGAGAACCCATCCAGATCTACATGAAAAGCCATCCAGATCTACACGAGAAGCCATCCAGATCTACATGAGAAGCCATCCAGATCTACATGAGAAGCCATCCAGATCTACATGAAAAGCCATCCAGATCTACGTGAGAAGCCATCCAGATCTACTTGAGAACCCATCCGGATCTACATGTGAAGCCATCCGGATCTACATGAGAAGCCATCCGGATCTACATGAGAAGCCATCCGGATCTACTTGAGAACCCATCCGGATCTACATGAGAAGCCATCCAGATCTACATGAGTAGCCATCCAGATCTACATGAGAATCCATCCAGATCTACATGAGAAGCCATCCAAATCTACATGAGAAGCCATCCAGATCTACATGAGAAGCCATCCAGATCTACATGAGAAGCCATTCAGATCTACATGAGAAGCCATCCAGATCTACATGTGAAGCCATCCAGATCTACATGAGAAGGCATCCAGATCTACATGAGTAGCCATCCAGATCTATATGAGAAGCCATCCAGATGTACATGAGAAGCCATCCAGATCTACATGAGAAGCCATCCAGATCTACATGAGAACCCATCCAGATCTACATGAGAACACATCCAGATCTACATGAGAAGCCATCCAGATCTACAAGAGAAGCCATCCAGATCTACATGAGAACACATCCAGATCTACATGAGAAGCCATCCAGATCTACATGAGAAGCCATCCAGATCTACTTGAGTAGCCATCCAGATCTACATGAGAAGCCATTCAGATCTACATGAGAAGCCATCCAGATCTACATGAGAACCCATCCAGATCTACATGAGAACACATCCAGATCTACATGAGAAGCCATCCAGATCTACAAGAGAAGCCATCCAGATCTACATGAGAACACATCCAGATCTACATGAGAAGCCATCCAGATCTACATGAGAAGCCATCCAGATCTACTTGAGTAGCCATCCAGATCTACATGAGAAGCCATTCAGATCTACATGAGAAGCCATCCAGATCTACATGAGAACACATCCAGATCTACATGAGAAGCCATCCAGATCTACATGAGAAGCCATTCAGATCTACATGAGAACACATCCAGATCTACATGAGAAGCCATCCAGATCTACATGAGAAGCCATCCAGATCTACATGAGAACCCATCCAGATCTACATGTGAACCCATCCAGATCTACTTGAGAACCCATCCAGATCTACATGTAAAGCCATCTAGATCTACATGAGAAGCTGTCCAGATCTGCATGAGAAGCCATCCAGATCTACATGAGAACCCATCCAGATCTACATGAGAAGCCATCCGGAGCTACATGAGATGCCATCCAGATCTACATGTGAAGCCATCTAGATCTACATGAGAAGCCATCCGGAGCTGCATGAGAACCCATCCAGATGTACATGAGAAGCCATCCAGATCTACATGAGAACCCATCCAGATCTAACTGAGAACCCATCCAGATCTACATGTGAAGCCATCTAGATCTACATGAGAAGCCATCCAGATCTACATGAGAAGCCACCCAGATCTACATGAGAAGCCATCCAGATCTACAAGAGAAGCCATCCAGATCTACTTGAGAACCCATCCAGATCTACATGAAAAGCCATCCAGATCTACATGAGAAGCCATCCAGATCTACATGAGAAGCCATCCAGATCTACATGAGAAGCCATCCAGATCTACATGAGTAGCCATCCAGATCTACATGAGAAGCCATCCAGATCTACATGAGAAGCCATCCAGATCTACATGAGAAGCCATCCAGATCTACATGAAAAGCCATCCAGATCTACATGAAAAGCCATCCAGATCTACATGAAAAGCCTTCCAGATCTACATGAGTAGCCATCCAGATCTACATGAGAAGCCATCCAGATCTACATGAGAAGCCATCCAGATCTACATGAGAAGCCATCCAGATCTACATGAGAAGCCATCCAGATCTACATGAGAAGCCATCCAGATCTACTTGAGAACCCATCCAGATCTACATGTGAAGCCATCCAGATCTACATGAGTAGCCATCCAGATCTACATGAGAAGCCATCCAGATCTACATGAGAAGAGATCCAGATCTACATGTGAACCCATCCAGATCTACATGAGAACCCATCCAGATCTACATGAGAAGACATCCAGATCTACATGAGAATCCATCCAGATCTACTTGAGAACCCATCCAGATCTACATGTGAAGCCATCCAGATCTACATGAGATGCCATCCAGATCTACATGAGAACCCATCCAGATCTACATGAGAAGCCATCCAGATCTACATGAGTAGCCATCCAGATCTACATGAAAAGCCATCCAGATCTACATGAGAACCCATCCAGATCTACATGAAAATCCATCCAGATGTAGATGAGAAGCCATCCAGATCTACATGAGATGCCATCCAGATCTGCATGAGATGCCATCCAGATCTACATGAAAAGCCTTCCAGATCTACATGAGAAGCCATCCAGATCTACATGAGTAGCCATCCAGATCTACATGAAAAGCCATCCAGATCTACATGAGTAGCCATCCAGATCTACATGAAAAGCCATCCAGATCTACATGAAAAGCCATCCAGATCTACATGAGTAGCCATCCAGATCTACATGAGAAGCCATCCAGATCTACATGAGAAGCCATCCAGATCTACATGAGAAGCCATCCAGATCTACATGAAAAGCCATCCAGATCTACATGAAAAGCCATCCAGATCTACATGAGTAGCCATCCAGATCTACATGAGAAGCCATCCAGATCTACATGAGAAGCCATCCAGATCTACATGAGAAGCCATCCAGATCTACATGAAAAGCCATCCAGATCTACATGAGTAGCCATCCAGATCTACATGAGTAGCCATCCAGATCTACATGAGAAGCCATCCAGATCTACATGAGAAGTCATCCAGATCTACATGAGAAGCCATCCAGATCTACATGAGAAGCCATCCAGATCTACATGAGAAGCCATCCAGATCTACATGTGAAGCCATCCAGATCTACATGAAAAGCCATCCAGCTCTACATGAGTAGCCATCCAGATCTACATGAAAAGCCATCCAGATCTACATGAGAAGCCATCCAGATCTACATGAAAAGCCATCCAGATCTACATGAGTAGCCATCCAGATCTACATGAGAAGCCATCCAGATCTACATGAGAAGCCATCCAGATCTACATGAGAAGCCATCCAGATCTACATGTGAAGCCATCCAGATCTACATGAAAAGCCATCCAGATCTACATGAGTAGCCATCCAGATCTACATGAAAAGCCATCCAGATCTACATGAGAAGCCATCCAGATCTACATGAAAAGCCATCCAGATCTACATGAGTAGCCATCCAGATCTACATGAGAAGCCATCCAGATCTACATGAGAAGCCATCCAGATCTACATGAGAAGCCATCCAGATCTACATGAGAAGCCATCCAGATCTACATGTGAAGCCATCCAGATCTACATGAAAAGCCATCCAGATCTACATGAGAAGCCATCCAGATCTACATGAGAAGCCATCCAGATCTACATGAGAAGCCATCCAGATCTACATGAGAAGCCATCCAGATCTACATGTGAAGCCATCCAGATCTACATGAAAAGCCATCCAGATCTACATGAGTAGCCATCCAGATCTACATGAAAAGCCATCCAGATCTACATGAGAAGCCATCCAGGTCTACATGAAAAGCCATCCAGATCTACATGAGTAGCCATCCAGATGTACATGAGAAGCCACCCAGATCTACATGAGAAGCCATCCAGATCTACATGTGAAGCCATAAAGATCTACATGAAAATCCATCCAGATCTACATGAGTAGCCATCCAGATCTACATGAAAAGCCATCCAGATCTACATGAGAAGCCATCCAGATCTACATGAGAAGCCATCCAGATCTACATGAGAAGCCATCCAGATCTACATGAGAAGCCATCCAGATCTACATGTGAAGCCATCCTGATCTACATGAAAAGCCATCCAGATCTACATGAGTAGCCATCCAGATCTACATGAGAAGCCATCCAGATCTACATGAGAAACCATCCAGATCTACATGTGAAGCCATCCAGATCTACATGAAAAGCCATCCAGATCTACATGAGAAGCCATCCAGATGTACATGTGAAGCCATCCAGATCTACATGAAAAGCCATCCAGATCTACATGAGTAGCCATCCAGATCTACATGGAAATCCATCCAGATCTACATGAGAAGCCATCCAGATCTACATGAAAAGCCATCCAGATCTACATGAGTAGCCATCCAGATCTACATGAGAAGCCATCCAGATCTACATGAGAAGCCATCCAGATCTACATGAAAAGCCATCCAGATCTACATGAGAAGCCATCCAGATCTACATGTGAAGCCATCCAGATCTACATGAGTAGCCATCCAGATCTACATGAGTAGCCATCCAGATCTACATGAGTAGCCATCCAGATCTACATGAGAAGCCATCCAGATCTACATGAGAAGCCATCCAGATCTACATGTGAAGCCATCCAGATCTACATGAAAAGCCATCCAGATCTACATGAGTAGCCATCCAGATCTACATGAGAAGCCATCCAGATCTACATGAGAAGCCTTCCAGATCTACATGAGAAGCCATCCAGATCTAAATGAGAACACATCCAGATCTACATGAGAAGCCATCCAGATCTACATGAGAACACATCCAGATCTACATGAGAAGCCATCCAGATCTACATGAAAAGCCATCCAGATTTACATGAGAAGCCATCCAGATCTACATGTGAAGCCATCCAGATCTACATGTGAAGCCTTCCAGATCTACATGAAAAGCCATCCAGATCTACATGAGTAGCCATCCAGATCTACATGAGTAGCCATCCAGATCTACATGAGAAGCCTTCCAGATCTACATGTGAAGCCATCCAGATCTACATGTGAAGCCATCCAGATCTACATGAGAAGCCTTCCAGATCTACATGAAAAGCCATCCAGATCTACATGTGAAGCCATCCAGATCTACATGAAAAGCCATCCAGATCTACATGAAAAGCCATCCAGATCTACATGAAAAGCCATCCAGATCTACATGAAAAGCCATCCAGATCTACATGTGAAGCCATCCAGATCTACATGAAAAGCCATCCAGATCTACATGAGTAGCCATCCAGATCTACATGAGAAGCCATCCAGATCTACATGAGAAGCCATCCAGATCTACATGTGAAGCCATCCAGATCTACATGAAAAGCCATCCAGATCTACATGAGAAGCCATCCAGATCTACATGTGAAGCCATCCAGATCTACATGAAAAGTCATCCAGATCTACATGAGTAGCCATCCAGATCTACATGGAAATCCATCCAGATCTACATGAGAAGCCATCCAGATCTACATGAGTAGCCATCCAGATCTACATGAGAAGCCATCCAGATCTACATGAAAAGCCATCCAGATCTACATGTGAAGCCATCCAGATCTACATGAGAAGCCATCCAGATCTACATGTGAAGCCATCCAGATCTACATGTGAAGCCTTCCAGATCTACATGAAAAGCCATCCAGATCTACATGAGTAGCCATCCAGATCTACATGAGTAGCCGTCCAGATCTACATGAGAAGCCTTCCAGATCTACATGTGAAGCCATCCAGATCTACATATAAAGCCATCCAGATCTACATGAGTAGCCATCCAGATCTACATGAGAAGCCTTCCAGATCTACATGAGAAGCCATCCAGATCTACATGGGAAGCCTTCCAGATCTACATGAGAAGCCATCCAGATCTACATGAGAAGCCATCCAGATCTACATGAGAAGCCATCCAGATCTACATGAGAAGCCATCCAGATCTACATGTGAAGCCATCCAGATCTACATGAAAAGCCATCCAGATCTACATGAGAAGCCATCCAGATCTACATGTGAAGCCATCCAGATCTGCATGAGAAGCCACCCAGATCTGCATGAGAAGCCATCCAGATCTACATGTGAAGCCATCCAGATCTGCATGAGAAGCCTTCCAGATCTACATGAGAAGCCATCCAGATCTACATGAGAAGCCTTCCAGATCTACATGTGAAGCCATCCAGATCTACATGAGAAGCCATCCAGATCTACATGAGAAGCCACCCAGATCTACATGAGAAGCCATCCAGATCTACATGAGAAGCCATCCAGATCTACATGTGAAGCCATCCAGATCTACATGAGAAGCCTTCCAGATCTACATGTGAAGCCATCCAGATCTACATGTGAAGCCATCCAGATCTACATGAGAAGCCTTCCAGATCTACATGTGAAGCCATCCAGATCTACATGAGAAGCCATCCAGATCTACATGGGAAGCCTTCCAGATCTACATGAGAAGCCTTCCAGATCTACATGAGAAGCCTTCCAGATCTACATGAGAAGCCATCCAGATCTACATGAGAAGCCATCCAGATCTACATGTGAAGCCATCCAGATCTACATGTGAAGCCTTCCAGATCTACATGAAAAGCCATCCAGATCTACATGAGTAGCCATCCAGATCTACATGAGTAGCCATCCAGATCTACATGAGAAGCCTTCCAGATCTACATGTGAAGCCATCCAGATCTACATGTGAAGCCTTCCAGATCTACATGAAAAGCCATCCACATCTACATGAGTAGCCATCCAGATCTACATGAGTAGCCATCCAGATCTACATGAGAAGCCTTCCAGATCTACATGTGAAGCCATCCAGATCTACATGAGAAGCCTTCCAGATCTACATGTGAAGCCATCCAGATCTACATGAGAAGCCATCCAGATCTACATGGGAAGCCTTCCAGATCTACATGAGAAGCCTTCCAGATCTACATGAGAAGCCTTCTGTGATGTACCATGTCTGCAAGATATGTTTTCTGTTGCAATGTGCTAACAAATCCTCCATCCTAGGACATTGTAAACTCTCAGTAGTAGGAATTCCTTCCCCCCAGGTTTTATCAACCCTGCCACTTCCTCTGGAAGAGCAGGAATGTTAATTAGCTAGACCATCTTCCTCACACCATTTGCCTTCTCTCCTCTTCAGAGCGGGAAAAACTTCTTTGTTTGAAACGAATAAAACTATGAGAGACTATACCATAAGAACCAAATACCCTAGAGATATGAAAATCATATTTTTGTAACCTGAGCGGTCCCAGCTTCGAGACCGCGTATGTTTCGAAGTTCTACCCTGTCCAGAACATGAGATAGGATTTGCGCCCAAATGGACGGTCATATCGCATAGATGTTTGATGTTTTCTTGATGGGCTCATTACGCTGGGAAACATGATACCACTGATGAGTCCATACCAGCTTCTCCCATAAAGTTATAGCTAATCTAAGTTTTGTAGCCAAAACATAACTTGGATAAGAGAGGTGGGATCAACCCAGAATGCACCTCTCTGTGATGTCACATAGGACAGTCTATAAGGCATTTTCTGGGCAAACCAGCTCAGAACAGCTCAAGTCGTCGTGCTAGAAAGATCCAGATGAGCGGAGAAGTGCAGCTCCGCCTCCACCCACCTTAGCCGCATGGTCTGCCTAAGGAACAATATGGAACTGTGAGTGTAATCTCTTTGTTTTCTCCACTTTTATTTTATACCTGTACTGTACATATTTTATGTCTCAATTTTATAGCAACTTTTATCTGTAATCACTGTCCTCTTTCGGAAAATAAATGAAATTATTTAGATCTGTCTCCATGCTCTAAGAATCGAACTATACGCCTTTGATAGATAATCGCTACTAATTCAAGGGGTTTGCCACGGACCCTCTTAATTTAACACTGTGAATTAAGTAACCGTGACTGGTGGCAGCGCGTTGTGTACGGCTATTACGGCTTGCTGGCAGTCTAGAAGGGTCTTATATTGCTGAGTAAGGGGCTTCAGCCACAGCATTGATAATTCCCTTACTGCAGAAGCCTAATTGCCGGTTCACAACAGGCAGCCCGTCCGGCGACTAATTATCCTAGGTGCAGTTCCCTGACTGACCTGAGGGTAAGGGGGGCGCCGGAGAGCTGCGAGTTCCAAAGTGGAACTGAGAAAGTGGGATATACATAAATCCCCGCAGTACTTGGAAGATTGATAGCAGTGGTGGGGCATCCAAATTAAACTCCCCCTGCGGCAAATTGTAGAGCGAGATTAGCTTGCTGGATATTTTTGGTCACATGGTGCCAGTGTTGGGATAACTAAGATAAGCCCCACTGCGCCTGTGATAGCCGTGTGCCGGCATTGTGTCACGCCCCTCCGTCCGCTGATACACCCGTGTCAGTAGTGGGACTGTGACATAGTGGTGACACAGGGTCCGCTGTCCGTCGCGTTTTGGTGGCAGCGGGACTCCCGTTAGTGTCGCCCGTAAGTGGACGAACGGCGGTGGGCTGTTCGTCACATATTGGTGGCAGCGCGGTGGGATAATCCTAGAGCATTAGTGATTTGGTTTGAGCAATCATTCCTCTCACTAAAAACCTGCACGGTTCCTGCGGGAATCCTGCATCATAGGTTTTGGAGAACAGACTCAGTGGTTACTAGTCCTGAGACATTAGTGTGTACTTGCAAGTATCCCCCTCCCGTTTCTTCATTTTTCTTTTTCTATCTTTTATTTGGCAACCATGGCGGCAAAAGGAGAACCTTGGTACACCCGGCAGACAAAGGAAGTTCTTGCTGCGTTATGCACGTACCAAGGCCTTGACGCCACGAACAAAAACAGAGCTCAAATGATCGCGGCTCTAGTGCAGCTGGACAACGACCAGAATCCAGCGAGCGCAGAAGTTGGCCCAAGTTGCAATGGGGCTGCAGCAGAGGCTCCACTCCTGAGCGCTGGCCCCACATTCAACCAGAACGGGGTGGACCCCTATCTGCAAATGGCCTTGGACGAACTCCCCGCCGAAGACAGTGATGGGCGGGTGAGGCTGATCCAGCAAGCTCGAGAGAGAGCAGAGCAGCGAGCCGAGCGCCAGGCGGAGAGAGCTGAGCGCCAAGCTGAGGCTGAGAGAGCCGAGCGCCAGGCGCAGAGGGCCCATGAACTGGAGGTACTCCAGCGGGGTGGGAATGCCCTCACAGCCCGAAGCTGTGAGCCCAGCAGCGTCCAGACTCCTAAACCCCGGCCAGAGCATTTTCCCGTGATGGAAAAGGACGGGGACTTGGACACATTTCTGCGAGCCTTTGAGAAAGCCTGCAGACAGTACCAGCTGCCTAGAGACCAATGGGCAAGGTACTTGACCCCAGGGCTAAAAGGCAAAGCCCTGGAGGCATTTGCTTCTCTTCCGCCAGAAGCCGATGATGACTATGACGCCATAAAGCAGGCGCTGATCGCCAAATACCGGCTGACACCTGAGGTATACCGAAAGAAGTTCCGACACCTCCAACGTGGCCCACACGATAGCTACAGTGATGTGGTGCAAGGACTCAGGACCCACTTTGACCAGTGGATCCATGGACTGTCCGTTGAAACCTTTGAGCAGCTACGGGACCTGATGATCAAAGACCAGTTCCTGCATCTCTGCCCAGCTGAGGTCCGACAGTTCATCCTGGACCGCGAACCAACGAACGCGGACAAAGCGGCGCAGATCGCCGACAACCACGTGGCCAACCGGAAGCCCGAGACGCGGAGGCCAGTCGCCACCAGCTGGAAAGGGGGTAAGCCAGCAACCAACCCCAATGCCCCAGCTAGCCGTCCCTCCGGAGGCCCTGTCCCTGTTGCCAACAACAGGCCGGCTACTGACAGTCGCCTGTGTCACCACTGCCAGCGGCCTGGTCACTTCTTTTACACCTGTCCGAACAGGCCGAAGAACCCCCCAGCCAAGGCCCCCGGGCCCAATGCCTCTGTTCTTTTGGTGGGAGGTGTGGTTGGGAGGGCTGACGACAACGTTCAACCTGTTCAGGTGGGGGCCCGTCTTGCTACAGGCCTCAAGGACACCGGGGCTGAACGAACCCTCATCCGTCCTGGACTGGCGGCCCCTGAAGAGTTTGTTGAGGGGAAAACCCTGACTGTCACCGGGATTGGAGGCACCCGTTGTCCCTTGCCAGTGGCACGAGTTTTTCTTGACTGGGGTGCCGGGAGCGGGTTGAGGGAGGTGGGAGTGTCTGAAAATTTGCCCACTGATGTTTTATTGGGGACTGACTTGGGGAGGATGGTTGCATACTATGTCCCTGACACCCTTCCCCAAACTGATAATAAGGGTAACGTTAACCCTGATGATGTTGATGATGGGAAACTGAATGTGTTACCTGCTAATGCCTTGATGAGTAATGATGCAACTAACAACCATTCTTTCCCCAGGTACGATGCTGATGCTGATGTGAATGTACCAAAGCAAACTGATAACCATTCTTCTCCTAGGAAGGATGATGATGATGTTGATGTATCTGTGCCGACTGAACCCGTTAACCCTTTCTTTGAAGCGGTAGATGTGTCCACAGGTACCGAAGTGCTCAGCCCCGTCACTCTGCGGAGTGAGACGGCTGAGGAACCCCTGGCAGGAGTAAGCAACGGTGCTCAAGGAAATGGGGAGGTGCATGGGGACCATGAGGAAGGTAATGCCATGCAGCTGACCAGTGCCACCGAGGAAGGTAACTGGCCCATAAGTAGCACTGCTCCTGAAGTGTTGGGGGTGGGTGGGGAGGTAGAGCCCAGGGCAGCACCAGCTGGTGGGTCTGCAGAAATCCCCAGGGAGACAGCATACATAGCAGCTGTCACACGCAGTCAGAGTGCCCAGATCGCAGGTAACGCACTGTCTTCTGGACCCTCTGCTGCTACAGGAGAGACTGAACCAGAGGTGAACCCAGAGCCGGTTCCAGAGGGTCCCAGTAAAGAGGGGACCCTGACGTCACTTCTGGCAGCCTCCAGCATGGAGTTCCAGGCTGCTCTGCACTCAGATGCCAGCCTGGAGAAATTGAGAGGTCTCGCCGAGACGCCCACCTCCAAGTCTGATAAGGAGAGGGTGTTCTGGGAACGAGGAAGGTTGTACCGGGAGACAGTACCCGGAGATCCTAAAAAGGAGTGGTTGAGGGAAAGACAGCTGGTCATCCCCTATCAGTTCAGAACTGAGTTGTTGCGGATTGCCCATGAGATTCCACTCGCTGGACACTTGGGGATCAGCAAAACAAAGGCACGGCTGTCTCAACACTTCTATTGGCCCAAGATGGGGACAGATGTAACACACTACTGCCGCTCCTGTGCCACCTGTCAAAAGGTGGGTAAGGCGGGGCCTGCTCTTAAGGCTCCCCTTATTCCTTTGCCGGTGATAGAGGAGCCTTTCCAGAGAATCGCGGTGGACATTGTAGGACCGCTGTCCGTCCCCAGCAGCTCCGGAAAGCGATACATTCTCACCGTGGTAGACTACGCTACCCGGTACCCAGAGGCAGTAGCTCTGTCTTCAACCAGGGCAGATAAGGTGGCTGACGCACTGGTGACCATCTTTTCAAGAGTAGGATTTCCCAGGGAGATGCTTACCGATCAAGGGCCCCAATTCATGTCTCGCCTAATGGAGGCTCTCTGTGAGAAAATGCAGGTGACGCAGCTGGTATCGAGTCCGTATCACCCACAGACTAATGGTTTGTGTGAACGTTTCAACGGTACCCTCAAACAGATGCTCCGCATACTGGTTGAGACCCAAGGGCGTGACTGGGAGCGGTACCTCCCACACCTGCTGTTCGCTTACAGAGAAGTTCCGCAGGCCTCGACCGGGTTCTCCCCCTTCGAGCTCCTGTATGGCAGGCGAGTCCGGGGACCCCTTGGGTTGATAAGAGAATCCTGGGAAGATGAGCCAAACCCCACAGAAGTGTCCATCGTGGATTATGTCATGCACTTCCGTGACAAGATGCAGACCTTGACGCAGTTGGTGCATGACAACATGACGCAGGCTCAGGCTGACCAGAAGCACTGGTACGACCAGAACGCCCGGGAGCGGACCTACCAGGTGGGTCAAAAGGTGTGGGCGCTGGTCCCTGTACCAACGGATAAGCTTCAGGCAGCCTGGGAAGGCCCGTACGTCGTCCACCAACAGCTCAACCCGGTCACCTACGTGGTCACGCTTGACCATGCTCGGGGTAGGCGCAAGGCCTTTCACGTCAACATGCTGAAGGCGCACTACGAACGTGAAGCTTGCATCCTACCGGTCTGCAATCTGCCAGAGGATGGGGAGGAAGATTCCCTCCTGGACATGCTGGCCCAGGCCAAGGCCAATGGGTCCATTGAGGACATGGAGATAAGTGGTTCGCTCACCGTGTCCCAGCGGTTGCAGTTGATGGCCACCCTGGAACTCTTCCGGCCCGTGCTCACCAACCGTCCTGGGAGGACGGAGTTAGCGGTTCATGAGGTGGACACCGGGAATCATGCCCCATTACGGCGAACACCTTATCGGATCTCTGAAACGGTGCAACAAGTCATGCGCCAAGAGGTCGATGAGATGTTAAGGCTGGGAGTGATTCGACGGTCAAAAGGTGCGTGGGCTTCACCTGTAGTCCTCGTGCCTAAAAAGGATCGAACCACCCGGTTCTGCGTGGACTACAGGGGGCTCAACGCCATCACAACCTCTGATGCCCACCCGATGCCGCGCATCGAGGATCTGCTCGAGCGGTTGACAAACGCCAACTACATATCCATCATGGATTTGAGTCGGGGATACTGGCAGATTCCCCTGAGCCCTGAGGCGCAGGAGAAATCCGCCTTTATCACCCCCTTTGGACTGTACGAGTCCACGGTCATGCCCTTCGGCATGAAGAATGCCCCTGCCACTTTCCAGCGGATGGTCAACCACCTGCTTCGGGGACTGGAGGAGTACGCAGTGGCGTACTTAGACGATATTGCCGTCTTCAGTTCCACCTGGGAGGAACACCTTCAGCACCTCCAGGAGGTGCTCAAGCGTCTTCACCAGGCAGGCCTGACCATCAAGCCGGGGAAGTGCCAGATAGGCATGCGCGAGGTCCACTACCTGGGGCACCGGGTAGGCGGGGGTTCCATGAGTCCGGAGCCAGAAAAAGTGGACGCAATCGTGTCCTGGCCCACCCCCAGGACCAAGAAACAGGTGAAGTCCTTCTTGGGCACTGCAGGGTACTATAGGCGGTTCGTACAGGACTATAGCGCCCTTGCCAAACCCTTGACTGACCTCACCAAGCAGAGGCTACCCCAAACAGTCAACTGGACAGATGACTGTGAGGCGGCTTTCCAAGCTTTGAAAGCAGCCCTGTGCAACTCTCCAGTGTTGAGAGCAGTCGACAGCAGTCGCCCGTTTCTGGTACAGACCGACGCCAGCGAGTTTGGCCTCGGTGCTGTGCTTAGCCAGGTCGACTCGGGGGACCAAGAGCACCCCGTGTTGTACCTGAGCCGGAAACTTTTGCCGAGGGAAGTGGCATACTCGACCATCGAGAAGGAGTGTCTGGCCATGGTGTGGGCACTGCAGCGTTTGCAGCCCTACCTGTATGGGCGCGCCTTCACGGTGGTAACCGACCACAACCCACTGAGCTGGTTGCACACCGTGTCGGGAACCAATGGAAGATTGCTCCGCTGGAGCCTTGCCCTTCAACAGTACGATTTTACTGTAAAACACAGGAAGGGCAGTGAAAACGGCAATGCCGATGGGTTGTCCCGCCGGGGCGAACCCGCTGAGGTGCGCATGGCCGATTACCGAGAGGTAATGCCTCCTTAGCGCCCTCTTAAGGGGGGAGGTGTGATGTACCATGTCTGCAAGATATGTTTTCTGTTGCAATGTGCTAACAAATCCTCCATCCTAGGACATTGTAAACTCTCAGTAGTAGGAATTCCTTCCTCCCAGGTTTTATCAACCCTGCCACTTCCTCTGGAAGAGCAGGAATGTTAATTAGCTAGACCATCTTCCTCACACCATTTGCCTTCTCTCCTCTTCAGAGCGGGAAAAACTTCTTTGTTTGAAACGAATAAAACTATGAGAGACTATACCATAAGAACCAAATACCCTAGAGATATGAAAATCATATTTTTGTAACCTGAGCGGTCCCAGCTTCGAGACCGCGTATGTTTCGAAGTTCTACCCTGTCCAGAACATGAGATAGGATTTGCGCCCAAATGGACGGTCATATCGCATAGATGTTTGATGTTTTCTTGATGGGCTCATTACGCTGGGAAACATGATACCACTGATGAGTCCATACCAGCTTCTCCCATAAAGTTATAGCTAATCTAAGTTTTGTAGCCAAAACATAACTTGGATAAGAGAGGTGGGATCAACCCAGAATGCACCTCTCTGTGATGTCACATAGGACAGTCTATAAGGCATTTCCTGGGCAAACCAGCTCAGAACAGCTCAAGTCGTCGTGCTAGAAAGATCCAGATGAGCGGAGAAGTGCAGCTCCGCCTCCACCCACCTTAGCCGCATGGTCTGCCTAAGGAACAATATGGAACTGTGAGTGTAATCTCTTTGTTTTCTCCACTTTTATTTTATACCTGTACTGTACATATTTTATGTCTCAATTTTATAGCAACTTTTATCTGTAATCACTGTCCTCTTTCGGAAAATAAATGAAATTATTTAGATCTGTCTCCATGCTCTAAGAATCGAACTATACGCCTTTGATAGATAATCGCTACTAATTCAAGGGGTTTGCCACGGACCCTCTTAATTTAACACTGTGAATTAAGTAACCGTGACTGGTGGCAGCGAGTTGTGTACGGCTATTACGGCTTGCTGGCAGTCTAGAAGGGTCTTATATTGCTGAGTAAGGGGCTTCAGCCACAGCATTGATAATTCCCTTACTGCAGAAGCCTAATTGCCGGTTCACAACAGGCAGCCCGTCCGGCGACTAATTATCCTAGGTGCAGTTCCCTGACTGACCTGAGGGTAAGGGGGGCGCCGGAGAGCTGCGAGTTCCAAAGTGGAACTGAGAAAGTGGGATATACATAAATCCCCGCAGTACTTGGAAGATTGATAGCAGTGGTGGGGCATCCAAATTAAACTCCCCCTGCGGCAAATTGTAGAGCGAGATTAGCTTGCTGGATATTTTTGGTCACATGGTGCCAGTGTTGGGATAACTAAGATAAGCCCCACTGCGCCTGTGATAGCCGTGTGCCGGCATTGTGTCACGCCCCTCCGTCCGCTGATACACCCGTGTCAGTGGTGGGACTGTGACATAGTGGTGACACAGGGTCCGCTGTCCGTCGCGTTTTGGTGGCAGCGGGACTCCCGTTAGTGTCGCCCGTAAGTGGACGAACGGCGGTGGGCTGTTCGTCACACCTTCCAGATCTACATGAGAAGCCATCCAGATCTACATGAAAAGCCATCCAGATCTACATGAGAAGCCATCCAGATCTACATGTGAAGCCATCCAGATCTACATGTGAAGCCTTCCAGATCTACATGAGAAGCCATCCAGATCTACATGAGTAGCCATCCAGATCTACATGAGTAGCCATCCAGATCTACATAAGCCTTCCAGATCTACATGTGAAGCCATCCAGATCTACATGTGAAGCCATCCAGATCTACATGAGAAGCCTTCCAGATCTACATGAAAAGTCATCCAGATCTACATGTGAAGCCATCCAGATCTACATGAAAAGCCATCCAGATCTACATGAGAAGCCATCCAGATCTACATGAAAAGCCATCCAGATCTACATGAAAAGCCATCCAGATCTACATGAGAAGCCATCCAGATCTACATGTGAAGCCATCCAGATCTACATGAAAAGCCATCCAGATCTACATGAAAAGCCATCCAGATCTACATGAAAAGCCATCCAGATCTACATGAAAAGCCATCCAGATCTACATGTGAAGCCATCCAGTTCTACATGAAAAGCCATCCAGATCTACATGAGAAGCCATCCAGATCTACATGTGAAGCCATCCAGATCTACATGAAAAGCCATCCAGATCTACATGAGTAGCCATCCAGATCTACATGGAAATCCATCCAGATCTACATGAGAAGCCATCCAGATCTACATGAAAAGCCATCCAGATCTACATGAGTAGCCATCCAGATCTACATGGAAATCCATCCAGATCTACATGAGAAGCCATCCAGATCTACATGAGAAGCCATCCAGATCTACATGAGAAGCCATCCAGATCTACATGAGAAGCCATCCAGATCTACATGTGAAGCCATCCAGATCTACATGAAAAGCCATCCAGATCTACATGAGTAGCCATCCAGATCTACATGAGTAGCCATCCAGATCTACATGAGTAGCCATCCAGATCTACATGTGAAGCCATCCAGATCTACATGAAAAGCCATCCAGATCTACATGAGAAGCCATCCAGATCTACATGAAAAGCCATCCAGATCTACATGAAAAGCCATCCAGATCTACATGAGAAGCCATCCAGATCTACATGAGAAGCCATCCAGATCTACATGTGAAGCCATCCAGATCTACATGAAAAGCCATCCAGATCTACATGAAAAGCCATCCAGATCTACATGAGAAGCCATCCAGATCTACATGAGAAGCCATCCAGATCTACATGAGAAGCCATCCAGATCTACATGTGAAGCCATCCAGATCTACATGAAAAGCCATCCAGATCTACATGAAAAGCCATCCAGATCTACATGAGAAGCCATCCAGATCTACATGAGAAGCCATCCAGATCTACATGAGAAGCCATCCAGATCTACATGTGAAGCCATCCAGATCTACATGTGAAGCCATCCAGATCTACATGAAAAGCCATCCAGATCTACATGATTAGCCATCCAGATCTACATGAGAAGCCTTCCAGATCTACATGAGAAGCCATCCAGATCTACATGGGAAGCCTTCCAGATCTACATGAGAAGCCATCCAGATCTACATGAGAAGCCATCCAGATCTACATGAGAAGCCATCCAGATCTACATGTGAAGCCATCCAGATCTACATGAGAAGCCATCCAGATCTACATGTGAAGCCATCCAGATCTGCATGAGAAGCCACCCAGATCTGCATGAGAAGCCATCCAGATCTACATGTGAAGCCATCCAGATCTGCATGAGAAGCCTTCCAGATCTACATGAGAAGCCATCCAGATCTACATGAGAAGCCTTCCAGATCTACATGTGAAGCCATCCAGATCTACATGAGAAGCCATCCAGATCTACATGAGAAGCCACCCAGATCTACATGAGAAGCCATCCAGATCTACATGAGAAGCCATCCAGATCTACATGTGAAGCCATCCAGATCTACATGAGAAGCCATCCAGATCTACATGAGAAGCCATCCAGATCTACATGAGAAGCCATCCAGATCTGCATGAGAAGCCATCCAGATCTACATGAGAACCCATCCAGATCTACATGAGAAGCCATCCAGATCTACATGAGAAGCCATCCAGATCTACATGAGAAGCCATCCAGATCTACATGAAAAGCCATCCAGATCTACATGAGAAGCCATCCAGATCTACATGGGAAGCCTTCCAGATCTACATGAGAAGCCATCCAGATCTACATGAGAAGCCATCCAGATCTACATGGGAAGCCTTCCAGATCTACATGAGAAGCCATCCAGATCTACATGAGAAGCCATCCAGATCTACATGTGAAGCCATCCAGATCTACATGTGAAGCCTTCCAGATCTACATGAAAAGCCATCCAGATCTACATGAGTAGCCATCCAGATCTACATGAGTAGCCATCCAGATCTACATGAGAAGCCTTCCATATCTACATGTGAAGCCATCCAGATCTACATGTGAAGCCATCCAGATCTACATGAGAAGCCTTCCAGATCTACATGAAAAGCCATCCAGATCTACATGTGAAGCCATCCAGATCTACATGAAAAGCCATCCAGATCTACATGAGAAGCCATCCAGATCTACATGAAAAGCCATCCAGATCTACATGAAAAGCCATCCAGATCTACATGAGAAGCCATCCAGATCTACATGAGAAGCCATCCAGATCTACATGTGAAGCCATCCAGATCTACATGAAAAGCCATCCAGATCTACATGAAAAGCCATCCAGATCTACATGAGAAGCCATCCAGATCTACATGAGAAGCCATCCAGATCTACATGAGAAGCCATCCAGATCTACATGTGAAGCCATCCAGATCTACATGAAAAGCCATCCAGATCTACATGAAAAGCCATCCAGATCTACATGAGAAGCCATCCAGATCTACATGAGAAGCCATCCAGATCTACATGAGAAGCCATCCAGATCTACATGTGAAGCCATCCAGATGTACATGAAAAGCCATCCAGATCTACATGAGTAGCCATCCAGATCTACATGAGAAGCCTTCCAGATCTACATGAGAAGCCATCCAGATCTACATGGGAAGCCTTCCAGATCTACATGAGAAGCCATCCAGATCTACATGAGAAGCCATCCAGATCTACATGAGAAGCCATCCAGATCTACATGTGAAGCCATCCAGATCTACATGAAAAGCCATCCAGATCTACATGAGAAGCCATCCAGATCTACATGTGAAGCCATCCAGATCTGCATGAGAAGCCACCCAGATCTGCATGAGAAGCCATCCAGATCTACATGTGAAGCCATCCAGATCTGCATGAGAAGCCTTCCAGATCTACATGAGAAGCCATCCAGATCTACATGTGAAGCCTTCCAGATCTACATGTGAAGCCATCCAGATCTACATGAGAAGCCATCCAGATCTACATGAGAAGCCATCCAGATCTACATGAGAAGCCATCCAGATCTACATGAGAAGCCATCCAGATCTACATGAGAAGCCATCCAGATCTACATGAGAAGCCATCCAGATCTACATGTGAAGCCATCCAGATCTACATGTGAAGCCATCCAGATCTACATGAAAAGCCATCCAGATCTACATGAGAAGCCATCCAGATCTACATGAGAACCCATCCAGATCTACATGAGAAGCCATCCAGATCTACATGAGAAGCCATCCAGATCTACATGAGAAGCCATCCAGATCTACATGAGAAGCCATCCAGATCTACATGAGAAGCCATCCAGATCTACATGAGAAGCCATCCAGATCTACATGAAAAGCCATCCAGATCTACATGAGAAGCCATCCAGATCTACATGAGAAGCCATCCAGATCTACATGAGAAGCCATCCAGATCTACATGAGAAGCCATCCAGATCTACATGAGAAGCCATCCAGATCTACATGAGAAGCCTTCCAGATCTACATGTGAAGCCATCCAGATCTACATGAGAAGCCATCCAGATCTACATGAGAAGCCATCCAGATCTACATGAGAAGCCATCCAGATCTACATGAGAAGCCATCCAGATCTACATGAGAAGCCATCCAGATCTACATGAGAAGCCATCCAGATCTACATGTGAAGCCATCCAGATCTACATGTGAAGCCATCCAGATCTACATGAAAAGCCATCCAGATCTACATGAGAAGCCATCCAGATCTACATGAGAACCCATCCAGATCTACATGAGAAGCCATCCAGATCTACATGAGAAGCCATCCAGATCTACATGAGAAGCCATCCAGATCTACATGAGAAGCCTTCCAGATCTACATGAAAAGCCATCCAGATCTACATGAGAAGCCTTCCAGATCTACATGAGAAGCCTTCCAGATCTACATGAAAAGCCATCCAGATCTACATGAGAAGCCTTCCAGATCTACATGAGAAGCCTTCCAGATCTACATGAAAAGCCATCCAGATCTACATGCAGATATAATGTTGTGGATCCTGCTGTCAGGCTTTGCTGGGACTTGTAGCTGCACTCACCTCAGGATGTGCTGTGCTCGCAGTATCTGCTGGAGCTTGTAGTCCCCCATGTGCGCTGTGGTGTAGGCACGACTGCTGGCTGGGTGCAGTCCCCGCGGTGTCCGGCAGGGGCCGCCCTCCGCGCTGCCCTGTGCCGCTGCCTGACGTCGCCGTGTCCCGCTGGCCGCGCTGCTCTTATAGCCGGGTCCGCGCCCCGAGGCAGCAGAGCAGCAGCGCACACATGGCCCCCGCACGCACCGAGCTCGCCCTGCTCCTGGGGGCGCTGTCCCTCCTCTGCATCCACCGGAGCGCGCAGGCGAGAGCCCGACCCCGTGAGTACCGCCGCCTCCGTCAGTGAGCGAGTGAGGAGACCGTCAGCGAGTGACAGAGTGAGGAGACCGTCAGCGAGTGACACAGTGAGGAGACCGTCAGCGAGTGACAGAGTGAGGAGACCGTCAGCGAGTGACAGAGTGAGGAGACCGTCAGCGAGTGACAGAGTGAGGAGACCGTCAGCGAGTGACACAGTGAGGAGACCGTCAGCGAGTGACAGAGTGAGGAGACCGTCAGCGAGTGACAGAGTGAGGAGACAGTCAGCGAGTGACACAGTGAGGAGACCGTCAGCGAGTGACAGAGTGAGGAGACCGTCAGCGAGTGACAGAGTGAGGAGACCGTCAGCGAGTGACACAGTGAGGAGATCGTCAGCGAGTGACAGAGTGAGGAGACCGTCAGCGAGTGACAGAGTGAGGAGACCGTCAGCGAGTGACAGAGTGAGGAGACAGTCAGCGAGTGACACAGTGAGGAGACCGTCAGCGAGTGACAGAGTGAGGAGACCGTCAGCGAGTGACACAGTGAGGAGACCGTCAGCGAGTGACAGAGTGAGGAGACCGTCAGCGAGTGAGAGAGTGAGGAGACCGTCAGCGAGTGAGAGAGTGAGGAGACCGTCAGCGAGTGAGAGAGTGAGGAGACCGTCAGCGAGTGAGAGAGTGAGGAGACCGTCAGCGAGTGACAGAGTGAGGAGACCGTCAGCGAGTGACAGAGTGAGGAGACAGTCAGCGAGTGACACAGTGAGGAGACCGTCAGCGAGTGACAGAGTGAGGAGACAGTCAGCGAGTGACAGAGTGAGGAGACCGTCAGCGAGTGACAGAGTGAGGAGACCGTCAGCGAGTGACAGAGTGAGGAGACCGTCAGCGAGTGACAGAGTGAGGAGACCGTCAGCGAGTGACAGAGTGAGGAGACAGTCAGCGAGTGACACAGTGAGGAGACCGTCAGCGAGTGACAGAGTGAGGAGACAGTCAGCGAGTGACAGAGTGAGGAGACCGTCAGCGAGTGACAGAGTGAGGAGACCGTCAGCGAGTGACAGAGTGAGGAGACCGTCAGCGAGTGACACAGTGAGGAGACCGTCAGCGAGTGACACAGTGAGGAGACCGTCAGCGAGTGACAGAGTGAGGAGACCGTCAGCGAGTGACAGAGTGAGGAGACCGTCAGCGAGTGAGACAGTGAGGAGACCGTCAGCGAGTGAGAGAGTGAGGAGACAGTCAGTGAGTGACAGAGTGAGGAGACAGTCAGTGAGTGACAGAGTGAGGAGACAGTCAGTGAGTGACAGAGTGAGGAGACAGTCAGTGAGTGACAGAGTGAGGAGACCGTCAGTGACAGAGTGAGGAGACCGTCAGCGAGTGACAGAGTGAGGAGACCGTCAGCGAGTGACAGAGTGAGGAGACCGTCAGCGAGTGACAGAGTGAGGAGACCGTCAGCGAGTGACAGAGTGAGGAGACCGTCAGCGAGTGACAGAGTGAGGAGACCGTCAGTGAGTGACAGAGTGAGGAGACCGTCAGTGACAGAGTGAGGAGACCGTCAGCGAGTAACAGAGTGAGGAGACCGTCAGCGAGTGACAGAGTGAGGTGACAGAGTGAGGAGACAGTCAGTGAGTGACAGAGTGAGGAGACAGTCAGTGAGTGACAGAGTGAGGAGACAGTCAGTGAGTGACAGAGTGAGGAGACCGTCAGTGAGTGACAGAGTGAGGAGACCGTCAGTGAGTGACAGAGTGAGGAGACCGTCAGTGAGTGACAGAGTGAGGAGACCGTCAGTGAGTGACAGAGTGAGGAGACAGTCAGTGAGTGACAGAGTGAGGAGACAGTCAGTGAGTGACAGAGTGAGGAGACAGTCAGTGAGTGACAGAGTGAGGAGACAGTCAGTGAGTGACAGAGTGAGGAGACCGTCAGTGAGTGACAGAGTGAGGAGACCGTCAGTGAGTGACAGAGTGAGGAGACCGTCAGTGAGTGACAGAGTGAGGAGACAGTCAGTGAGTGACAGAGTGAGGAGACCGTCAGTGAGTGACAGAGCGAGGAGACAGTCAGTGACGAGACAGTGAGAGAGAGATGAGAGGAGACAGTGTGCAGGAGATGAGTGTGGCAGAAACTGCAGAGTGTGAATGAAATGTACAGGAGAAACTTGAGGAGAAAGTGTCAGGGATGTGCGGTAGACGCGGTGTCAGGGATGTGCGGCAGACGCGGTGTCAGGGATGTGCGGCAGACGCTGTGTCAGGGATGTGCGGCAGACGCTGTGTCAGGGATGTGCGGCAGACGCGGTGTCAGCGCTGTGCGGCAGACGCGGTGTCAGGGATGTGCGGCAGACGCGGTGTCAGGGATGTGCGACAGACGCGGTGTCAGCGATGTGCGGCAGACGCGGTGTCAGCGATGTGCGGCAGACGCGGTGTCAGGGATGTGCGGCAGACGCTGTGTCAGGGATGTGCGGCAGACGCGGTGTCAGGGATGTGCGGCAGACGCGGTGTCAGCGCTATGCGGCAGACGCGGTGTCAGGGATGTGCGGCAGACGCGGTGTCAGGGATGTGCGGCAGACGCGGTGTCAGCGCTGTGCGGCAGACGCGGTGTCAGGGATGTGCGGCAGACGCGGTGTCAGGGATGTGCGACAGACGCGGTGTCAGGGATGTGCGACAGACGCGGTGTCAGCGATGTGCGGCAGACGCGGTGTCAGGGATGTGCGGCAGACGCTGTGTCAGGGATGTGCGGCAGACGCGGTGTCAGCGCTATGCGGCAGACGCGGTGTCAGGGATGTGCGTCAGACGCGGTGTCAGGGATGTGCGGCAGACGCGGTGTCAGGGATGTGCGGCAGACGCGGTGTCAGGGATGTGCGTCAGACGCGGTGTCAGGGATGTGCGTCAGACGCGGTGTCAGGGATGTGCGTCAGACGCGGTGTCAGGGATGTGCGTCAGACGCGGTGTCAGGGATGTGCGTCAGACGCGGTGTCAGGGATGTGCGTCAGACGCGGTGTCAGGGATGTGCGTCAGACGCGGTGTCAGGGATGTGCGACAGACGCGGTGTCAGCGATGTGCGGCAGACGCGGTGTCAGGGATGTGCGGCAGACGCGGTGTCAGGGATGTGCGGCAGACGCTGTGTCAGGGATGTGCGGCAGACGCGGTGTCAGCGCTATGCGGCAGACGCAGTGTCAGGGATGTGCGTCAGACGCGGTGTCAGGGATGTGCGGCAGACGCGGTGTCAGGGATGTGCGGCAGACGCGGTGTCAGGGATGTGCGTCAGACGCGGTGTCAGCGATGTGCGGCAGACGCGGTGTCAGCGATGTGCGGCAGACGCGGTGTCAGTGGGGGGACTGGGCTCTCCCTCCAGTGTGTACGGGGGTCTCCCTCCAGTGTGTACGGGGGTCTCTCTCCAGTGTGTACGGGGGTCTCCCTCCAGTGTGTATGGGGGTCTGCCTCCAGTGTGTATGGGGGTCTGCCTCCAGTGTGTACGGGGGTCTCCCTCCAGTGTGTGTGGGGGTCTGCCTCCAGTGTGTACGGGGGTCTCCCTCCAGTGTGTGTGGGGGTCTCCCTCCAGTGTGTACGGGGGTCTCCCTCCAGTGTGTACGGGGGTCTCCCTCCAGTGTGTGTGGGGGTCTCTCTCCAGTGTGTACGGGCGTCTCCCTCCAGTGTGTATGGGGGTCTCCCTCCAGTGTGTGTGGGGGTCTCCCTCCAGTGTGTACGGGGGTCTCCCTCCAGTGTGTACGGGGGTCTCCCTCCAGTGTGTACGGGGGGTCTCCCTCCAGTGTGTGTGGGGGTCTCTCTCCAGTGTGTATGGGGGTCTCCCTCCAGTGTGTATGGGGGTCTCCCTCCAGTGTGTGTGGGGGTCTCCCTCCAGTGTGTACGGGGGTCTCCCTCCAGTGTGTACGGGGGTCTCCCTCCAGTGTGCATGGGGGTCTCCCTCCAGTGTGTGTGGGGGGTCTCCCTCCAGTGTGTGTGGGGGTCTCTCTCCAGTGTGTGTGGGGGTCTCCCTCCAGTGTGTATGGGGGGTCTCCCTCCAGTGTGTGTGGGGGTCTCCCTCCAGTGTGTACGGGGGTCTCCCTCCAGTGTGTATGGGGGTCTCCCTCCAGTGTGTGTGGGGGGTCTCCCTCCAGTGTGTGTGGGGGTCTCTCTCCAGTGTGTGTGGGGGTCTCCCTCCAGTGTGTATGGGGGTCTCCCTCCAGTGTGTGTGGGGGTCTCCCTCCAGTGTGTACGGGGGTCTCCCTCCAGTGTGTACGGGGGTCTCCCTCCAGTGTGCATGGGGTCTCCCTACTGTCCTGACAGCAGACTGTATGAGGGAATGAGGACCTGCTGATCCTTTTGTTCTTGGTGAGATAAGCGATATCTGTCAGAGAGCATACTGGGGCTTGGAGCGCTGTGTATGGGGGGCTCTCCTCCGTGTATGGGGGGCCCGCTGCCGTGTATGTGAGGGGCACGCTGCCGTGTATGGAGGGCTCTCCGCCATGTATGTGGGGGGCACGCTGCTGTGTTGGAGGGCTCTCGGCTGTTTGGGGCAGTTTTACACCATGTATGGTGGGCACTCCGCTGTGTATGGGGGGCTATGTGTCTGTACAGGACAGTGCGCATCCAGCATCCAGTGATAGGAAACTGCCAGCATTGGATGGCCTGCCTGCTTATGGTTTCCATGTAACGCATACTGTCTATATTCAGTGCAGTGCCCTGGTCTGTGACTTCTCAGTGTCAGTACAGGACATACAAACCCTCATCCCCTAAGTATCAGTAATATTATTATATCCAATGAGAAGTGACGTGCGGCGATTACAGCCCCCCACAAGATTGTCACCCACCTGCCCAATAACCAGGGATAGTGGATCTGTTGATCTGTAGGAAACCTTCATTGTGCCCCCTGCTGGGGATGCAAGGAAAGACGTGATGTTGTAACTATTGAGGAACAGAAATTACAAGAAAAAGGGAGAACTTGAATTCAATATGTAATAACGGAGTACAGATAATGTAGTAGATGTGACCCCCACACCCATACATACATAATACATCCCTCCACACTGTATAACAGCCCCCACTAGCCCTCTAAACAATATACTGGACCCCCACATAGCCTTCCAAACAGTATAATGACCCCCATACAGCCTTTCATATAATTATATGGAGGGCTATGTCTGGCCATTATATATGAGGCCACATAGTCCTCCATAGAGTATAATGGCCCCATATAGTCCTCCATAGAGTATAATGGCCCCATATAGTCCTCCATAGAGTATAATGGCCCCATATAGTCCTCCATACAGTGTAATGGCCCCACATTGCCATCCATACAGTATAATGATCCCCTCATAGTTCACTATGCAGTATAATGGCTCCAATATAGTCCTCCATAGAGTATAATGGCCCCACATAGTCCTCTGTAGAGTATAATGGGCCCCACA
This sequence comes from Dendrobates tinctorius, assembly GCF_039654945.1. NCBI lineage: Eukaryota > Metazoa > Chordata > Amphibia > Anura > Dendrobatidae > Dendrobates > Dendrobates tinctorius. Next base: position 8,560,278 of record NW_027361824.1, read on the forward strand.
TTGTCCTCCATGTAGTACAATGGGACCCACATAGTCTTCCATACAGTATAATGGCCTCACATAGTCCTCCAAAAAGTATAATGACATCACATAGTTCTTCATACAGTGCAATGGCCCCATATAGTCCTCCATATAGTATAATGACCCCACATAGTTCTCCATACAGTACAATAGGCCCCACATTGACCTCCATGTAATATATTGGGCTTTACATAGTCCTCCATACAGTATAATGGCCTCACATAATGCTCCACACAGTATAATGGGCCCCACATTGTCCTTTATTTAGTATAATGGGCCCAAAATAGTGCTCTATACAGTATAATAGGCCTCACATAGTCCTCCATCTATATATATAACATTGAATGTATGTGTGTGTGTATCACCAACCAACCACGAAGCATCTTTCATTTCACCAGAGCTGTTTAAAAGAAGCTGAGCTGTGATTGGCTGCTATGAGCAACAGTTTTCCCACTCCAGAAAACACCTCAGCAGACACTGACCGGGTGGGAGAAATCTAACATCCCCGGGAACATAAGCTCCATGACAGAAATGAATCACCCCCCGAAGATAGGGTAAATCCACTCAGCGCTCTGGTTCTGACCCCAGGCTGACGGGATGATGTGGGATATTAGGGGTAGTAGTCCGGTAGCTCTGGCTGACGGGATGATGTGGGATATAAGGGGTAGTAGTCCGGTGGTTCTGGCTGACGGGATGATGTGGGATATTAGGGGTAGTAGTCCGGTGGCTCTGGCTGACGGGATGATGTGGGATATTAGGGGTAGTAGTCCGGTGGCTCTGGCTGACGGGATGATGTGGGATATTAGGGGTAGTAGTTCAGTAGCTCTGGCTGACGGGATGATGTGGGATATTAGGGGTAATAGTCCGGTGGCTCTGGCTGACGGGATGATGTGGGATATTAGGGGTAGTAGTCCGGTGGCTCTGACTGACGGGATGATGTGGGATATTAGTGGTAGTAGTCCGGTAGCTCTGGCTGACGGGATGATGTGGGATATTAGGGGTAGTAGTTCAGTAGCTCTGGCTGACGGGATGATGTGGGATATTAGGGGTAGTAGTCCGGTGGCTCTGGCTGACGGGATGATGTGGGATATTAGGGGTAGTAGTCCGGTGGCTCTGACTGACGGGATGATGTGGGATATTAGTGGTAGTAGTCCGGTAGCTCTGGCTGACGGGATGATGTGGGATATTAGGGGTAGTAGTCCGGTAGCTCTGGCTGACGGGATGATGTGGGATATTAGGGGTAGTAGTCCGGTAGCTCTGGCTGATGGGATGATGTGGGATATTAGGGGTAGTAGTCCGGTGGCTCTGGCTGACGGGATGATGTGGGATATTAGTGGTAGTAGTCCGGTGGCTCTGGCTGACGGGATGATGTGGGATATTAGGGGTAGTAGTCCGGTGGCTCTGGCTGACGGGATGATGTGGGATATTAGTGGTAGTAGTCCGGTGGCTCTGGCTGACGGGATGATGTGGGATATTAGTGGTAGTAGTCCGGTAGCTCTGGCTGACGGGATGATGTGGGATATTAGGGGTAGTAGTCCGGTGGCTCTGGCTGATGGGATGATGTGGGATATTAGTGGTAGTAGTCCGGTGGCTCTGGCTGATGGGATGATGTGGGATATTAGGGGTAGTAGTCTGGTAGCTCTGGCTGATGGGATGATGTGGGATATTAGGGGTAGTAGTCCGGTGGCTCTGGCTGATGGGATAATGTGGGATATTAGTGGTAGTAGTCCGGTGGCTCTGGCTGACGGGATGATGTGGGATATTAGGGGTAGTAGTCCTGTGGCTCTGGCTGATGGGATGATGTGGGATATTAGTGGTAGTAGTCCGGTGGCTCTGGCTGACGGGATGATGTGGGATATTAGGGGTAGTAGTCCTGTGGCTCTGGCTGACAGGATGATGTGGGATATTAGGGGTAGTAGTCCGGTGGCTCTGACTGACGGGATGATGTGGGATATTCGTGGTAGTAGTCCGGTGGCTCTGGCTGACGGGATGATGTGGGATATTAGGGGTAGTAGTCCGGTGGCTCTGGCTGACGGGATGATGTGGGATATTAGTGGTAGTAGTCCTGTGGCTCTGGCTGACGGGATGATGTGGGATATTAGGGGTAGTAGTCCGGTGGCTCTGGCTGACGGGATGATGTGGGATATTAGGGGTAGTAGTCCGGTGGCTCTGGCTGACGGGATGATGTGGGATATTAGGGGTAGTAGTCTGGTGGCTCTGGCTGACGGGATGATGTGGGATATTAGTGGTAGTAGTCCGGTGGCTCTGGCTGACGGGATGATGTGGGATATTAGGGGTAGTAGTCCGGTGGCTCTGGCTGACGGGATGATGTGGGATATTAGGGGTAGTAGTCCGGTGGCTCTGGCTGACGGGATGATGTGGGATATTAGGGGTAGTAGTCCGGTGGCTCTGGCTGACGGGATGATGTGGGATATTAGGGGTAGTAGTCCGGTGGCTCTGGCTGACGGGATGATGTGGGATATTAGTGGTAGTAGTCAGGTGGCTCTGGCTGATGGGATGATGTGGGATATTAGGGGTAGTAGTCCGGTGGCTCTGGCTGATGGGATGATGTGGGATATTAGGGGTAGTAGTCCGGTGGCTCTGGCTGATGGGATGATGTGGGATATTAGGGGTAGTAGTCCGGTGGCTCTGGCTGATGGGATGATGTGGGGTATTAGGGGTAGTAGTCCGGTGGCTCTGGCTGACGGGATGATGTGGGATATTAGGGGGAGTAGTCCGGTGGCTCTGGCTGATGGGATGATGTGGGATATTAGGGGTAGTAGTCCGGTGGCTCTGGCTGACGGGATGATGTGGGATATTAGGGGGAGTAGTCCGGTGGCTCTGGCTGATGGGATGATGTGGGATATTAGGGGGAGTAGTCCGGTGGCTCTGGCTGACGGGATGATGTGGGATATTAGGGGTAGTAGTCCGGTGGCTCTGGCTGACGGGATGATGTGGGATATTAGGGGTAGTAGTCCGGTGGCTCTGGCTGACGGGATGATGTGGGATATTAGGGGTAGTAGTCTGGTGGCTCTGGCTGACGGGATGATGTGGGATATTAGGGGTAGTAGTCCGGTGGCTCTGGCTGACGGGATGATGTGGGATATTAGTGGTAGTAGTCCGGTGGCTCTGGCTGACGGGATGATGTGGGATATTAGGGGTAGTAGTCCGGTGGCTCTGGCTGACGGGATGATGTGGGATATTAGGGGTAGTAGTCCGGTGGCTCTGGCTGACGGGATGATGTGGGATATTAGGGGTAGTAGTCCGGTGGCTCTGGCTGACGGGATGATGTGGGATATTAGGGGTAGTAGTCCGGTGGCTCTGGCTGACGGGATGATGTGGGATATTAGGGGTAGTAGTCCGGTGGCTCTGGCTGACGGGATGATGTGGGATATTAGGGGTAGTAGTCCGGTGGCTCTGGCTGACGGGATGATGTGGGATATTAGGGGTAGTAGTCCGGTGGCTCTGGCTGACGGGATGATGTGGGATATTAGTGGTAGTAATCCGGTGGCTCTGGCTGATGGGATGATGTGGGATATTAGGGGTAGTAGTCCGGTGGCTCTGGCTGATGGGATGATGTGGGATATTAGGGGTAGTAGTCCGGTGGCTCTGGCTGATGGGATGATGTGGGATATTAGGGGTAGTAGTCCGGTGGCTCTGGCTGACGGGATGATGTGGGATATTAGGTGTAGTAGTCCGGTGGCTCTGGCTGATGGGATGATGTGGGATATTAGGGGTAGTAGTCCGGTGGCTCTGGCTGATGGGATGATGTGGGATATTAGGGGTAGTAGTCCGGTGGCTCTGGCTGATGGGATGATGTGGGATATTAGGGGTAGTAGTCCGGTGGCTCTGGCTGACGGGATGATGTGGGATATTAGGGGTAGTAGTCCGGTGGCTCTGGCTGACGGGATGATGTGGGATATTAGGGGTAGTAGTCTGGTGGCTCTGGCTGACGGGATGATGTGGGATATTAGGGGTAGTAGTCCGGTGGTTCTGGCTGACGGGATGATGTGGGATATTAGGGGTAGTAGTCCGGTGGCTCTGGCTGATGGGATGATGTGGGATATTAGGGGGAGTAGTCCGGTGGCTCTGGCTGATGGGATGATGTGGGGTATTAGGGGTAGTAGTCCGGTGGCTCTGGCTGACGGGATGATGTGGGATATTAGGGGTAGTAGTCTGGTGGCTCTGGCTGACGGGATGATGTGGGGTATTAGGGGTAGTAGTCTGGTGGCTCTGGCTGACGGGATGATGTGGGATATTAGGGGTAGTAGTCCGGTGGCTCTGGCTGACGGGATGATGTGGGATATTAGGGGGAGTAGTCCCGGTGGCTCTGGCTGACGGGATGATGTGGGATATTAGGGGTAGTAGTCCGGTGGTTCTGGCTGACGGGATGATGTGGGATATTAGGGGTAGTAGTCCGGTGGCTCTGGCTGATGGGATGATGTGGGATATTAGGGGGAGTAGTCCGGTGGCTCTGGCTGATGGGATGATGTGGGGTATTAGGGGTAGTAGTCCGGTGGCTCTGGCTGACGGGATGATGTGGGATATTAGGGGTAGTAGTCCGGTGGCTCTGGCTGACGGGATGATGTGGGGTATTAGGGGGAGTAGTCCGGTGGCTCTGGCTGACGGGATGATGTGGGGTATTAGTGGTAGTAGTCCGGTGGTTCTGGCTGACGGGATGATGTGGGATATTAGGGGGAGTAGTCCGGTGGCTCTGGCTGACGGGATGATGTGGGATATTAGTGGTAGTAGTCCGGTGGTTCTGGCTGACGGGATGATGTGGGATATTAGGGGGAGTAGTCCGGTGGCTCTGGCTGACGGGATGATGTGGGATATTAGGGGTAGTAGTCCGGTGGTTCTGGCTGACGGGATGATGTGGGATATTAGGGGTAGTAGTCCGGTGGCTCTGGCTGATGGGATGATGTGGGATATTAGGGGGAGTAGTCCGGTGGCTCTGGCTGACGGGATGATGTGGGGTATTAGGGGTAGTAGTCCGGTGGCTCTGGCTGACGGGATGATGTGGGATATTAGGGGTAGTAGTCCGGTGGCTCTGGCTGACGGGATGATGTGGGGTATTAGGGGTAGTAGTCTGGTGGCTCTGGCTGACGGGATGATGTGGGATATTAGGGGGAGTAGTCCGGTGGCTCTGGCTGATGGGATGATGTGGGATATTAGGGGTAGTAGTCCGGTGGCTCTGGCTGACGGGATGATGTGGGATATTAGGGGTAGTAGTCCGGTGGCTCTGGCTGACGGGATGATGTGGGATATTAGGGGTAGTAGTCCGGTGGCTCTGGCTGACGGGATGATGTGGGATATTAGGGGTAGTAGTCTGGTGGCTCTGGCTGACGGGATGATGTGGGATATTAGGGGTAGTAGTCCGGTGGCTCTGGCTGACGGGATGATGTGGGATATTAGTGGTAGTAGTCCGGTGGCTCTGGCTGACGGGATGATGTGGGATATTAGGGGTAGTAGTCCGGTGGCTCTGGCTGACGGGATGATGTGGGATATTAGGGGTAGTAGTCCGGTGGCTCTGGCTGACGGGATGATGTGGGATATTAGGGGTAGTAGTCCGGTGGCTCTGGCTGACGGGATGATGTGGGATATTAGGGGTAGTAGTCCGGTGGCTCTGGCTGACGGGATGATGTGGGATATTAGGGGTAGTAGTCCGGTGGCTCTGGCTGACGGGATGATGTGGGATATTAGGGGTAGTAGTCTGGTGGCTCTGGCTGACGGGATGATGTGGGATATTAGGGGTAGTAGTCCGGTGGTTCTGGCTGACGGGATGATGTGGGATATTAGGGGTAGTAGTCCGGTGGCTCTGGCTGATGGGATGATGTGGGATATTAGGGGGAGTAGTCCGGTGGCTCTGGCTGACGGGATGATGTGGGATATTAGGGGTAGTAGTCCGGTGGCTCTGGCTGACGGGATGATGTGCGATATTAGGGGTAGTAGTCCGGTGGCTCTGGCTGACGGGATGATGTGGGATATTAGGGGTAGTAGTCCGGTGGCTCTGGCTGACGGGATGATGTGGGATATTAGGGGTAGTAGTCCGGTGGCTCTGGCTGATGGGATGATGTGGGATATTAGGGGTAGTAGTCCGGTGGCTCTGGCTGATGGGATGATGTGGGATATTAGGGGGAGTAGTCCGGTGGCTCTGGCTGATGGGATGATGTGGGGTATTAGGGGTAGTAGTCCGGTGGCTCTGGCTGACGGGATGATGTGGGGTATTAGGGGTAGTAGTCTGGTGGCTCTGGCTGACGGGATGATGTGGGATATTAGGGGGAGTAGTCCGGTGGCTCTGGCTGACGGGATGATGTGGGATATTAGAGGTAGTAGTCCGGTGGCTCTGGCTGACGGGATGATGTGGGATATTAGGGGTAGTAGTCCGGTGGCTCTGGCTGACGGGATGATGTGGGATATTAGGGGTAGTAGTCCGGTGGCTCTGGCTGACGGGATGATGTGGGATATTAGGGGTAGTAGTCTGGTGGCTCTGGCTGACGGGATGATGTGGGATATTAGGGGTAGTAGTCCGGTGGCTCTGGCTGACGGGATGATGTGGGATATTAGTGGTAGTAGTCCGGTGGCTCTGGCTGATGGGATGATGTGGGATATTAGGGGTAGTAGTCCGGTGGCTCTGGCTGACGGGATGATGTGGGATATTAGGGGTAGTAGTCCGGTGGCTCTGGCTGACGGGATGATGTGGGATATTAGGGGTAGTAGTCCGGTGGCTCTGGCTGACGGGATGATGTGGGATATTAGGGGTAGTAGTCCGGTGGCTCTGGCTGACGGGATGATGTGGGATATTAGGGGTAGTAGTCCGGTGGCTCTGGCTGACGGGATGATGTGGGATATTAGGGGTAGTAGTCCGGTGGCTCTGGCTGACGGGATGATGTGGGATATTAGGGGTAGTAGTCCGGTGGCTCTGGCTGACGGGATGATGTGGGATATTAGTGGTAGTAGTCCGGTGGCTCTGGCTGACGGGATGATGTGGGATATTAGGGGTAGTAGTCCGGTGGCTCTGGCTGATGGGATGATGTGGGATATTAGGGGTAGTAGTCCGGTGGCTCTGGCTGACGGGATGATGTGGGATATTAGGGGTAGTAGTCCGGTGGCTCTGGCTGACGGGATGATGTGGGATATTAGGTGTAGTAGTCCGGTGGCTCTGGCTGATGGGATGATGTGGGATATTAGGGGTAGTAGTCCGGTGGCTCTGGCTGACGGGATGATGTGGGATATTAGGGGTAGTAGTCCGGTGGCTCTGGCTGACGGGATGATGTGGGATATTAGGGGTAGTAGTCCGGTGGCTCTGGCTGACGGGATGATGTGGGATATTAGGGGTAGTAGTCCGGTGGCTCTGGCTGACGGGATGATGTGGGATATTAGGGGTAGTAGTCTGGTGGCTCTGGCTGACGGGATGATGTGGGATATTAGGGGTAGTAGTCCGGTGGTTCTGGCTGACGGGATGATGTGGGATATTAGGGGTAGTAGTCCGGTGGCTCTGGCTGATGGGATGATGTGGGATATTAGGGGGAGTAGTCCGGTGGCTCTGGCTGATGGGATGATGTGGGGTATTAGGGGTAGTAGTCCGGTGGCTCTGGCTGACGGGATGATGTGGGGTATTAGGGGTAGTAGTCTGGTGGCTCTGGCTGACGGGATGATGTGGGATATTAGGGGGAGTAGTCCGGTGGCTCTGGCTGATGGGATGATGTGGGATATTAGGGGTAGTAGTCCGGTGGCTCTGGCTGACGGGATGATGTGGGATATTAGGGGTAGTAGTCCGGTGGCTCTGGCTGACGGGATGATGTGGGATATTAGGGGTAGTAGTCCGGTGGCTCTGGCTGACGGGATGATGTGGGATATTAGGGGTAGTAGTCTGGTGGCTCTGGCTGACGGGATGATGTGGGATATTAGGGGTAGTAGTCCGGTGGCTCTGGCTGACGGGATGATGTGGGATATTAGTGGTAGTAGTCCGGTGGCTCTGGCTGACGGGATGATGTGGGATATTAGGGGTAGTAGTCCGGTGGCTCTGGCTGACGGGATGATGTGGGATATTAGGGGTAGTAGTCCGGTGGCTCTGGCTGACGGGATGATGTGGGATATTAGGGGTAGTAGTCCGGTGGCTCTGGCTGACGGGATGATGTGGGAAATTAGGGGTAGTAGTCCGGTGGCTCTGGCTGACGGGATGATGTGGGATATTAGGGGTAGTAGTCCGGTGGCTCTGGCTGACGGGATGATGTGGGATATTAGGGGTAGTAGTCTGGTGGCTCTGGCTGACGGGATGATGTGGGATATTAGGGGTAGTAGTCCGGTGGCTCTGGCTGATGGGATGATGTGGGATATTAGGGGTAGTAGTCCGGTGGCTCTGGCTGACGGGATGATGTGGGATATTAGGGGTAGTAGTCCGGTGGCTCTGGCTGACGGGATGATGTGGGATATTAGGGGTAGTAGTCCGGTGGCTCTGGCTGACGGGATGATGTGGGATATTAGGGGTAGTAGTCCGGTGGCTCTGGCTGATGGGATGATGTGGGATATTAGGGGGAGTAGTCTGGTGGCTCTGGCTGATGGGATGATGTGGGATATTAGGGGTAGTAGTCCGGTGGCTCTGGCTGATGGGAAGATGTGGGATATTAGGGGGATTAGTCCGGTGGCTCTGGCTGATGGGATGATGTGGGATATTAGGGGTAGTAGTCCGGTGGCTCTGGCTGATGGGATGATGTGGGATATTAGGGGGAGTAGTCCGGTGGCTCTGGCTGACGGGATGATGTGGGATATTAGGGGTAGTAGTCCGGTGGCTCTGGCTGATGGGAAGATGTGGGATATTAGGGGTAGTAATCCGGTGGCTCTGGCTGATGGGATGATGTGGGATATTAGGAGTAGTAGTCCGGTAGCTCTGGCTGATGGGATGATGTGGGATATTAGGGGGAGTAGTCCGGTGGCTCTGGCTGATGGGATGATGTGGGATATTAGGGGGAGTAGTCCGGTGGCTCTGGCTGACGGGATGATGTGGGATATTAGGGGTAGTAGTCCGGTGGCTCTGGCTGATGGGATGATGTGGGATATTAGGGGTAGTAGTCCGGTGGCTCTGGCTGATGGGATGATGTGGGATATTAGGAGTAGTAGTCCGGTAGCTCTGGCTGACGGGATGATGTGGGATATTAGGGGTAGTAGTCCGGTGGCTCTGGCTGACAAGATTATGTGGGATATTAGGGGTAGTAGTCCGGTGGTTCTGGCTGACGGGATGATGTGGGATATTAGGGGTAGTAGTCCGGTAGCTCTGGCTGATGGGATGATGTGGGATATTAGGAGTAGTAGTCCGGTGGCTCTGGCTGACGAGATGATGTTGGATATTAGTGGTAGTAGTCCGGTGGCTCTGGCTGACGGGATGATGTGGGATATTAGGGGTAGTAGTCCGGTGGCTCTGGCTGACGGGATGATGTGGGATAATAGTGGTAGTAGTCCGGTGGCTCTGGCTGACGGGATGATGTGGGATAATAGTGGTAGTAGTCCGGTGGCTCTGGCTGACGGGATGATGTGGAATATTAGGGGTAGTAGTCGGGTGGCTCTGGCTGACGGGATGATGTGGGATATTAGTGGTAGTAGTCCGGTGGCTCTGGCTGACGGGATGATGTGGGATATTAGGGGTAGTAGTCCGGTGGCTCTGGCTGACGGGATGATGTGGGATATTAGGGGTAGTAGTCTGGTGGCTCTAGCTGACGGGATGATGTGGGATATTAGGGGTAGTAGTCCGGTGGCTCTAGCTGACGGGATGATGTGGGATATTAGGGGTAGTAGTCCGGTGGCTCTGGCTGACGGGATGATGTGGGATATTAGGGGTAGTAGTCCGGTGGCTCTGGCTGACGGTATGATGTGGGATATTAGGGGTAGTAGTCCAGTGGCTCTGGCTGACGGGAAGATGTGGGATATTAGGGGTAGTAGTCCGGTGGCTCTGGCTGACTGGATGATGTGGGATATTAGGGGTAGTAGTCCGGTAGCTCTGGCTGACGGGATGATGTGGGATATTAGGGGTAGTAGTCCGGTGGCTCTGGCTGACTGGATGATGTGGGATATTAGGGGTAGTAGTCCGGTAGCTCTGGATGACGGGATGATGTGGGATATTAGGGGTAGTAGTCCGGTGGCTCTGGCTGACGGGATGATGTGGGATATTAGGGGTAGTAGTCCGGTGGCTCTGGCTGACGGGATGATGTGAAATATTAGGGGTAGTAGTCCGGTGACTCTGGCTGATGGGATGATGTGGGATATTAGGGGTAGTAGTCCGGTGGGTCTGGCTGACGGGATGATGTGGGATATTAGAGGTAGTAATCCGGTAGCTCTGGCTGATGGGATGATGTGGGATATTAGGGGTAGTAGTCCGGTGGCTCTGGCTGATGGGATGATGTGGGATATTAGGGGTAGTAGTCCGGTGACTCTGGCTGATGGGATGATGTGGGATATTAGGGGTAGTAGTCCGTTGGCTCTGGCTGACGGGATGATGTGGGATATTAGGGGTAGTAGTCCGGTGGCTCTGGCTGATGGGATGATGTGGGATATTAGGGGTAGTAGTCCGGTGACTCTGGCTGATGGGATGATGTGGGATATTAGGGGTAGTAGTCCGGTGGCTCTGGCTGACGGGATGATGTGGGATATTAGGGGTAGTAGTCCGGTGGCTCTGGCTGACGGGATGATGTGGGATATTAGGGATAGTAGTCCGGTGGCTCTGGCTGACGGGATGATGTGGGATATTAGGGGGAGTTGTCCGGTAGCTCTGGCTGATGGGACGATGTGGGATATTAGGGGTAGTAGTTCGGTGGCTCTGGCTGATGGGATGATGTGGGATATTAGTGGTAGTAATCCGGTGGCTCTGGGTGATGGGATGATGTGGGATATTAGGAGTAGTAGTCTAGTGGCTCTAGCTGATGGGATGATGAGGGATATTAGGAGTAGTAGTCTAGTGGCTCTGGCTGATGGGATGATGTGGGATATTAGTGGTAGTAGTCCGGTGGCTCTGGCTGATGGGATGATGTGGGATATTAGTGGTAGTAGTCCGGTGGCTCTGGGTGATGGGATGATGTGGGATATTAGGAGTAGTAGTCTAGTGGCTCTAGCTGATGGGATGATGAGGGATATTAGGAGTAGTAGTCTAGTGGCTCTGGCTGATGGGATGATGTGGGATATTAGTGGTAGTAGTCCGGTGGCTCTGGCTGATGGGATGATGTGGGATATTAGTGGTAGTAGTCCGGTGGCTCTGGGTGACGGGATGATGTGGGATATTAGGAGTAGTAGTCTAGTGGCTCTAGCTGATGGGATGATGTGGGATATTAGGAGTAGTAGTCTAGTGGCTCTGGCTGATGGGATGATGTGGGATATTAGTGGTAGTAGTCCGGTGGCTCTGGCTGATGGGATGATGTGGGATATTAGTGGTAGTAGTCCGGTGGCTCTGGCTGATGGGATGATGTGGGATATTAGTGGTAGTAGTCCGGTGGCTCTGGCTGATGGGATGATGTGGGATATTAGGGGTAGTAGTCCGGTGGCTCTGGCTGACGGGATGATGTGGGATATTAGTGGTAGTTGTCTGGTGGCTCTGGCTGACGGGATGATGTGGGATATTAGTGGTAGTAGTCCGGTGGCTCTGGCTGACGGGATGATGTGGGATATTAGGGGTAGTAGTCCGGTGGCTCTGGCTGGCGGGATGATGTGGGATATTAGGGGGAGTAGTCCGGTGGCTCTGGCTGATGGGATGATGTGGGATATTAGGGGTAGTAGTCCGGTGGCTCTGGCTGACGGGATGATGTGGGATATTAGGGGTAGTAGTCCGGTGGCTCTGGCTGACGGGATGATGTGGGATATTAGTGGTAGTAGTCCGGTGGCTCTGGCTGACGGGATGATGTGGGATATTAGGGGTAGTAGTCCGGTGGCTCTGGCTGGCGGGATGATGTGGGATATTAGGGGGAGTAGTCCGGTGGCTCTGGCTGACGGGATGATGTGGGATATTAGGGGTAGTAGTCCGGTGGCTCTGGCTGACGGGATGATGTGGGATATTAGGGGTAGTAGTCCGGTGGCTCTGGCTGACGGGATGATGTGGGATATTAGTGGTAGTAGTCCGGTGGCTCTGGCTGACGGGATGATGTGGGATATTAGGGGTAGTAGTCCGGTGGCTCTGGCTGACGGGATGATGTGGGATATTAGGGGTAGTAGTCCGGTGGCTCTGGCTGACGGGATTATGTGGGATATTAGTGGTAGTAGTCCGGTGGTTCTGGCTGACGGGATGATGTGGGATATTAGGGGTAGTAGTCCGGTGGCTCTGGCTGATGGTATGATGTGGGATATTAGTGGTAGTAGTCCGGTGACTCTGGCTGATGGGATGATGTGTGATATTAGGGGTAGTAGTCTGGTGGCTCTGGCTGACGGGACGATATGTGATATTAGTGGTAGTTGTCCGGTGGCTCTGACTGACGGGATGATGTGGGATATTAGGGGTAGTAGTCCGGTGGCTCTGGCTGACGGGATGATGTGGGATATTTGGGGTAGTAGTCCGGTGACTCTGGCTGACGGGATGATGTGTGATATTAGGGGTAGTTGTCCGGTGGTTCTGGCTGACGGGATGATGTGGGATATTAGTGGTAGTTGTCCAGTGGTTCTGGCTGACGGGATGATGTGTGATATTAGTGGTAGTTGTCCGGTGGTTCTGGCTGATGGGATGATGTGTGATATTAGTGGTAGTTGTCCGGTGGTTCTGGCTGATGGGATGATGTGGGATATTAGTGGTAGTAGTCCGGTGGCTCTGGCTGATGGGATGATGTGGGATATTAGTGGTAGTTGTCCGGTGGTTCTGGCTGACGGGATGATGTGGGATATTAGGGGTAGTAGTCCGGTGGCTCTGGCTGATGGGATGATGTGGGATATTAGGAGTAGTTGTCCGGTGGTTCTGGCTGACGAGATGATGTTGGATATTAGTGGTAGTAGTCCGGTGGCTCTGGCTGACGGGATGATGTGGGATATTAGGGGTAGTAGTCCGGTGGCTCTGGCTGACGGGATGATGTGGGATATTAGTGGTAGTAGTCCGGTTGCTCTGGCTGACGGGATGATGTGGGATATTAGGGGTAGTAGTCCGGTGGCTCTGGCTGACGGGCTGATGTGGGAAATTAGGGGTAGTAGTCCGGTGGCTCTGGCTGACGGGATGATGTGGGATATTAGGGGTAGTAGTCCGGTGACTCTAGCTGACGGGATGATGTGGGATATTAGGGGTAGTAGTCCGGTGGCTCTGGCTGACGGGGTGATGTGGGATATTAGGGGTAGTAGTCCGGTGGCTCTGGCTGACGGGATGATGTGGGATATTAGGGGTAGTAGTCCGGTGGCTCTGGCTGACGGGATGATGTGGGATATTAGGGGTAGTAGTCCAGTGGCTCTGGCTGACGGGATGATGTGGGATATTAGGGGTAGTAGTCCGGTGGCTCTGGCTGACTGGATGATGTGGGATATTAGGGATAGTAGTCCGGTAGCTCTGGCTGACGGGATGATGTGGGATATTAGGGGTAGTAGTCCGGTGGCTCTGGCTGACTGGATGATGTGGGATATTAGGGGTAGTAGTCCGGTAGCTCTGGATGACGGGATGATGTGGGATATTAGGGGTAGTAGTCCGGTGGCTCTGGCTGACGGGATGATGTGGGATATTAGGGGTAGTAGTCCGGTGGCTCTGGCTGACGGGATGATGTGAAATATTAGGGGTAGTAGTCCGGTGACTCTGGCTGATGGGATGATGTGGGATATTAGGGGTAGTAGTCCGGTGGGTCTGGCTGACGGGATGATGTGGGATATTAGGGGTAGTAATCCGGTAGCTCTGGCTTAAGGGATGATGTGAAATATTAGGGGTAGTAGTCCGGTGGCTCTGGCTGATGGGATGATGTGGGATATTAGGGGTAGTAGTCCGGTGACTCTGGCTGATGGGATGATGTGGGATATTAGGGGTAGTAGTCCGTTGGCTCTGGCTGACGGGATGATGTGGGATATTAGGGGTAGTAGTCCGGTGGCTCTGGCTGACGGGATGATGTGGGATATTAGGGGTAGTAGTCCGGTGGTTCTGGCTGACGGGATGATGTGGGATATTAGGGGTAGTAGTCCGGTGGCTCTGGCTGACGGGATGATGTGGGATATTAGGGGTAGTAGTCCGGTGGCGGTGACGGGTTGATGTGGGATATTAGGGGTAGTAGTCCGGTGGCTCTGGCTGACGGGATGATGTGGGATATTAGGGATAGTAGTCCGGTGGCTCTGGCTGAAGGGATGATGTGGGATATTAGGGGGAGTTGTCCGGTAGCTCTGGCTGATGGGACGATGTGGGATATTAGGGGTAGTAGTCCGGTGGCTCTGGCTGATGGGATGATGTGGGATATTAGTGGTAGTAGTCCGGTGGCTCTGGCTGATGGGATGATGTGGGATATTAGTGGTAGTTGTCCGGTGGTTCTGGCTGACGGGATGATGTGGGATATTAGGGGTAGTAGTCCGGTGGCTCTGGCTGATGGGATGATGTGGGATATTAGGAGTAGTTGTCCGGTGGTTCTGGCTGACGGGATGATGTGGGATATTAGGGGTAGTAGTCCGGTGGCTCTGGCTGACGGGATGATGTGGGATATTAGTGGTAGTAGTCCGGTTGCTCTGGCTGACGGGATGATGTGGGATATTAGGGGTAGTAGTCCGGTGGCTCTGGCTGACGGGCTGATGTGGGAAATTAGGGGTAGTAGTCCGGTGGCTCTGGCTGACGGGATGATGTGGGATATTAGGGGTAGTAGTCCGGTGACTCTAGCTGACGGGATGATGTGGGATATTAGGGGTAGTAGTCCTGTGGCTCTGGCTGACGGGGTGATGTGGGATATTAGGGGTAGTAGTCCGGTGGCTCTGGCTGACGGGATGATGTGGGATATTAGGGGTAGTAGTCCGGTGGCTCTGGCTGACGGGATGATGTGGGATATTAGGGGTAGTAGTCCAGTGGCTCTGGCTGATGGGATGATGTGGGATATTAGGGGTAGTAGTCCGGTGGCTCTGGCTGACTGGATGATGTGGGATATTAGGGATAGTAGTCCGGTAGCTCTGGCTGACGGGATGATGTGGGATATTAGGGGTAGTAGTCCGGTGGCTCTGGCTGACTGGATGATGTGGGATATTAGGGGTAGTAGTCCGGTAGCTCTGGATGACGGGATGATGTGGGATATTAGGGGTAGTAGTCCGGTGGCTCTGGCTGACGGGATGATGTGGGATATTAGGGGTAGTAGTCCGGTGGCTCTGGCTGACGGGATGATGTGAAATATTAGGGGTAGTAGTCCGGTGACTCTGGCTGATGGGATGATGTGGGATATTAGGGGTAGTAGTCCGGTGGGTCTGGCTGACGGGATGATGTGGGATATTAGGGGTAGTAATCCGGTAGCTCTGGCTTAAGGGATGATGTGAAATATTAGGGGTAGTAGTCCGGTGGCTCTGGCTGATGGGATGATGTGGGATATTAGGGGTAGTAGTCCGTTGGCTCTGGCTGACGGGATGATGTGGGATATTAGGGGTAGTAGTCCGGTGGCTCTGGCTGACGGGATGATGTGAGATATTAGGGGTAGTATTCCGGTGGCTCTGGCTGACGGGATGATGTGGGATATTAGGGGTAGTAGTCCGGTGGCTCTGGCTGACGGGATGATGTGGGATATTAGGGGTAGTAGTCCGGTGGTTCTGGCTGACGGGATGATGTGGGATATTAGGGGTAGTAGTCCGGTGGCTCTGGCTGACGGGATGATGTGGGATATTAGGGGTAGTAGTCCGGTGGCGGTGACGGGATGATGTGGGATATTAGGGGTAGTAGTCCGGTGGCTCTGGCTGACGGGATGATGTGGGATATTAGGGATAGTAGTCCGGTGGCTCTGGCTGACGGGATGATGTGGGATATTAGGGGGAGTTGTCCGGTAGCTCTGGCTGATGGGACGATGTGGGATATTAGGGGTAGTAGTCCGGTGGCTCTGGCTGATGGGATGATGTGGGATATTAGTGGTAGTAGTCCGGTGGCTCTGGCTGATGGGATGATGTGGGATATTAGGGGTAGTAGTCCGGTGGCTCTGGCTGACGGGATGATGTGAGATATTAGGGGTAGTATTCCGTTGGCTCTGGCTGACGGGATGATGTGGGATATTAGGGGTAGTAGTCCGGTGGCTGTGGCTGAGGGGATGATGTGGGATATTAGGGGGAGTAGTCCGGTGGCTCTGGCTGAGGGGATGATGTGGGATATTAGGGGGAGTAGTCCGGTGGCTCTGGCTGATGGGATGATGTGGGATATTAGGGGTAGTAGTCCGGTGGCTCTGGCTGACGGGATGATGTGGGATATTAGTGGTAGTAGTCCGGTGGCTCTGGCTGACGGGATGATGTGGGATATTAGGGGTAGTAGTCCGGTGGCTCTGGCTGGCGGGATGATGTGGGATATTAGGGGGAGTAGTCCGGTGGCTCTGGCTGATGGGATGATGTGGGATATTAGGGGGAGTAGTCCGGTGGCTCTGGCTGATGGGATGATGTGGGATATTAGGGGTAGCAGTCCGGTGGCTCTGGCTGACGGGATGATGTGGGATATTAGGGGTAGTAGTCCGGTGGCTCTGGCTGACGGGATGATGTGGGATATTAGGGGTAGTAGTCCGGTGACTCTGGCTGACGGGATGATGTGGGATATTAGTGGTAGTAGTCCGGTGGCTCTGGCTGACGGGATGATGTGGGATATTAGGGGTAGTAGTCCGGTGGCTCTGGCTGACGGGATGATGTGGGATATTAGTGGTAGTAGTCTGGTGGTTCTGGCTGACGGGATGATGTGGGATATTAGGGGTAGTAGTCCGGTGGCTCTGGCTGACGGGATTATGTGGGATATTAGTGGTAGTAGTCCGGTGGCTCTGGCTGACGGGATGATGTGGGATATTAGTGGTAGTAGTCCGGTGGCTCTGGCTGATGGTATGATGTGGGATATTAGTGGTAGTAGTCAGGTGACTCTGGCTGACGGGATGATGTGTGATATTAGGGGTAGTAGTCTGGTGGCTCTGGCTGACGGGACGATGTGGGATATTAGTGGTAGTTGTCCGGTGGCTCTGACTGACGGGATGATGTGAGATATTAGGGGTAGTAGTCCGGTGGCTCTGGCTGACGGGATGATGTGGGATATTAGTGGTAGTCGTCCGGTGGCTCTCGCTGACGGGATGATGTGGGATATTAGGGGTAGTAGTCCGGTGACTCTGGCTGACGGGATGATGTGTGATATTAGGGGTAGTAGTCTGGTGGCTCTGGCTGACGGGACGATGTGGGATATTAGTGGTAGTTGTCCGGTGGTTCTGGCTGACGGGATGATGTGGGATATTAGGGGTAGTAGTCCGGTGGCTCTGGCTGACGGGATGATGTGGGATATTAGGGGTAGTAGTCCGGTGGCTCTGGCTGACGGGATGATGTGGGATATTAGTGGTAGTAGTCCGGTAGCTCTGGCTGACGGGATGATGTGGGATATTAGGGGTAGTAGTCCCGTGGTTCTGGCTGACGGGATGATGTGGGATATTAGGGGTAGTAGTCCGGTGGCTCTGGCTGACGGGATGATGTGGGATATTAGGGGTAGTAGTCTGGTGGCTCTGGCTGATGGGATGATGTGGGATATTAGGGGTAGTAGTCCGGTGGTTCTGGCTGAAGGGATGATGTGGGATATTAGGGGTAGTAGTCCGGTGGCTCTGGCTGACGGGATGATGTGGGATATTAGGGGTAGTAGTCCGGTGGCTCTGGCTGACGGGATGATGTGGGATATTAGTGGTAGTAGTCCGGTAGCTCTGGCTGACGGGATGATGTGGGATATTAGTGGTAGTAGTCCGGTAGCTCTGGCTGACGGGATGATGTGGGATATTAGGGGTAGTAGTCCGGTGGCTCTGGCTGACGGGATGATGTGGGATATTAGGGGTAGTAGTCCGGTGGTTCTGGCTGACGGGATGATGTGGGATATTAGGGGTAGTAGTCCGGTGGTTCTGGCTGACGGGATGATGTGGGATATTAGGGGTAGTAGTCCGGTGGTTCTGGCTGACGGGATGATGTGGGATATTAGGGGTAGTAGTCCGGTGGTTCTGGCTGACGGGATGATGTGGGATATTAGGGGTAGTAGTCCGGTGGTTCTGGCTGACGGGATGATGTGGGATATTAGGGGTAGTAGTCCGGTGGCTCTGGCTGACGGGATGATGTGGGATATTAGGGGTAGTAGTCCGGTGGCTCTGGCTGACGGGATGATGTGGGATATTAGTGGTAGTAGTCCGGTGGCTCTGGCTGACGGGATGATGTGGGATATTAGGGGTAGTAGTCCGGTGGCTCTGGCTGACGGGATGATGTGGGATATTAGGGGTAGTAGTCCGGTGACTCTGGCTGACGGGATGATGTGGGATATTAGTGGTAGTTGTCCGGTGGCTCTGACTGACGGGATGATGTGAGATATTAGGGGTAGTAGTCCGGTGGCTCTGGCTGACGGGATGATGTGGGATATTAGTGGTAGTCGTCCGGTGGCTCTGGCTGACGGGATGATGTGGGATATTAGGGGTAGTAGTCCGGTGACTCTGGCTGACGGGATGATGTGGGATATTAGGGGTAGTAGTCTGGTGGCTCTGGCTGACGGGACGATGTGGGATATTAGTGGTAGTTGTCCGGTGGTTCTGGCTGACGGGATGATGTGGGATATTAGGGGTAGTAGTCCGGTGGCTCTGGCTGACGGGATGATGTGGGATATTACGGGTAGTAGTCCGGTGGCTCTGGCTGACGGGATGATGTGGGATATTACGGGTAGTAGTCCGGTGGCTCTGGCTGATGGGATGATGTGGGATATTAGGGGTAGTAGTCCGGTGGCTCTGGCTGACGGGATGTTGTGGGATATTAGGGGTAGTAGTCCGGTGGCTCTGGCTGACGGGATGATGTGGGATATTAGGGGTAGTAGTCCGGTGGCTCTGGCTGACGGGATGATGTGGGATATTAGTGGTAGTAGTCCGGTAGCTCTGGCTGACGGGATGATGTGGGATATTAGGGGTAGTAGTCCGGTGGTTCTGGCTGACGGGATGATGTGGGATATTAGGGGTAGTAGTCCGGTGGCTCTGGGTGACGGGATGATGTGTGATATTAGGGGTAGTAGTCTGGTGGCTCTGGCTGACGGGATGATGTGGGATATTAGAGGTAGTAGTCCGGTGGCTCTGGCTGACGGGATGATGTGGGTTATTAGTGGTAGTAGTCCGGAACTCTGGCTGACGGGATGATGTGGGATATTAGGGGTAGTAGTCCGGTGGTTCTGGCTGACGGGATGATGTGGGATATTAGGGGTAGTAGTCCGGTGGCTCTGGCTGACGGGATGATGTGGGATATTAGTGGTAGTCGTCCGGTGGCTCTGGCTGACGGGATGATGTGGGATATTAGGGGTAGTAGTCCGGTGACTCTGGCTGACGGGACGATGTGGGATATTAGGGGTAGTAGTCCGGTAGCTCTGGCTGTTGGGATGATGTGGGATATTAGTGGTAGTAGTCCGGTAGCTCTGGCTGACGGGATGATGTGGGATATTAGGGGTAGTAGTCTGGTGTCTCTGGCTGACGGGACGATGTGGGATATTAGTGGTAGTCGTCCGGTTGTTCTGGCTGACGGGATGATGTGGGATATTAGGGGTAGTAGTCCGGTGACTCTGGCTGACGGGATGATGTGTGATATTAGGGGTAGTAGTCCGGTGGCTCTGGCTGACGGGATGATGTGGGATATTAGGGGTAGTAGTCCGGTGGCTCTGGCTGACGGGATGATGTGGGATATTAGTGGTAGCAGTCCGGTGGCTCTGGCTGACGGGATGATGTGGGATATTAGTGGTAGTCGTCCGGTTGTTCTGGCTGACGGGATGATGTGGGATATTAGGGGTAGTAGTCCGGTGACTCTGACTGACGGGATGATGTGAGATATTAGCGGTAGTAGTCCGGTGGCTCTGGCTGACGGGATGATGTGGGATATTAGTGGTAGTCGTCCGGTTGTTCTGGCTGACGGGATGATGTGGGATATTAGGGGTAGTAGTCCGGTGACTCTGGCTGACGGGATGATGTGTGATATTAGGGGTAGTAGTCCGGTGGTTCTGGCTGACGGGATGATGTGGGATATTAGGGGTAGTAGTCCGGTGGCTCTGGCTGACGGGATGATGTGGGATATTAGGGGTAGTAGTCCGGTGGCTCTGGCTGACGGGATGATGTGGGATATTAGTGGTAGTAGTCCGGTGGCTCTGGCTGACGGGATGATGTGGGATATTAGGGGTAGTAGTCCGGTGGTTCTGGCTGACGGGATGATGTGGGATATTAGGGGTAGTAGTCCGGTGGCTCTGGCTGACGGGATGATGTGGGATATTAGTGGTAGTAGTCCGGTAGCTCTGGCTGACGGGATGATGTGGGATATTAGGGGTAGTAGTCCGGTGGCTCTGGCTGACGGGATGACGTGGGATATTAGGGGTAGTAGTCCGGTGGCTCTGGCTGACGGGATGATGTGGGATATTAGGGGTAGTAGTCCGGTGGCTCTGGCTGACGGGATGATGTGGGATATTAGGGGTAGTAGTCCGGTGGCTCTGGCTGACGGGATGATGTGGGATATTAGGGGTAGTAGTCCGGTAGCTCTGGCTGACGGGATGATGTGGGATATTAGGGGTAGTAGTCCGGTGGCTCTGGCTGACGGGATGATGTGGGATATTAGTGGTAGTCGTCCGGTGGCTCTGGCTGACGGGATGATGTGGGATATTAGGGGTAGTAGTCCGGTGACTCTGGCTGACGGGATGATGTGGGATATTAGGGGTAGTAGTCCGGTGACTCTGGCTGACGGGATGATGTGTGATATTAGGGGTAGTAGTCTGGTGGCTCTGGCTGACGGCACGATGTGGGATATTAGGGGTAGTAGTCCGGTGGCTCTGCTGGGATGATGTGGGATATTAGGGGTAGTAGTCCGGTGGCTCTGGCTGACGGGATGATGTGGGATATTAGGGGTAGTAGTTCGGTGGCTCTGGCTGACGGGATGATGTGGGATATTAGGGGTAGTAGTCCGGTGGCTCTGGCTGATGGGATGATGTGGGATATTAGGGGTAGTAGTTCGGTGGCTCTGGCTGACGGGATGATGTGGGATATTAGGGGTAGTAGTCCGGTAGCTCTGGCTGACGGGATGATGTGGGATATTATAGTGAATGTGGCTATGCGGAGTGGGTGGGACTCTACACTCAGCTTTATATATATAGAGATATGATCAGTATAATTTATTATAACTAACCGTAGTTAGTTACTATGCCCGGGCAGCACCGGGCTCTTCAGCTAGTACAGTATAATGACCACACATTGTCCTCCTCATAGTATAATGGCTCCACATTGTCCTCAGTACAGTATAATGGCTCCACATTGTCTTCAATGTAGTATAATGGCCCCCATAATGTTCTCATTCATTGAAACAAAATATTCTCCTCATTCCCCTGCTTCTCTGGTCTCCATAGTTTGTCTTATGAAGCTTATCACTGGTTGCCAGAGCAGGCGTAATATGGTGACGTCATTGTACCTGCAGCGCTGAGACATCAGACCTCAGATGAAGGAGAATGAGGGAGAGCAAAGCAGACAGTTCCCTCTTCCATCACTGCTTTCAACTGTGTATCTAGGATGCCGATATAGTTGAAAGTGTGGTTTTGGGCGTGGGACCTGCCTGGCATCACAAGCCATATATAGTCACCCTGTGGGCCAGAGCTTGACGTGTTTCCTAGAGCCTCTACCAGATCCCTCTCCTCTGAGTGTGTCTGATCATTCTGGCTATGTTCATATAGCTGAAAGTGCGATACCAGAGGGGACAGAGCCGGCACCAGGTCTCATAGGACCCATGGCAGCCGTGTGGTCTGCCACCATTGGCAATATACCACTGACCAGAGATAACACAGTGATAACTCTGAGTACAGATAATGTAGCAGATGTCCCCTGCAGTCCTATGTAACACCACAGATAGCACAGTGATAACTCTCTGAGTACAGATAATGGAGTAGATGTCACCTGCAGTCCTATGTAACACCACAGATAACACAGTGATAACACTCTGAGTACAGATAATGCAGTAGATGTCACCAGCAGTCCTATGTAACAGCACAGATAACACAGTGATAACTCTCTGAGTACAGATAATGGAGTAGATGTCACCTACAGTCCTATGTAACACCACAGATAACACAGTGATAACTCTCTGAGTACAGATAATGGAGTAGATGTCACCTGCAGTCCTATGTAACACCATAGATAACACAGTGATAACTCTCTGAGTACAGATAATGGAGTAGATGTCACCTGCAGTCCTATGTAACACCACAGATAACACAGTGATAACTCTCTGAGTACAGATAATGGAGTAGATGTCACCTGCAGTCCTATGTAACACCACAGATAACACAGTGATAACTCTCTGAGTACAGATAATGGAGTAGATGTCACCTACAGTCCTATGTAACAGCACAGATAACACAGTGATAACTCTCTGAGTACAGATAATGGAGTAGATGTCACCTGCAGTCCTATGTAACACCACAGATAACACAGTGATAACTCTCTGAGTACAGATAATGGAGTAGATGTCATCTGCAGTCCTATGTAACAGCACAGATAACACAGTGATAACTCTCTGAGTACAGATAATGCAGTAGATGTCCCCTGCAGTCCTATGTAACACCACAGATAACACAGTGATAACTCTGAGTACAGATAATGGAGTAGATGTCACCTACAGTCCTATGTAACAGCACAGATAACACAGTGATAACTCTCTGAGTACAGATAATGTAGTAGATGTCACCTGCAGTCCTATGTAACACCACAGATAACACAGTGATAACTCTGAGTACAGATAATGGAGTAGATGTCACCTACAGTCCATGTGCAGTGACGTCTTACACACACACATACTCGCCACAGTTCACATTGTGAGCACAGCTCGCAGTGTTTCGGGCCCCCCGTGTTATGTTGGGTTGCGCAGTGTTGGGCTCAGTGCTGGGTGCAGGGTGGGATAGAATACGCTGTGTGATGTCAGTGTTATCTCTGCGGGGGGGGGGGGGCTGATAACAGGGAATATTGGGATCTAATATTCTCTAACATTATTCTGGTAAACCCCATGTCAGTTGTATGCTGCCCCCTGCAGGGGAGATGTAGTGTCACATGTTGGCCATTGCAGTACATAGCCGCGCCAGGTCCGGCAGACTCCACCCTGAGTCATTTGGGGGCTTCCCTATCTCTTCCTGGGACATCCCCTTTTGGACAGCACCATAACAATTCAGTAGGTTTTCAGTAGAGACCCTGATTCCAGTGAGTTCTCACTTGCTGAGATGTGTTTTACTGTTTCAATAAAATCAGTGTTTTATCAGCAGGATATTATCACTATAGGACTAGATGTCTTGTGCCTTCTGGTCCTGACTATCATAATTGTTGCACGCAGTAAACTAAGTGATACATTACTGGAATCAGGGTCTCAGCCCATACCAGCAGAGCCTTCTTTCCTGTCAGTGCGGTTTGTTACAGTGTGTCAGTGGCATCTTCTCCCGGTGGATTGTCCGTTCTCATCGTTGCCGCTGTGTGAGCAAAGTCTGGAACGTTTCATCATCAATAATAGTCACAATTACTGAGTGTTTGTAGAAACAGGCCGCCTTCCTTTTTTATTTTGCTGTCTACTGCCCGTTTTCTAGGTTACCGGCCACCACTGCAGTCTAGCAGCGGTGGCCGAGAAGTCTTGGTGATTTCAGGCTCTATTCTTTGCTCCTCTGAACCTGCTGCAGTCCGACAGAGCACATAGGAGCATCCAGCGGCGCAGCTACACCGCTCCTGGTCCGAACTGTCAATTATCAGGAGCGCACAGACCCCAGGAAGCAGAGGAGCAGTGCGCTCCTGAGGACCACACAGAAGGTTTTACTGTACGACGCTAAAACCTTATTTTTTACATGGGACTGTTCACACCCTGTAATGGGTCTGCTGAAAGTGTCAGTGGTCGCTGCTCCGCTTGCTGGGGGTCCATGGTTTCGGGGGTCAGTGCTGTGGGGTGCTCTTTCTGCTCCCCGGGCCTCTGCGGTGCTGTCCTCCTTAGCGCTCATGCACATAAGCGAGAAAAAAAACAGTCCGGATTCCGGACTGAAAAAACGGACGAGTGTCATGCGATTTCTGTGCGACTTTTCAATGGAACATCGGTCTGACATCCGTACGCAATGCGATTGTAACAGCAGCTTTTACACACAGCAGTTCTCTGTCCTTGACACATCGTGTTAAAGCGAAATATTCTTCAAAACACACACATACAGTGCCTTGCGAAAGTACTCAGCCCCCTGGAACTTTTCAACCTTTTCCCACATATCAGGCTTCAAACATAAAGATACCAAATGTAAATTTTTGGTGAAGAATCAACAATGAGTGGGACACAATTGTGAAGTTGAGCGAAATTTATTGGTTATTTTACATTTTTACAAATCCATGTCCGCTTTGTAAGACGCACCCCCATTTTCCCTCCAAATTTGGGGGAAACAAAGTGCGTCTTACAAAGCGAAAAATACGGTAAGTGAATCAAAGGGATTTTTTTCAAATATTTTACATCGGTGTGAAATTTTGCTAATTTTGGTTAATTAATGCCTCACTGAGCATTGTGTTTAATGATATCCTTGCCACCGTTGTTCTTTTATAAATAGTAGGCAATTGCTGATTATGTTTTTTTTTAAAAAAAATTTTGGGGATCGTTTATGATATTCTAATAAAATTGCAATTTATTATTTTATTGGTTCTTGTGTTTTTTCTGCTTACGTGTTCTCTTGCAGTAGAGTTCTGAGTGGCAGTTTTGGATTTGTAGTATCTTAATAACACAAGTTATTTTTGGATCAAGTGTTGATTAATTATTTTAAATTTTTGTGGAAATTCAAAAACTGAGAAGTGGGGCGTGCAATATTATTCGGCCCCTGTAACTTAATACTTTGTTGCGCCACCTTTTGCTGCGATTACAGCTGCAGAAGCTTGGGGTTTGTCTCTATCAGTTTTCAAGAGACTGAAATTCTCGCCCATTCTTCCTTGGCAAACAGCTCGAGCTCAGTGAGGTTGGATGGAGATCGTTTGTGAACAGCAGTTTTCAGCTCTTTCCACAGATTCCCGATTGGATTCAGGTCTGGACTGTGACTTGGCCATTCTCACACCTGGATACGATTATTTGTGAACTGTTCCATTGTAGATTTTGCTTTATGTTTGGGATCATTGTCTTGTTGGAAGACAAATCTCCGTCCCAGTCTCAGGTCTTTTGCAGACTCCAACAGGTTTTCTTCAAGAATGGGCCTGTATTTGGCTCCATCCATCTTCCCATCAATTTTAACCATCATCCCTGTCCTTGCTGAAGAAAAGCAGGCCCAAACCATGATGCTGCCACCACCATGTTTGACAGTGGGGATGGTGTGTTCAGGGTGATGAGCTGTGCTGCCTTTACGCCAAACGTATCGTTTTGCATTGTTGACAAAAAGTTTGATTTTGGTTTCATCTGACCAGAGCACCTTCTTCCACATGTTTGGTGTCTCCCAGGTGGCTTGTTGCAAACTTTAAACGACACTTTTTATGGATATCTTTGAGAAATGGCTTTCTTCTTGCCACTCTTCCATAAAGGCCAGATTTGTGCAGTGTACGACTGATTGTTGTCCTATGGACAGACTGTCCCACCTCAGCTGTAGATCTCTGCAGTTCATCCAGAGTGATCATGGGCCTCTTGGCTGCATCTCTGATCAGTCTTCTCCTCGATTGAGATGAAAGTTTAGAGGGACGGCCGGGTCTTGGTAGATTTGCAGTGGTACGATACTCCTTCCATTTCAATATGATCGCTTGCACACTGCTCCTTGGGATGTTTAAAGTTTTGGAAATCATTTTGTATCCAAATCCGGCTTTAAACTTCTCCACAACAGTATCACGGACCTGCCTGTTGTGTTCCTTGGTCTTCATGATGCTCTCTGTGCTTCAAGCAGAACCCTGAGGCTATCACAGAGCAGGTGCATTTATACGGAGACTTGAATACACACAGGTGGATTATATTTATCACCATTAGTCATTTAGGACGGCATTGGATCATTCAGAGATCCACAATGAACTTCTGGAGTGAGTTTGCTGCACTGAAAGTAAAGGGGCCGAATAATATTGCACGCCCCACTTTTCAGTCTTTGAATTTCCACAAAAATTTAAAATAACCAATAAATTTTGTTCAACTTCACAATTGTGTCCCACTTGTTGTGGATTCTTCACCAAAAATTTACATTTGTTATCTTTATGTTTGAAGCATGATATGTGGGAAAAGGTTTTTTTTTTTCTCACACTCATTGACTTGCATTGGCGAGTCTTGTCCGAGATACGCATCAGATTTTTTTTTATCGGATTGCACTCGTCCGTATTTCTCGCAAATGGGTATCAGCCCTTACATTGATCACGGTGCTGCCGGTTCCAGTTCAGCTGTCATTCCCATGTAAATCTCATACTAATGGTTGCACCTGCTTTAACCCATGTGTCCGAACCAGCTGCTTCCGAAGGTCGGAGACGTCTCAGCTGCTGCTCTCAGACCTGACATCCCGATCCAAGGAAGGACTCGAGAGTCTGGAGGAGGCGACGCTTATCTCCTCCTGTGCCGCTGATCAGGGCCTTGGTCAATAATCATTGTATCATAAAGGAATCACTGTCCGTCTTCATTAGCAGAAGTGCTGCAGCTGAGGAGAGAGCTCCAATCCACCACATATGATTCTTAGCTGACAGGAAGCAGAGATTTTGAAAACTGAAAGAATCCCATTCCAAAGATTTGTGGGGGTCTTGGCAGTAGGGGTCCCCGGCCAGTAGAGACTCATCCTGCGGATCGATGGTACCTCTGCCCCTTTATCACAGATGATACATTTCATCTGCACTGATACATTGTAACAATCCGGACAGGAGACTTGTGCTGTGATGTCTCTGCACTAGATACGTTGTAGCAAACCCTCAGTAATAGCTCTTTTGGTGCAGAATGGGTTAAGTCTTGATGATTTCGGGAAGGACATTCTTCTCCAGAACCTGTGCCCATATGAGGGATGATCCGGACCCCTGTGTATCGGCCATGAGGGGCTGTGCACATCTAATCCGCGTCTATCAAACATGTACCTGTTACTTTCCACTTACTCATCGGGATCCTGCCATGGGGGTAATCCCAGGCCGCGCAGGATAGGAGCGATTGTCCAACAATGAAGTGTAACGCGTTGTGTTTACAAACTGCCTCGAGTGTCTGGTGATTTCCCACCACGGGACGGGACCACGTGTCCTCCCATGAAGACCCCACACGCGGAATCACAGAGAAGACGCTGGAAAATGGGGAAATATTCTACAGGAATACATATACATGGAAGCAAAACAGCGCCACACCAAACTGCAGGCTGAGACTGGAACTTCAGCTCAGTGATATCACCGCTGATCTCTGGTGATGGATAGGAGGCATTCTCAGTGATGTCACCTCTGATCTCTGGTGATGGATAGGAGACATTCTCAGTGATGTCACCGCTGATCTCTGGTGATGGATAGGAGACATTCTCAGTGATGTCACCGCTGATCTCTAGTGATGGATAGGAGGCATTCTCAGTGATGTCACCGCTGATCTCTAGTGATGGATAGGAGGCATTCTCAGTGATGTCACCGCTGATCTCTAGTGATGGATAGGAGGCATTCTCAGTGATGTCACCGCTGATCTCTAGTGATGGATAGGAGACATTCTCAGTGATGTCACCGCTGATCTCTAGTGATGGATAGGAGGCATTTTCAGTGATGTCACCACTGATCTCTAGTGATGGATAGGAGGCATTCTCTGTGATGTCACCACTGATCTCTAGTGATGGATAGGAGGCATTCTCTGTGATGTCACTCCTGATCTCTGGTGATGGATAGGAGGCATTCTCAGTGATGGCACCTCTGATCTCTGGTGATGGATAGGAGGCATTCTCTGTGATGTCACCTCTGATCTCTGGTGATGGATAGGAGGCATTCTCAGTGATGTCACTCCTGATCTCTGGTGATGGATAGGAGACATTCTCAGTGATGTCACCTCTGATCTCTAGTGATGGATAGGAGAGATTCTCAGTGATGTCACCGCTGATCTCTAATGATGGATAGGAGGCATTCTCAGTGATGTCACCGCTGATCTCTAGTGATGGATAGGAAGCATTCTCAGTGATGTCACCGCTGATCTCTAGTGATGGATAGGAGACATTCTCAGTGATGTCACCTCTGATCTCTAGTGATGGATAGGAGGCATTCTCAGTGATGTCACCTCTGATCTCTAGTGAGGATAGGAGGCATTCTCAGTGATGTCACCTCTGATCTCTAGTTATGGATAGGAGGCATTCTCAGTGATGTCACCGCTGATCTCTAGTGATAGATAGGAGACATTCTCTGTGATGTCACCTCTGATCTCTGGTGATGGATAGGAGAGATTCTCAGTGATGTCACCGCTGATCTCTAGTGATGGATAGGAGGCATTCTCTGTGATGTCACTCCTGATCTCTGGTGATGGATAGGAGACATTCTCAGTGATGTCACCGCTGATCTCTAGTGATGGATAGGAGACATTCTCAGTGATGTCACCTCTGATCTCTAGTGATGGATAGGAGGCATTCTCAGTGATGTCACCGCTGATCTCTAGTGATGGATAGGAGACATTCTCAGTGATGTCACCTCTGATCTCTAGTGATGGATAGGAGGCATTCTCAGTGATGTCACCGCTGATCTCTAGTGATGGATAGGAGAGATTCTCAGTGATGTCACCGCTGATCTCTAGTGATGGATAGGAGGCATTCTCAGTGATGTCACCTCTGATCTCTAGTGATGGATAGGAGGCATTCTCAGTGATGTCACCGCTGATCTCTAGTGATGGATAGAAGGCATTCTCAGTGATGTCACCGCTGATCTCTAGTGATGGATAGGAGGCATTCTCAGTGATGTCACCTCTGATCTCTAGTGATGGATAGGAGACATTCTCTGTGATGTCACCTCTGATCTCTGGTGATGGATAGGAGAGATTCTCAGTGATGTCACCGCTGATCTCTAGTGATGGATAGGAGGCATTCTCTGTGATGTCACTCCTGATCTCTGGTGATGGATAGGAGACATTCTCAGTGATGTCACCTCTGATCTCTAGTGATGGATAGGAGGCATTCTCAGTGATGTCACCGCTGATCTCTAGTGATGGATAGGAGAGATTCTCAGTGATGTCACCGCTGATCTCTAGTAATGGATAGGAGGCATTCTCAGTGATGTCACCGCTGATCTCTAGTGATGGATAGGAGACATTCTCAGTGATGTCACCGCTGATCTCTAGTGATGGATAGGAGGCATTCTCAGTGATGTCACCGCTGATCTCTAGTGATGGATAGGAGACATTCTCAGTGATGTCACCTCTGATCTCTAGTGATGGATAGGAGGCATTCTCAGTGATGTCACGTCTGATCTCTAGTGATGGATAGGAGGCATTCTCAGTGATGTCACCTCTGATCTCTAGTGATGGATAGGAGGCATTCTCAGTGATGTCACCTCTGATCTCTAGTGATGGATAGGAGACATTCTCAGTGATGTCACCGCTGATCTCTAGTGATGGATAGAAGGCATTCTCAGTGATGTCACCGCTGATCTCTGGTGATGGATAGGAGGTATTCTCAGTGATGTCATCGCTGATCTCTAGTGATGGATAGGAGGCATTCTCAGTGATGTCACCGCTGATCTCTAGTGATGGATAGGAGGCATTCTCAGTGATGTCACCGCTGATCTCTAGTGATGGATAGGAGACATTCTCAGTGATGTCACCTCTGATCTCTAGTGATGGATAGGAGGCATTCTCAGTGATGTCACCGCTGATCTCTAGTGATGGATAGGAGGCATTCTCTGTGATGTCACTCCTGATCTCTGGTGATGGATAGGATGCATTCTAAGTGATGTCACCTCTGATCTCTAGTGATGGATAGGAGGCATTCTCAGTGATGTCACCTCTGATCTCTAGTGATGGATAGGAGACATTCTCAGTGATGTCACCTCTGATCTCTAGTGATGGATAGGAGACATTCTCAGTGATGTCACCTCTGATCTCTGGTGATGGATAGGAGGCATTCTCAGTGATGTCACCTCTGATCTCTAGTTATGGATAGGAGGCATTCTCAGTGATGTCACCTCTGATCTCTGGTGATGGATAGGAGGCATTCTCAGTGATGTCACCTCTGATCTCTAGTGATGGATTGGAGGCATTCTCAGTGATGTCACGTCTGATCTCTAGTGATGGATAGGAGGCATTCTCAGTGATGTCACCGCTGATCTCTAGTGATGGATAGGAGACATTCTCAGTGATGTCACCTCTGATCTCTGGTGATGGATAGGAGACATTCTCAGTGATGTCACCGCTGATCTCTGGTGATGGATAGGAGACATTCTCAGTGATGTCACCGCTGATCTCTAGTGATGGATAGGAGGCATTCTCAGTGATGTCACCGCTGATCTCTAGTGATGGATAGGAGGCATTCTCAGTGATGTCACCGCTGATCTCTAGTGATGGATAGGAGGCATTCTCAGTGATGTCACCGCTGATCTCTAGTGATGGATAGGAGACATTCTCAGTGATGTCACCGCTGATCTCTAGTGATGGATAGGAGGCATTCTCTGTGATGTCACTCCTGATCTCTGGTGATGGATAGGAGGCATTCTCAGTGATGGCACCTCTGATCTCTGGTGATGGATAGGAGGCATTCTCTGTAATGTCACCTCTGATCTCTGGTGATGGATAGGAGGCATTCTCAGTGATGTCGCTCCTGATCTCTGGTGATGGATAGGAGACATTCTGAGTGATGTCACCTCTGATCTCTAGTGATGGATAGGAGAGATTCTCAGTGATGTCACCGCTGATCTCTAATGATGGATAGGAGGCATTCTCAGTGATGTCACCGCTGATCTCTAGTGATGGATAGGAAGCATTCTCAGTGATGTCACCGCTGATCTCTAGTGATGGATAGGAGACATTCTCAGTGATGTCACCTCTGATCTCTAGTGATGGATAGGAGGCATTCTCAGTGATGTCACCTCTGATCTCTAGTGAGGATAGGAGGCATTCTCAGTGATGTCACCTCTGATCTCTAGTTATGGATAGGAGGCATTCTCAGTGATGTCACCTCTGATCTCTAGTGATGGATAGGAGACATTCTCTGTGATGTCACCTCTGATCTCTGGTGATGGATAGGAGAGATTCTCAGTGATGTCACCGCTGATCTCTAGTGATGGATAGGAGGCATTCTCTGTGATGTCACTCCTGATCTCTGGTGATGGATAGGAGACATTCTCAGTGATGTCACCTCTGATCTCTAGTGATGGATAGGAGGCATTCTCAGTGATGTCACCGCTGATCTCTAGTGATGGATAGGAGAGATTCTCAGTGATGTCACCGCTGATCTCTAGTGATGGATAGGAGGCATTCTCAGTGATGTCACCGCTGATCTCTAGTGATGGATAGGAGACATTCTCAGTGATGTCACCGCTGATCTCTAGTGATGGATAGGAGGCATTCTCAGTGATGTCACTCCTGATCTCTAGTTATGGATAGGAGGCATTCTCAGTGATGTCACGTCTGATCTCTAGTGATGGATAGGAGGCATTCTCAGTGATGTCACCTCTGATCTCTAGTTATGGATAGGAGGCATTCTCAGTGATGTCACCTCTGATCTCTAGTGATGGATAGGAGACATTCTCAGTGATGTCACCGCTGATCTCTAGTGATGGATAGAAGGCATTCTCAGTGATGTCACCGCTGATCTCTAGTGATGGATAGAAGGCATTCTCAGTGATGTCACCGCTGATCTCTGGTGATGGATAGGAGGTATTCTCAGTGATGTCATCGCTGATCTCTAGTGATGGATAGGAGGCATTCTCAGTGATGTCACCGCTGATCTCTAGTGATGGATAGGAGACATTCTCAGTGATGTCACCTCTGATCTCTAGTGATGGATAGGAGGCATTCTCAGTGATGTCACCACTAATCTCTGGTGATGGATAGGAGGGATTCTCAGTGATGTCACCGCTGATCTCTAGTGATGGATAGGAGGCATTCTCTGTGATGTCACTCCTGATCTCTGGTGATGGATAGGATGCATTCTAAGTGATGTCACCTCTGATCTCTAGTGATGGATAGGAGACATTCTCAGTGATGTCACCTCTGATCTCTAGTGATGGATAGGAGACATTCTCAGTGATGTCACCTCTGAACTCTGGTGATGGATAGGAGGCATTCTCAGTGATGTCACCTCTGAACTCTGGTGATGGATAGGAGGCATTCTCAGTGATGTCACCTCTGATCTCTAGTTATGGATAGGAGGCATTCTCAGTGATGTCACCTCTGATCTCTAGTTATGGATAGGAGGCATTCTCAGTGATGTCACCTCTGATCTCTGGTGATGGATAGGAGGCATTCTCAGTGATGTCACCTCTGATCTCTAGTGATGGATTGGAGGCATTCTCAGTGATGTCACGTCTGATCTCTAGTGATGGATAGGAGACATTCTCAGTGATGTCACCGCTGATCTCTAGTGATGGATAGGAGACATTCTCAGTGATGTCACCTCTGATCTCTAGTGGTGGATAGGAGACATTCTCAGTGATGTCACCTCTCATCTCTAGTGATGGATAGGAGACATTCTCTGTGATGTCACCTCTGATCTCTAGTGATGGATAGGAGGCATTCTCAGTGATGTCACCGCTGATCTCTAGTGATGGATAGGAGACATTCTCAGTGATGTCACCGCTGATCTCTAGTGATGGATAGGAGACATTCTCAGTGATGTCACCACTGATCTCTGGTGATGGATAGGAGGCATTCTCAGTGATGTCACCTCTGATCTCTAGTAATGGATAGGAGGTATTCTCAGTGATGTCACCACTGATCTCTGGTGATGGATAGGAGACATTCTCTGTGATGTCACCTCTGATCTCTAGTGATGGATAGGAGGCATTCTCTGTGATGTCACTCCTGATCTCTAGTTATGGATAGGAGGCATTCTCAGTGATGTCACCTCTGATCTCTAGTGAT
Organism: Dendrobates tinctorius; assembly: GCF_039654945.1. Classification (NCBI taxonomy): domain Eukaryota; kingdom Metazoa; phylum Chordata; class Amphibia; order Anura; family Dendrobatidae; genus Dendrobates; species Dendrobates tinctorius. The sequence goes on from NW_027361824.1 coordinate 8,593,398, forward strand.
GGATAGGAGGCATTCTCAGTGATGTCACCTCTGATCTCTAGTGGTGGATAGGAGACATTCTCAGTGATGTCACCGCTGATCTCTAGTGATGGATAGGAGACATTCTCTATGATGTCACCACTGATCTCTGGTGATGGATAGGAGGCATTCTCAGTGATGTCACCGCTGATCTCTAGTGATAGATAGGAGGCATTCTAAGTGATGTCACCTCTGATCTCTGGTGATGGATAGGAGGCATTCTCAGTGATGTCACCTCTGATCTCTGGTGATGGATAGGAGGCATTCTCAGTGATGTCACCTCTGATCTCTAGTGATGGATTGGAGGCATTCTCAGTGATGTCACGTCTGATCTCTAGTGATGGATAGGAGACATTCTCAGTGATGTCACCGCTGATCTCTAGTGATGGATAGGAGACATTCTCAGTGATGTCACCTCTGATCTCTAGTGGTGGATAGGAGACATTCTCAGTGATGTCACCTCTGATCTCTAGTGATGGATAGGAGGCATTCTCAGTGATGTCACCTCTGATCTCTAGTGATGGATAGGAGACATTCTCAGTGATGTCACCTCTGATCTCTAGTGATGGATAGGAGACATTCTCAGTGATGTCACCTCTGATCTCTGGTGATGGATAGGAGGCATTCTCAGTGATGTCACCTCTGATCTCTAGTTATGGATAGGAGGCATTCTCAGTGATGTCACCTCTGATCTCTGGTGATGGATAGGAGGCATTCTCAGTGATGTCACCTCTGATCTCTAGTGATGGATTGGAGGCATTCTCAGTGATGTCACGTCTGATCTCTAGTGATGGATAGGAGGCATTCTCAGTGATGTCACCGCTGATCTCTAGTGATGGATAGGAGACATTCTCAGTGATGTCACCTCTGATCTCTGGTGATGGATAGGAGACATTCTCAGTGATGTCACCGCTGATCTCTGGTGATGGATAGGAGACATTCTCAGTGATGTCACCGCTGATCTCTAGTGATGGATAGGAGGCATTCTCAGTGATGTCACCGCTGATCTCTAGTGATGGATAGGAAGCATTCTCAGTGATGTCACCGCTGATCTCTAGTGATGGATAGGAGGCATTCTCAGTGATGTCACCGCTGATCTCTAGTGATGGATAGGAGACATTCTCAGTGATGTCACCGCTGATCTCTAGTGATGGATAGGAGGCATTCTCTGTGATGTCACTCCTGATCTCTGGTGATGGATAGGAGGCATTCTCAGTGATGGCACCTCTGATCTCTGGTGATGGATAGGAGGCATTCTCTGTAATGTCACCTCTGATCTCTGGTGATGGATAGGAGGCATTCTCAGTGATGTCGCTCCTGATCTCTGGTGATGGATAGGAGACATTCTGAGTGATGTCACCTCTGATCTCTAGTGATGGATAGGAGAGAGTCTCAGTGATGTCACCGCTGATCTCTAATGATGGATAGGAGGCATTCTCAGTGATGTCACCGCTGATCTCTAGTGATGGATAGGAAGCATTCTCAGTGATGTCACCGCTGATCTCTAGTGATGGATAGGAGACATTCTCAGTGATGTCACCTCTGATCTCTAGTGATGGATAGGAGGCATTCTCAGTGATGTCACCTCTGATCTCTAGTGAGGATAGGAGGCATTCTCAGTGATGTCACCTCTGATCTCTAGTTATGGATAGGAGGCATTCTCAGTGATGTCACCTCTGATCTCTAGTGATGGATAGGAGACATTCTCTGTGATGTCACCTCTGATCTCTGGTGATGGATAGGAGAGATTCTCAGTGATGTCACCGCTGATCTCTAGTGATGGATAGGAGGCATTCTCTGTGATGTCACTCCTGATCTCTGGTGATGGATAGGAGACATTCTCAGTGATGTCACCTCTGATCTCTAGTGATGGATAGGAGGCATTCTCAGTGATGTCACCGCTGATCTCTAGTGATGGATAGGAGAGATTCTCAGTGATGTCACCGCTGATCTCTAGTGATGGATAGGAGGCATTCTCAGTGATGTCACCGCTGATCTCTAGTGATGGATAGGAGACATTCTCAGTGATGTCACCGCTGATCTCTAGTGATGGATAGGAGGCATTCTCAGTGATGTCACTCCTGATCTCTAGTTATGGATAGGAGGCATTCTCAGTGATGTCACGTCTGATCTCTAGTGATGGATAGGAGGCATTCTCAGTGATGTCACCTCTGATCTCTAGTTATGGATAGGAGGCATTCTCAGTGATGTCACCTCTGATCTCTAGTGATGGATAGGAGACATTCTCAGTGATGTCACCGCTGATCTCTAGTGATGGATAGAAGGCATTCTCAGTGATGTCACCGCTGATCTCTAGTGATGGATAGAAGGCATTCTCAGTGATGTCACCGCTGATCTCTGGTGATGGATAGGAGGTATTCTCAGTGATGTCATCGCTGATCTCTAGTGATGGATAGGAGGCATTCTCAGTGATGTCACCGCTGATCTCTAGTGATGGATAGGAGGCATTCTCAGTGATGTCACCGCTGATCTCTAGTGATGGATAGGAGACATTCTCAGTGATGTCACCTCTGATCTCTAGTGATGGATAGGAGGCATTCTCAGTGATGTCACCACTAATCTCTGGTGATGGATAGGAGGGATTCTCAGTGATGTCACCGCTGATCTCTAGTGATGGATAGGAGGCATTCTCTGTGATGTCACTCCTGATCTCTGGTGATGGATAGGATGCATTCTAAGTGATGTCACCTCTGATCTCTAGTGATGGATAGGAGACATTCTCAGTGATGTCACCTCTGATCTCTAGTGATGGATAGGAGACATTCTCAGTGATGTCACCTCTGAACTCTGGTGATGGATAGGAGGCATTCTCAGTGATGTCACCTCTGATCTCTAGTTAAGGATAGGAGGCATTCTCAGTGATGTCACCTCTGATCTCTAGTTATGGATAGGAGGCATTCTCAGTGATGTCACCTCTGATCTCTGGTGATGGATAGGAGGCATTCTCAGTGATGTCACCTCTGATCTCTAGTGATGGATTGGAGGCATTCTCAGTGATGTCACGTCTGATCTCTAGTGATGGATAGGAGACATTCTCAGTGATGTCACCGCTGATCTCTAGTGATGGATAGGAGACATTCTCAGTGATGTCACCTCTGATCTCTAGTGGTGGATAGGAGACATTCTCAGTGATGTCACCTCTGATCTCTAGTGGTGGATAGGAGACATTCTCAGTGATGTCACCTCTCATCTCTAGTGATGGATAGGAGGCATTCTCTGTGATGTCACTCCTGATCTCTAGTTATGGATAGGAGGCATTCTCAGTGATGTCACCTCTGATCTCTAGTGATGGATAGGAGGCATTCTCAGTGATGTCACCTCTGATCTCTAGTGGTGGATAGGAGACATTCTCAGTGATGTCACCGCTGATCTCTAGTGATGGATAGGAGACATTCTCTATGATGTCACCACTGATCTCTGGTGATGGATAGGAGGCATTCTCAGTGATGTCACCGCTGATCTCTAGTGATGGATAGGAGGCATTCTAAGTGATGTCACCTCTGATCTCTGGTGATGGATAGGAGGCATTCTCAGTGATGTCACCTCTGATCTCTGGTGATGGATAGGAGGCATTCTCAGTGATGTCACCTCTGATCTCTAGTGATGGATTGGAGGCATTCTCAGTGATGTCACGTCTGATCTCTAGTGATGGATAGGAGACATTCTCAGTGATGTCACCGCTGATCTCTAGTGATGGATAGGAGACATTCTCAGTGATGTCACCTCTGATCTCTAGTGGTGGATAGGAGACATTCTCAGTGATGTCACCTCTCATCTCTAGTGATGGATAGGAGACATTCTCTGTGATGTCACCTCTGATCTCTAGTGATGGATAGGAGGCATTCTCAGTGATGTCACCGCTGATCTCTAGTGATGGATAGGAGACATTCTCAGTGATGTCACCGCTGATCTCTAGTGATGGATAGGAGACATTCTCAGTGATGTCACCACTGATCTCTGGTGATGGATAGGAGGCATTCTCAGTGATGTCACCTCTGATCTCTAGTAATGGATAGGAGGTATTCTCAGTGATGTCACCACTGATCTCTGGTGATGGATAGGAGACATTCTCTGTGATGTCACCTCTGATCTCTAGTGATGGATAGGAGGCATTCTCTGTGATGTCACTCCTGATCTCTAGTTATGGATAGGAGGCATTCTCAGTGATGTCACCTCTGATCTCTAGTGATGGATAGGAGGCATTCTCAGTGATGTCACCTCTGATCTCTAGTGGTGGATAGGAGACATTCTCAGTGATGTCACCGCTGATCTCTAGTGATGGATAGGAGACATTCTCTATGATGTCACCACTGATCTCTGGTGATGGATAGGAGGCATTCTCAGTGATGTCACCGCTGATCTCTAGTGATGGATAGGAGGCATTCTAAGTGATGTCACCTCTGATCTCTGGTGATGGATAGGAGGCATTCTCAGTGATGTCACCTCTGATCTCTGGTGATGGATAGGAGGCATTCTCAGTGATGTCACCACTGATCTCTGGTGATGGATAGGAGGCATTCTCAGTGATGTCACCGCTGATCTCTAGTGGTGGATAGGAGACATTCTCAGTGATGTCACCTCTGATCTCTAGTGATGGATAGGAGGCATTCTCAGTGATGTCACCTCTGATCTCTGGTGATGGATAGGAGACATTCTCTGTGATGTCACCTCTGATCTCTAGTGGTGGATAGGAGACAGTCTCAGTGATGTCACCGCCGATCTCTAGTGATGGATAGGAGGCATTCTCAGTGATGTTACTTCTGATCTCTGGTGATGGATAGGAGGCATTCTCAGTGATGTCACCGCTGATCTCTGGTGATGGATAGGAGACATTCTCTGTGTTGTCACCTCTGATCTCTAGTGGTGGATAGGAGACATTCTCAGTGATGTCACCGCCGATCTCTAGTGATGGATAGGAGGCATTCTCAGTGATGTTACTTCTGATCTCTGGTGATGGATAGGAGGCATTCTCAGTGATGTCACCGCTGATCTCTGGTGATGGATAAGAGACATTCTCTGTGATGTCACCTCTGATCTCTAGTGATGGATAGGAGGCATTCTCAGTGATGTCACCACTGATCTCTGGTGATGGATAGGAGAGATTCTCAGTGATGTCACCGCTGATCTCTAGTGATGGATAGGAGGCATTCTCTGTGATGTCACCTCTGATCTCTAGTTATGGATAGGAGACATTCTCAGTGATGTCACCTCTGATCTCTAGTGATGGATAGGAGGCATTCTCAGGGATGTCACCTCTGATCTCTAGTGATGGATAGGAGACATTCTCAGTGATGTCACCAATGATCTCTGGTGATGGATAGGAGGCATTCTCAGTGATGTCACCTCTGATCTCTAGTGATGGATAGGAGACATTCTCAGTGATGTCACCACTGATCTCTAGTGATGGATAGGAGACATTCTCAGTGATGTCACCTCTGATCTCTAGTGATGGATAGGAGGCATTCTCAGTGATGTCACCGCTGATCTCTAGTGATGGATAGGAGACATTCTCTGTGATGTCACCTCTGATCTCTGGTGATGGATAGGAGACATTCTCAGTGATGTCACCACTGATCTCTGGTGATATATAGGAGGCATTCTCAGTGATGTCACCGCTGATCTCTGGTGATGGATAGGAGACATTCTCAGTGATGTCACCTCTGATCTCTAGTGATGGATAGGAGACATTCTCAGTGATGTCACCTCTGATCTCTAGTGATGGATAGGAGGCATTCTCAGTGATGTCATCGCTGATCTCTAGTGATGGATAGGAGGCATTCTCAGTGATGTCACCGCTGATCTCTAGTGACGGATAGGAGACATTCTCAGTGATGTCACCTCTGATCTCTAGTGATGGATAGGAGGCATTCTCAGTGATGTCACCGCTGATCTCTGTGATGGATAGGAGGCATTCTCAGTGATGTCACCGCTGATCTCTAGTGATGGATAGGAGACATTCTCAGTGATGTCACCACTGATCTCTGGTGATGGATAGGAGGCATTCTCAGTGATGTCACCTCTGATCTCTAGTGATGGATAGGAGGCATTCTCAGTGATGTCACCACTGATATATGGTGATGGATAGGAGGCATTCTCAGTGATGTCACCGTTGATCTCTAGTGATGGATAGGAGGCATTCTCAGTGATGTCACCGCTGATCTCTAGTGATGGATAGGAGGCATTCTCAGTGATGTCACCGCTGATCTCTAGTGATGGATAGGAGGCATTCTCAGTGATGTCACCGCTGATCTCTAGTGATGGATAGGAGGCATTCTCAGTGATGTCACCGCTGATCTCTAGTGATGGATAGGAGGCATTCTCAGTGATGTCACCGCTGATCTCTAGTGATGGATAGGAGAGATTCTCAGTGATGTCACCGCTGATCTCTGGTGATGGATAGGAGGCATTCTCAGTGATGTCACCGCTGATCTCTAGTGATGGATAGGAGGCATTCTCAGTGATGTCCCCGCTGATCTCTAGTGATGGATAGGAGACATTCTCAGTGATGTCACCGCTGATCTCTAATGATGGATAGGAGGCATTCTCAGTGATGTCACCGCTGATCTCTGGTGATGGATAGGAGGCATTCTCAGTGATGTCACCGCTGATCTCTAGTGATGGATAGGAGACATTCTCAGTGATGTCACCGTTGATCTCTAGTGATGGATAGGAGGCATTCTCAGTGATGTCACCGCTGATCTCTAGTGATGGATAGGAGGCATTCTCAGTGATGTCACCGCTGATCTCTAGTGATGGATAGGAGGCATTCTCAGTGATGTCACCGCTGATCTCTAGTGATGGATAGGAGGCATTCTCAGTGATGTCACCGCTGATCTCTAGTGATGGATAGGAGGCATTCTCAGTGATGTCACCGCTGATCTCTAGTGATGGATAGGAGGCATTCTCAGTGATGTCACCGCTGATCTCTAGTGATGGATAGGAGAGATTCTCAGTGATGTCACCGCTGATCTCTGGTGATGGATAGGAGGCATTCTCAGTGATGTCACCGCTGATCTCTAGTGATGGATAGGAGGCATTCTCAGTGATGTCCCCGCTGATCTCTAGTGATGGATAGGAGACATTCTCAGTGATGTCACCGCTGATCTCTAATGATGGATAGGAGGCATTCTCAGTGATGTCACCGCTGATCTCTGGTGATGGATAGGAGGCATTCTCAGTGATGTCACCGCTGATCTCTAGTGATGGATAGGAGACATTCTCAGTGATGTCACCGTTGATCTCTAGTGATGGATAGGAGGCATTCTCAGTGATGTCACCGCTGATCTCTAGTGATGGATAGGAGGCATTCTCAGTGATGTCACCGCTGATCTCTAGTGATGGATAGGAGGCATTCTCAGTGATGTCACCGCTGATCTCTAGTGATGGATAGGAGGCATTCTCAGTGATGTCACCGCTGATCTCTAGTGATGGATAGGAGGCATTCTCAGTGATGTCACCGCTGATCTCTAGTGATGGATAGGAGAGATTCTCAGTGATGTCACCGCTGATCTCTAGTGATGGATAGGAGAGATTCTCAGTGATGTCACCGCTGATCTCTGGTGATGGATAGGAGGCATTCTCAGTGATGTCACCGCTGATCTCTAGTGATGGATAGGAGGCATTCTCAGTGATGTCATCTCTGATCTCTAGTGATGGATAGGAGGCATTCTCAGTGATGTCATCTCTGATCTCTAGTGATGGATAGGAGACATTCTCAGTGATGTCACCTCTGATCTCTAGTGATGGATAGGAGGCATTCTCAGTGATGTCACCGCTGATCTCTAGTGATGGATAGGAGAGATTCTCAGTGATGTCACCGCTGATCTCTGGTGATGGATAGGAGGCATTCTCAGTGATGTCACCGCTGATCTCTAGTGATGGATAGGAGGCATTCTCAGTGATGTCACCGCTGATCTCTAGTGATGGATAGGAGAGATTCTCAGTGATGTCACCGCTGATCTCTAGTGATGGATAGGAGAGATTCTCAGTGATGTCACCGCTGATCTCTGGTGATGGATAGGAGGCATTCTCAGTGATGTCACCGCTGATCTCTAGTGATGGATAGGAGGCATTCTCAGTGATGTCACCGCTGATCTCTAGTGATGGATAGGAGAGATTCTCAGTGATGTCACCGCTGATCTCTAGTGATGGATAGGAGAGATTCTCAGTGATGTCACCGCTGATCTCTGGTGATGGATAGGAGGCATTCTCAGTGATGTCACCGCTGATCTCTGGTGATGGATAGGAGGCATTCTCAGTGATGTCACCGCTGATCTTGAAGTGTTAGTAACTATTTCCTTCAGGCTGATATAAGATATATAAATGGCTGCTGTTGCTGCTGATGGATCCTGTTGATGAGATTTCCTTCTGTCTCTTAGGGAATGATTCCTTACTCACAGCTCAGGATATACAGGGTCTCCAATCTCCGGCCTCCCTGTGTCGTGACGAGCTGTGTGTTGGCCAGCAGGGGGCGCTCTTATACACCATTTCCATATTCGTGTTATTACAGCGCTGTCTCTTATATGATGAGATGTGTATGATGTTCACATCCAACCGCACTGATCATCTCTGGGTTATTATATATATGTTATATAGGTCACATTTTGGTGGTCTTCCCTTACAGACTACAGCAGACAGTTTTTCTGGATCATAGAGACATTGAAGGGTCGTATTAATGAAAAGTTTCACGTTTTTATAATTGTTTCATTTCCTCACCATGTTCGATACCTCTGCCGGCTGTCGGTGAGAGCACGCTGGTAGATTCCATCCACCGAGGCGGTGATCCTGTAACCAGACCTGAATCAAGTGTGGAGAATCCTCTGTGAGCCAAACATGTGGACCTCCAGACTGATACATTGTAACAAACAGGAGATGTGTTCAGCTCTGTGTGTATCAGTGGATCCTCTCTGATCAATGGCACATCCCGGTAATAGATTCATGGCTGAAAGTGTTGGCACCCTTCGAATTGTTCCAGGAATTGAAAGATTTCTTCCAGAACATGATGGCATTTACACATGATTATTTCCTTTGTGTTTATTGGAGCAACGCAAAAAAAACTGAGAACAGAAGGCAAATTGGACATAATTTCACACAAAACCCCAAAAATGGGCCAGAAAAAAATTGTTGACACCCTCCTTAATATTTGTTTGCACCCTTTGGAATTAGTCACCACACTCCATCACTTCCTATAACCATCCACAAGCTTCTTACACCTCTCAGCTGGAGTTTTGGATGACTCTTCTTACAATCTGCTCCCGGTCTCTCATATGTGAAGGCGCCTTCTCCCTACAGGAATTTTAAGATCTCTCCACACGTGATCCAGACGCATTGCTGCCACTTCAGAACTCTTTAGCTCTTTGTATCCATCCATTTCTGGGGGCTTCTTGAAGTCTGTTTGGGGTCATTGTCCTGCTGGAATACCCATGACCTAAGACACAAACCCAGCTTTCCGACACTGGGCACTACATTGCCACCCAAAATCCTTTGGTACACCTCAGATTTCATGATGCATTGCACACAGTCAAGGCACCTAGTGCCAGAGGCAGTAGAACAACTCCACAATATCTGTGACCCTCCACCATGTCTGACTGTAGGTACTGTGTTCTTTTCTTTGTAGGCCTCATTCCGTTTTCAGTAAACAGTAGAATGATGTGCTTTACCAGAAAGCTCTGTCTTGATCTCATCTGTCTACCAGACGCTTTCCTATTAGGATTTTGGCTTACGTACATTTTGGCGAATCGCGGACTAGCTTTTTATGTTTCTATCAGCAGTGGGGTCCTCCTGGGTCTCCTGCCATAGCGTTTCATTTCATTCACATGTGGACGCATATTTCACGCTAACACTGATGCACCATGAGCCTGCGGGACAGCTTGAATTTCTTTGGACCTTGATTGGGGGCTTATCCTCCATCTGGACTATCCTGCGTTGCAACCTTTCATCAATTTTTCTGTGCCGTCCACATCCAGGGAGATTCGCTACTCTTCCATGGGTTATAAACTTCTTGATTATGTTGTGTACCATGGAAAAAGGAACATCAAGATCTCTGGAGACGGACTTGTAACCTTGAGATTGTTGATATTTTTGAACAGATTATGTCCAGTTTGCCTTTTTTTCTTCCGTTTTTTTGAGCATGAATGTGGCTTTTACCATTTTTTTAATTTTTTTTTTACTCAAGAGCCCTAATAAATTCCATCATTCATTTCTATAGGAAAGTGTTGTGGACTTTTACATTACATTTCCTTAAAATGGAAAAACCCCTTTAAAATGATAATCTCCCCATGATATTACAGGAAGGTTATTTCTGCTTTGATGATTAGTGGTAACAGATGGACCGTGTCGTAGTCATGGGGTCGTTTTCCAGTGGAGGCTTTCATGCTGCATCTCTTGGGGGTTTCCTTGACCTCTTCCTGATGATGGTCTCCATGCGCTGACTCCAGACTGGAGAACGTCTGCAGCCTTGCTGCCTGTAATTAGTAATATTCTGGCAGGAAGAAGGGAAGAAGGTTCTCTTCTGGGGCCGATGCTGTAGGAGGCGATTTCCTGCCACATTTGGGGTCTTTGTTCTTTAAAGGGATTCTTGTGTGGTCTTCTCCAGTGACTGTGGATGTGTCATCTCCTCAAGGTCTCCTTCTCCCTTGTGCTTGATACATTATTTCCCTGCAGTTTGTGCTATAACTGATTCACCCCAGAGAGTAAAAAGAAGCAGAAGGGGGTCACAAACTTTACCAGCTATTATTACTTGGAAACCTGTCTATAGAATTCGGCTAAATGAAGTTTCTACATGACTATGGTACAAGCTACACTGCAATTGTTCTAAAGTAGCCCGCGTAGTCACACACGATAGTCCCCTGGTAGAGTGCTCACAATAGTCCCCAGGTAGACTCCTGACAATAGTCCCCTGATAGACTGCTCAAAACAGTCCCCTGGTAGAGTGCTCACAATAGTCCCCTGGTAGAGTGCTCACAATAGTCCCCTGGTAGACTGCTCACAATAGTCTCCTGGTAGAGTGCTCACAATAGTCCCCTGGTAGAGTGCACACAATAGTCCCCAGGTAGACTCCTGACAATAGTCCCCTGGTAGAGTGCTCACAATAGTCCCCAGGTAGACTCCTGACAATAGTCCCCTGGTAGAGTGCTCACAACAGTCCCCTGGTAGACTGCTCACAATAGTCCCCTGGTAGAGTGCTCACAATAGTCCCCTGGTAGAGTGCTCACAATAGTCCCCTGGTAGAGTGCTCACAATAGTCCCCTGGTAGAGTGCTCACAATAGTCCCCTGGTAGACTGCTCACAATAGTCCCCTGGTAGAGTGCTCACGATAGTCCCCTGGTAGAGTGCTCACAATAGTCCCCTTGTAGACTCCTGACAAAGTCCCCTGATAAACTGCTGCTCATAATAGTCCCCTGGTAGAGTGCCCACAATAGTCCCCTGGTAGAGTGCTCACATTACCCTGATAGAGCGCTGATAATAGTCTCTCAGTTGAGTGCCGACAAATCCTTCAAAATAGTGATCACAGTAGTCCTCTAAAAGAGTGCTCACAATAGTCCCCTTGTAGAATGCTCCCCAAGTAAAGTGCTCCGAGTGTTCCCTCAATAAAGTGCTCACAATAGTTTCCCAGTAGAGTGCTCACACTGTCGATTCCTCCACCAGTCTTTACACAGTAGACCACCAATGGAGTGCCACACAGTAGTCCCTTCCAAAGTTGTCACCTGTCCAGAAATTCCAGGACAGTCCATAAAGATTAGTTAGTTTTTTGCCCTGTCCATAAAAAAATTATTATAGTGTCCCCGATTTATTTGAAGGTGAAGAAACTTATGCTGATTATCGTAGTTTACAGTGAATGCAGCTGATGTCTCGTGTCAGACTTATGGGCTGTGGACAAGGATCACTTATATTCATATTGAATCATGGTTTTCCAATGTGTCCATAAAAAATATTTTCTGTCCGTGAATTTTTGATAAGCTGTCCAGAAAAAATAAAAAGTCAAGCTTGTAACCTTTCCACACATGTTCCTGCTAGCACTCCATAACTTCAGATGAATTGTGTTGAAGACGACCTTTCACTAAATTTTTCATATTGAACCGAACACACGATGTAATGGCGGCTGCAGGGTGGAATAAAACATCTTTTCTTTATTTCTCCTATTTGTTGCAGATATATTAGCAATCAAAGTATTTGGCAGCTAATGAGTTATCAGACAGTTTTCACTGGAGGTTGTGTCCATTTTCCCTCTGTATGATGCTGACCAATCAGAAGCCGGGAGAAACACTCAGGGGAAAGAAGAACACGCCCCACCATAGCTCAGAGCAGGTTTCTCAGTGTGTGAGATGTAAGATACAGCCCTGATCTCTTGGTTTCACCTCCTGAGTTTAGCTGTCCTATTATAAATTCTTCTATAAACTCTCCTCCTCTTATAGCACTGTCAGCTCTACTGTACTGCTCCTCCCCACACTGCCTGCTGTGCTCAAGAAAATTGTACTCACCGTGAGATCAGGGTTTTCATTATGTATCACACAGGAGAAGCCTGTTCTGAACTATTCCTGTGTGACATGTAAGGAGACCCTGGTCTGATCTCAGTGCCGAGCAAGTACAAGTTGAACTAGTGTTTCTTGGTTTGCAACACGGTCTTGGTCTCTGGTGTCTCGTGGTTTATAGTCTTGGTCTCTGGTGTCTCGTGGTTTATAGTCTTGGTCTCTGGTGTCTCGTTGTTTATAGTCTTGGTCTCTGGTGTCTCGTGGTTTATAGTCTTGGTCTCTGGTGTCTCGTGGTTTATAGGCTTGGTCTCTGGTGTCTCGTGGTTTATAGGCTTGGTCTCTGGTGTCTCGTGGTTTATAGTCTTGGTCTCTGGTGTCTCGTGGTTTATAGTCTTGGTCTCTGGTGTCTCGTGGTTTATAGGCTTGGTCTCTGGTGTCTCGTGGTTTGCAACCTAGAGACGCTCTGTGTCAGCGGACTGCGGCTTTTTACACTGTGTTCCAAATTATTATGCAAATGATATTTTTCTCTGATTTTCCTAAATCGGTACAAATGACAGTCAGTCTAATAAAAGTCATCACCGGTTAGAGTATAAATCAAATTTTATTGAAGAAACCTCCCAATAATAACAGTATAATCTCAAAAATGAATAAAAACTCAAATTGCACTGTTCCAATTTATTAGGCACAGTAGAATTTTTAAACATTTGATATGTTTTAAAGAACTGAAAATGCTCGTTTGTGGAATTTGCAGCATTAGGAGGTCACATTCACTGAACAAAAAGGATATTTTGGAGTTAAATAGCTTAACAAGCCAAGTGACATGTTAACATAGGAACTCTTCTGTGATGTCACCTTCACAATTCTTGCATCCGTTAAACTTGGGAGTTTTTGGAGAGTTTCTGCTTGGATTTCTTTGCATGAAGTCAGAATAGCCTCCCAGAGCTGCTGTTTTGATGTGACCAGCCTCCCACCCTCATAGATCTTTTGCTTGATGATACTCCAGAGGTTCTCCATAGGGTTGAGGTCAGGGGAAGATGGTGGCCACACCATGAGTTTATCTCCTTTTATGCCCATAGCAGTCAATGACTCAGAGGTCTTCTTTGCAGCATGAGATGGTGCATTGTCATGCATGAAGATGATTTTGCTCCTGAAGGCACATTTCTGCTTCTTATACCATGGAAGACAGCTGTCAGTCAGAAACTCTATATACTTTGCAGAGGTCATTTTCACACCTTCAGGAACCTTAAAGAGCCCTACCAGCTGTTTCCCCATGATTCTGGCCCAAAACATGACTCCTCCACCTCCTTGCTGACGTCGCAGCCTTGTTGGGACATAGTGGCCATACCCCAACCATCCACTACTCCATACATCTGGACCATCCAGGGTTGCTCGACACTCATCAGTAAACAAGACTGTTTGAAAATTAGTCTTCATGTATGTCTGGGCCCACTGCAACCATTTCTGCTTGTGAACACTGTTTAGGGGTGGCCGAATAGTAGGTTTATGCACCACAGCAAGCCTTTGAAGGATCCTACACCTTGAGGTTCGAGGGACTCCAGAGGCACCAGCAGCTTCAAATATCTGTTTGCTGGTTTGTAATGGCTTTTTAGCAGCCGCTCTCTTAATCCGATGAACTTGCCTGGCAGAAACCTTCCTCATTCTGCCTTTATCAGCACAAACATGTCTGTGCTCAGAATCAACCACAAATCTCTTAACAGTACGATGATCACGTTTGAGTTTTTGGGAAATATCTAATGTTTTCATCTCTTGACCAAGGCATTGCACTATTTGATGCTTTTCAGCAGCAGAGAGATCCTTTTTATTTCCTAAATTCCTTGAAACCTGTGCCCTGCTTAATAATGTGGAACATCATTCTTAAGTAGTTTTCCTTTAATTGGGCTCACCTGGTAAACTAATTATCACAGGCGTTTGAGATTGATTTTGGTGATCCAAAGAGCCCTGATACACAATACCATCTATGAGTTTATTTGAAAAACAAAAAATAACATCTTTATGACACTTAAATCCAATTTGCATAATAATTTGGAACACAGTGTATGGACGCTTGGTGTCTGCAGCCTGCAGTTCTTTATGGACGCTCGGTGTCTGCAGACTGCGGCTGTTTATGGACGCTCGGTGTCTGCGGACTGCGGCTCTTTATGGACGCTCGGTGTCTGCAGACTGTGGCTCTTTATGGACGCTTGGTGCAGACTGCGGCTCTTTATGGATGCTCGGTGTCGCTCGGTGTCTGCAGACTGGCTTTTTATGGACGCTCGGTGTCTGCAGACTGAGGCTATTTATGGACGCTCGGTTTCTGCAGACTGCGGCTCTTTATGGACGCTCGGTGTCTCCAAACTGAGGCTATTTATGGATGCTCTGCGTCTGCAGACTGCTGCTCTTTATGGACGCTCAATGTCTGCAGACTGTGGCTCTTTATTGAAGCTCAGTGTCTGCAGACTGGCTCTTTATTGAAGCTCAGTGTCTGCAGACTGTGGCTCTTTATGGATGCTCGGTACAGACTGCGGCTCTTCATGGACGCTCGGTGTTGCTCGGTGTCTGCAGACTGCTGCTCTTTATGGACGCTTGGTGTCTGCAGCCTGCGGCTCTTTATGGACGCTCGGTACAGACTGCGGCTCTTTATGGACGCTCGGTACAGACTGCGGCTCTTTATGGACGCTCGGTGTCTGCAGATTGCGGCTGTTTATGGACGCTCGGTGTCTGCGGACTGCGGCTCTTTATGGACGCTCGGTGTCTGCAGACTGCGGCTCTTTATGGACGCTTGGTGCAGACTGCGGCTCTTTATGGATGCTCGGTGTCGCTCGGTGTCTGCAGACTGGCTTTTTATGGACGCTCGGTGTCTGCAGACTGCAGCTCTTTATGGATGCTCGGTGTCTGCAAACTGAGGCTATTTATGGACGCTCGGTTTCTGCAGACTGCGGCTCTTTATGGACGCTCGGTGTCTGCAGACTGCGGCTCTTTATGGACGCTTGGTGCAGACTGCGGCTCTTTATGGATGTTCGGTGTCGCTCGGTGTCTGCAGACTGGCTTTTTATGGACGCTCGGTGTCTGCAGACTGCAGCTCTTTATGGATGCTCGGTGTCTGCAAACTGAGGCTATTTATGGACGCTCGGTTTCTGCAGACTGCGGCTCTTTATGGACGCTCGGTGTCTGCAGACTGCGGCTCTTTATGGACGCTTGGTGCAGACTGCGGCTCTTTATGGATGCTCGGTGTCGCTCGGTGTCTGCAGACTGGCTTTTTATGGACGCTCGGTGTCTGCAGACTGCAGCTCTTTATGGATGCTCGGTGTCTGCAGACTGCGGCTGTTTATGGACGCTCGGTGTCTGCGGACTGCGGCTCTTTATGGACGCTCGGTGTCTGCAGACTGCGGCTCTTTATGAACGCTTGGTGCAGACTGCGGCTCTTTATGGATGCTCGGTGTCGCTCGGTGTCTGCAGACTGGCTTTTTATGGACGCTCGGTGTCTGCAGACTGCAGCTCTTTATGGATGCTCGGTGTCTGCAAACTGAGGCTATTTATGGACGCTCGGTTTCTGCAGACTGCGGCTCTTTATGGACGCTCGGTGTCTCCAAACTGAGGCTATTTATGGATGCTCTGCGTCTGCAGACTGCTGCTCTTTATGGACGCTCAATGTCTGCAGACTGTGGCTCTTTATTGAAGCTCAGTGTCTGCAGACTGTGGCTCTTTATGGATGCTCGGTACAGACTGCTGCTCTTTATGGACGCTCGGTGTCTACAGACTGCGGCTCTGTATGGACGCTCGGTGTCTGCAGCCTGCGGCTCTTTATGGATGCTCGGTGTCTGCAGACTGCGGCTCTTTATGGATGCTCGGTGCAGACTGCGGCTCTTTATGGACGCTCGGTGTCTGCAGACTGCGGCTCTTTATGGACGCTCAGTGCAGACTGCGGCTCTTTATGGATGCTCGGTGTCTGCAGACTGCGGCTCTTTATGGACGCTTGGTGTCTGCAAACTGAGGCAATTTATGGATGCTCTGCGTCTGCACACTGCGGCTCTTTATGGACGCTCAATGTCTGCAGACTGTGGCTCTTTATTGAAGCTCAGTGTCTGCAGACTGCGGCTCTTTATGGACGCTCGGTGTCTGCAGACTGCGCTGTCCATGGTTCTATATAAACACTGATAGAAAACAAATGCTGCTGCTACTGTGGGGTCACAATACTATTCCAGCAGACATCAGGTGGTCTGAGGGAATGGTTGATAATTGAGGGTTTGCGAGCAAAAGAAGCATGTGCTGATATGTGGGATTGACTGTAGACATAATAGAAGTAACTGGTTCAGCAGCAGCACAGAGTATTTCAGGAGAGAACTGCTGAAGTTGTGAGAGGTCACAGAGTAACAGAGAATATGAAGTGATCCTTTTGCTGATCTCTCTAGTAGGGGCCATGTCCTTCAGCAGCACAGAGTATTTCAGTAGAGGGAAGGTCACAGACTGAGACTAATGTAGTGGAAGGCATATGCACCCAAAGCAGCACAGAGTATGGAGTGGGCTGTGTGACCCCACCATCCTGCCTAATGGAGCCGAGCTCACTACCGCCACTCACAGCAAGAGGAGCGGAACTGATGGAAGTGAATCAGTGGAAAACTGTGAGCGCAACCCACCCAAAAACTCACACAGTGTGGCGAGGCCGGGCTCTGGGGTGGAGGGTTCGGTGTAAAAGGTTTCACCTGACCATACAAAATCCAGGACAATGATGAGAGTATTCAATGGTGTCTGCGGAACTGCACCGTGTGTATGAGGACCATACACTGCAAATAACCCGTCCCGTAATACTGCATGAGCCAAGGACACCGCATCAAGGACATATAGTATAGCTGTCATGTTCTCCTACATAGGGGGCGGTATTATAGTAGTTATATTTTTGTACATAGGAGCAGTATTATAGTAGTTATATTCTTGTACATAGGGGCAGTATTATAGTAGTTATATTCTTGTACATAGGGGCAGTATTATAGTAGTTATATTCTTGTACATAGGGGCAGTATTATAGTAGTTATATTCTTGTACATAGGGGGCAGTATTATAGTAGTTATATTCTTGTACATAGGGTCAGTATTATAGTAGTTATATTCTTGTACATAGGGGACAGTATTATAGTAGTTATATTCTTATACATAGGGGGCAGTATTATAGTAGTTATATTCTTGTACATAGGAGCAGTATTATAGTAGTTATATTCTTGTACATAGGAGCAGTATTATAGTAGTTATATTCTTGTACATAGGGGGCAGTATTATAGTAGTTATATTCTTGTACATAGGGTCAGTATTATAGTAGTTATATTCTTGTACATAGGGTCAGTATTATAGTAGTTATATTCTTGTACATAGGAGCAGTATTATAGTAGTTATATTCTTGTACATAGGAGCAGTATTATAGTAGTTATATTCTTGTACATAGGGGCAGTATTATAGTAGTTATATTCTTGTACATAGGAGCAGTATTATAGTAGTTATATTCTTGTACACAGGGGCAGTATTATAGTAGTTATATTCTTGTACATAGGGGCAGTATTATAATAGTTATATTCTAGTACATAGGGGGCAGTATTATAATAGTTATATTCTTGTACATAGGGGGCAGTATTATAATAGTTATATTCTTGTACATAGGGGCAGTATTATAGTAGTTATATTCTTGTACATAGGGGCAGTATTATAGTAGTTATATTCTTGTACATAGGGGGCAGTATTATAGTAGTTATATTCTTGTACATAGGGTCAGTATTATAGTAGTTTAATTCTTGTACATAGGGGCAGTATTATAGTAGTTTAATTCTTGTACATAGGGGGCAGTATTATAATAGTTATATTCTTGTACATAGGAGCAGTATTATAGTAGTTATATTCTTGTACATAGGGGCAGTATTATAGTAGTTATATTCTTGTACATAGGGGGCAGTATTATAGTAGTTATATTCTTGTACATAGGGTCAGTATTATAGTAGTTATATTCTTGTACATAGGGTCAGTATTATAGTAGTTATATTCTTGTACATAGGAGCAGTATTATAGTAGTTATATTCTTGTACATAGGAGCAGTATTATAGTAGTTATATTCTTGTACATAGGGGCAGTATTATAGTAGTTATATTCTTGTACATAGGAGCAGTATTATAGTAGTTATATTCTTGTACATAGGGTCAGTATTATAGTAGTTATATTCTTGTACATAGGGGCAGTATTATAGTAGTTATATTCTTGTACATAGGAGCAGTATTATAGTAGTTATATTCTTGTACATAGGAGCAGTATTATAGTAGTTATATTCTTGTACATAGGGGCAGTATTATAGTAGTTATATTCTTGTACACAGGGGCAGTATTATAGTAGTTATATTCTTGTACATAGGGGCAGTATTATAATAGTTATATTCTAGTACATAGGGGGCAGTATTATAATAGTTATATTCTTGTACATAGGGGGCAGTATTATAATAGTTATATTCTTATACATAGGGGGCAGTATTATAATAGTTATATTCTTGTACATAGGGGCAGTATTATAGTAGTTTAATTCTTGTACATAGGGGGCAGTATTATAATAGTTATATTCTTGTACATAGGGGCAGTATTATAGTAGTTATATTCTTGTACATAGGGGGCAGTATTATAGTAGTTATATTCTTGTACATAGGGGCAGGATTATAGTCGCTATATTCTTGTACATAGGGGCAGTATTATAGTAGTTATATTCTTGTACATAGGGGCAGTATTATAGTAGTTATATTCTTGTACATAGGGTCAGTATTATAGTAGTTATATTTTTGTACATAGGAGCAGTATTATAGTAGTTATATTCTTGTACATAGGGGCAGTATTATAGTAGTTATATTCTTGTACATAGGGGCAGTATTATAGTAGCTATATTCTTGTACATAGGGGCAGTATTATAGTAGTTATATTCTTGTACATAGGGGCAGTATTATAGTAGTTATATTCTTGTACATAGGGGCAGTATTATAGTAGCTATATTCTTGTACATAGGGGCAGTATTATAGTAGTTATGTTTTTGTACATAGGGGGCAGTATTATAATAGTTATATTCTTGTACATAGGGGGCAGTATTATAATAGTTATATTCCTGTACATAGGGGCAGTATTATAGTAGTTATATTCTTGTACATAGGGGCAGTATTATAGTAGTTATATTCTTGTACATAGGGGCAGTATTATAGTAGTTATATTCTTGTACATAGGGGGCAGTATTATAATAGTTATATTCTTGTACATAGGGGGCAGTATTATAATAGTTATATTCCTGTACATAGGGGCAGTATTATAGTAGTTATATTCTTGTACATAGGAGCAGTATTATAGTAGTTATATTCTTGTACATAGGAGCAGTATTATAGTAGTTATATTCTTGTACATAGGGGCAGTATTATAGTAGTTATATAGTTATATTCTTGTACATAGGAGCAGTATTATAGTAGTTATATTCTTGTACATAGGAGCAGTATTATAGTAGTTATATTCTTGTACATAGGGGCAGTATTATAGTAGTTATATTCTTATACATAGGGGGCAGTATTATAGTAGTTATATTCTTGTACATAGAGGGCAGTATTATAGTAGTTATATTCTTGTACATAGGAGCAGTATTATAGTAGTTATATTCTTGTACATAGGGTCAGTATAGTAGTTATATTCTTGTACATAAGGAGCAGTATTATAGTAGTTATATTCTTGTACATAGGAGCAGTATTATAGTAGTTATATTCTTGTACATAGGGGGCAGTATTATAGTAGTTATATTCTTGTACATAGAGGGCAGTATTATAGTAGTTATATTCTTGTACATAGAGGGCAGTATTATAGTAGTTATATTCTTGTACATAGGGGGCAGTATTATAGTAGTTATATTCTTGTACATAGGGGCAGTATTATAGTAGTTATATTCTTGTACATAGGGGGCAGTATTATAGTAGTTATATTCTTATACATAGGGGGCAGTATTATAGTAGTTATATTCTTGTACATAGAGGGCAGTATTATAGTAGTTATATTCTTGTACATAGAGGGCGGTATTATAGTAGTTATATTCTTGTACATAGGGGGCGGTATTATAGTAGTTATATTCTTGTACATAGGGGCAGTATTATAGTAGTTATATTCTTGTACATAGGGGCAGTATTATAGTAGTTATATTCTTGTACATAGGAGCAGTATTATAGTAGTTATATTCTTGTACATAGGGGCAGTATTATAGTAGTTATATTCTTGCACATAGGTTCAGTATTTTAGTAGTTATAAAGTAATGAAGCCCGCATAGAGTATAATGCAGCTGCATTTTCCTCTATGGGAGGCTTAATTTTATTTTAAGGGGCTCCATTATACTCTATGGGGGCTACTTTATACTTTATCGGGGGCTGACTTATACTCTATGGAACCCCCATATAGCATAATGCAGCCCCTATATAATACACATAGTATAATGCTTATACTCGATAGAGTATGAGGCAGCTACGTAGAATATGCTGTAGCCCCATGCAGTGTAATGCAGGCCTCATAGAGTTTGATGTAGCCCTCATAGAGTATGATGCAGTCCGCATAGATTGTGATGGAGTCCCATAGAGTATAATGCAGCCCCATAGAGAATAATGAAGCCCCCATAGCGTATAATGCAACTGCATTATACTTTATGGGGGGGCTGAATTATATTCTATGTGGCTACATTATACTCTGTGGGGCTGCATTATACTATGTGTACTATATAGGGCTGCATTATACTCTTTGGAGGCATTATACTATATGAGGGCTGCATTATACTATATGGGGCTACATTATACTATGTGTACTATATAGGGCTGCATTATACTCTATGGAGGCATTATACTATATGGGGGCTGCATTATACTATATGTACTATATGGCGCTGCATTATACTATATGTACTGTATGGGGCTGCATTATACTCTGGATGACGATAGGGAGTATATTATATGTAGGGCTATGTGGAGTGTATTATACTGTATGGAGTACTATGGGGGGTATATTATACTATGTGGAGGACAACGCGAAGTGTATTACACTATATGGAGGACTATAGGGAGTGTATTATACTGTATGGAGGGCTATGGGGAGTGCATTAGACTATATGGAGGACTATGGGGAGTATATTATACTGTATGGAGGTCTTTGGGGAGTGCATTAGACTATATGGAGGACTATGGGGAGTATATTATACTGTATGGAGGTCTATGGGGAGTGCATTAGACTATGTGGAGGAGTATGGGAGCATTATACTATATGAGCAAAATGCTGCCTATTCATCAAATGATTGGATTGTTTATGCCGGAACATAAATCCTTGTTCTCAGCAGCACATCGCCCGGTGAAAACTGCAGATATGCTGCTGATAACATGATCTTGTATGGGGACAGTGTGGAATGTCTTCAATATTGTCGATCATGCTCGTTTCACAGCCTGAACTCAGCGCAACTAAATGCAACAGAAATGTTTCTATGTGATGGGGCGATATGTCAGCATTTGGGACCTCACTTTAACCTTTCTCCCAGGGCCCCACCTTGTCTATATCCGGCCCTGACTGCTGTGTGAATATCTTGTTTGAATTGTGAGTGAATGTCAGATTTCTTTTCATTTTCCCCATTGCTCGGCACCAACATGACAGCGGATGTTTTCCTTGTGGTTATTCTGGATACTGTAAATACGATTCTTTAAGATTCTGAATCTTGACACTTTTCCTCGTGTAGTAGCACTTTTGTTCACTATCCTTTCCTTGTGTTGGAGAATGTATCAGTGAATCTTCTACACACAGTGTAGATCTCCGCACCGTGGTTGTTGCAGCTGACGAACCCTCATCCTGCTATGGATTATAAATGTGGCGCTATTTTGTGGCATCCACCATGCTCCTCCCATTTGGATTACAAACCCTTATCATCGCTGTGGATTCCCCCTTGCCACCTTTCTGTGTGGATTACAGCTCTGTGGATTATAATTCTGCTCTTTCCTTTGGAATAACTATCAATTTTTGGATTAAATCAACAATGTGTCCGTGGATTATGGTGGATTACCGGCGTCTGCCCGCACTGCTGGTGATTTTTTGGGATGTCTTCGGTCTTTCTGTGTCCTGGAGGGATTATATAATGGTGTTCAGACGTGGAGGACAATCTGTGAGAATTAAGAAGATTGAAAATGGTGGAAATTACACAGGACAAAACCCTGAGCCATGAGCCAAGACCTGGGAGGCGCCTGTATGTGCCGCCATCTTTAATTGTGGACGCGGATTTCAGAACGGTGGACACAAGATTTTTTTCTGTTGCTAATAATTGTGTTAATTGATCAGACAGGAATCTACATGAGCGATGTCTGTGACGTGACCAGAGCTGGGGTCCCTACGTGTGGGCACTGTTACCCACCCTATGTATGGGGCGCCACGGAATAGCTCCCTCTGGTCATGGCATGCTGGGAGTTGTGGTGTTCTATGAATGGAATGAATTCTGACTATCTGGTCACTAGCTCATATTGGGGGTTCCAGTGTTCATAAATGGTTTTGTTTTATTAATTTTAGGTCCAGATCTGTTCTGTTTATTTCATGGCAAGAAGTACAGCCTGGGGGAGAGCTGGCACCCGTACCTGGAGCCTCAAGGAGTTGTATATTGCATACGTTGCACGTGTTCTGAGGTAGGTCTGTCCGGGTATATGGCGCCTGTGATAGCAGCAGATTAATGGTGTGAGATGCCATTTACCGCCCGTACTTCATGCTCCTCACTCTTACATTGGTCGTTACCATCTGGATCACGTGGGGATCAGCTACAGTGGAGGCTCCTCACTAGAAAGTCCATAAAAAATGCTGCTCTTCCTGCTGTGCTCAATAAATCATGTAATTAGTTTTCTGAGCCAGAAATCATCAATCAGTATCTTGTAGCCACAAACCCTAAACTAGATATACCGACCACTAGCTGGTAGCTGATAACTATCAACCCATAGATAGAAACCACCGTTCATCAACTTGAACCCAACATTCGCCAACCGATAGTTGACAACCACCAATGAGTAGCTGGTAGTCACCAACCCATAGACTAAAACCACCAGTCATTGACGGGTGCCCAACAGTCACCAACCAATAGCTGATACCCACCATTGAGGAGCTGGTAACTATAAACCCATAGATAGAAACCACCAGTCATCAACTGGTACCCAGCAGTTACCAACCAATAGCTGATAACTATAAACCCATAGATAGAAACCACCAGTCATCAACTGGTACCCAACAGTCACCAACCAATAGCTGATACCCATCATTGAGGTGCTGGTAACTACCAACCCATAGATAAAAACCACCAGTCATCAACTGGTAACCAACAGTCACCAACCAATATCTGATACTTATCATTGAGGAGCTGGTAACTATAAACCCATAGATAGAAACTACCAGTCATCAACTGGTACCCAACCGTCACCAACCAATAGCTGATACCCACCATTGAGGAGCTGGTAACCACCAACTCATAGATAAAAACCACCAGTAATCAACTGGTAACCAACAGTCACCAACCAATAGCTGATACCCACTATTGAGGAGCTGGTAACCACCAACTCATAGATAAAAACCACCAGTAATCAACTGGTAACCAACAGTCACCAACCAATAGCTGATACCCACCATTGAGGAGCTGGTAACCACCAACTCATAGATAAAAACCACCAGTAATCAACTGGTAACCAACAGTCACCAACCAATAGCTGATACCCACCATTGAGGAGCTGGTAACCACTAACTCATAGATAAAAACCACCAGTCATCAACTGGTAACCAACAGTCACCAACCAATATCTGATACTTACCATTGAGGAGCTGGTAACTATAAACCCATAGATAAAAGTGCAATCATATAATCCCTTTAAAAATATGAAACTTTAATAAATTGAGGTAAAAAACACCCCCTAGTGCAATAACACAATTACAAACTCTATACAATAATAACCTACGATAGCCCTACACTAGCCTGCTATCCCTTCCTGACAGTGGAGGTTGGCACCCTAAAAGATACGATTTGGCGCCCCCACTCCGCGGCGGCTGTCCCAGACTCGCCCTAAATGACCCTTATAAGCTACAGGTGGGAAAACAATAAGCAAATAAAAGAGATGAAAGATAGCGCTTAATATAACACACAGGCTATTAATGTACAATATATAAAAGTCAGGCTATTACATGTAACCATAGAGAAACCTCTTTGTATAACCAGTAGATAGTGGCAATCTTGTCTTTTTGGGTATTAATAGACTACAGAAAACATAGATTCCATATGCGTTATCAAATAAAGCCAAAAAAACCCCAAAAACTCTGCAGTAAAATCAGACAAGCACAGACAAGAGGTAAAAAATAGCGTGGTTCAATAAAGGAACATCAGAATTATATCCATATTGGTTCCCATAGAAGGCAATGGATGATACCTATTGCCAAACAAATCAAAAAAAATTATAGAAACAGCTGGGGGATAACCCAAACTTAGCTTCCAGCCTCGACGCGTTTCCCCGTCCACACGGTTCATCAGGAGGCACAATAAGGAACCAGCCGATTCATGGATGTGAGGTGTCCAGATAGAGAGGCAAACCTCAAGGATAATGCAAATGGAATCTATGTTTTCTGTAGTCTATTAATATCCAAAAAGACAAGATTTGCTAATATCTATTGGTTATACAAGAAGTTTCTCTATGTTTCCATGTAATAGCCAGTCTTGCCTGTGTGTTATATTAAGCGCTATCTTTTATCTCTTTTATTTGCTTATTGTTTTCCCACCTGTAGTTTATAAGGTTCATTTAGGGCGAGTCTGGGACAGCCGCCGCGGAGTGGGGGCGCCAAATCGTATCTTTTAGGGTGCCAACCTCCACCGTCAGGAAGGGATAGCAGGCTAGTGTAGGGCTATCGTAGGTTATTATTATATAGAGTTTGTAATTGTGTTATTGCACTAGGGGGGTGTTTTTTTTACCTCAGTTTATTAAAGTTTCATATTTTTAAAGAGATTATATGATTGCACTTTTGATATTTCTTCCCTGGTCCTGTGGACATTTTTTTTTTTATAAACCCATAGATAGAAACCAGCAGTCATCAACTGGTACCCAACAGTCACCAACCAATAGCTGATACCCACCATTGAGGAGCTGGTAACCACCAACTCACAGATAAAAACCACCAGTAATCAACTGGTAACCAACAGTCACCAACCAATAGCTGATACCCACCATTGAGGAGCTGGTAACCACCAACTCATAGATAAAAACCACCAGTAATCAACTGGTAACCAACAGTCACCAACCAATAGCTGATACCCACCATTGAGGAGCTGGTAACCACCAACTCATAGATAAAAACCACCAGTAATCAACTGGTAACCAACAGTCACCAACCAATAGCTGATACCCACCATTGAGGAGCTGGTAACCACCAACTCATAGATAAAAACCACCAGTAATCAACTGGTAACCAACAGTCACCAACCAATAGCTGATACCCACCATTGAGGAGCTGGTAACCACCAACTCATAGATAGAAACCACCAGTCATCAACTGGTACCCAACAGTCACCAACCAACAGCCGAGCCCCATCAAAATGGAGCCGGTAAAAATCAACCAATAGATAGAAATCACCAAGCAATAGTTGGTAATTAGCAGCCGCAAATCATTAACTGATAACAGCCAAGACGTAGCTAGAAACAACCAACTAATAACTGGCAATTAGCAACAACCAAATAATAGCTTATGCCTAAAAATAAATAAATAACTAGCAATAACCATCCAATGCATAGAAAGTGCCAGTCTAGAGCTGGTTACCAACAATCTCCTTCCAACTAATGATGCCATCCAAGAATAAGATGGCGACAACCGACTCATATCCTATAGTCAATGACCAGCATCTGGTGACCAACACAACAACCACTAACCTCCAGCTGAAGCCCTCCAAGCTGAGACTCGTAACCCGTAACACATAAGTCTTCAGCTGGTAACCCTCACCCTATAACTGGTGAGCAAAAAACAAAATTCAGCTGCCAGTGGTATAGAGTATGATGCCAACACAAAGCAAGTTGAACACACTCTTAAAACAAATAATAGCCCCAGAGTGCCCCTTTAGAAAGTTTTAATACCTCCTTAAAAACTAATAAAGCCCCCTAATTGCTTCTTCCTCTAAAGTAATGAATCCCCCTTTGTGCCACCCACCCACAAATAATAATGAAGTTTACACTCCCCTAAGAGTCCTTCTGTCTCGTGCACAGATATCGCTGTGCAGTGATGTCCTTGGATGGAGAATGATCCATGACTCATGCACAGATGTCGCGGTGCAGTGATGTCCTTGGATGGAGAATGATCCATGACTCCTGCACAGATGTCGCGGTGCAGTGATGTCCTTGGATGGAGAATGATCCATGACTCCTGCACAGATGTCGCGGTGCAGTGATGTCCTTGGATGGAGAATGATCCATGACTCCTGCACAGATGTCGCGGTGCAGTGACGTCCTTGGATGGAGAATGATCCATGACTCCTGCACAGATGTCGCGGTGCAGTGATGTCCTTGGATGGAGAATGATCCATGACTCCTGCACAGATGTCGCGGCGCAGTGATGTCCTTGGATGGAGAATGATCCATGACTCCTGCACAGATGTCGCGGTGCAGTGAAGTCCTTGGATGGAGAATGCTCCATGACTCCTGCACAGATGTCGCGGTGCAGTGATGTCCTTGGATGGAGAATGATCCATGACTCCTGCACAGATGTCGCGGTGCAGTGATGTCCTTGGATGGAGAATGATCCATGACTCCTGCACAGATGTCGCGGCGCAGTGATGTCCTTGGATGGAGAATGATCCATGACTCCTGCACAGATGTCACGGTGCAGTGATGTCCTTGGATGGAGAATGATCCATGACTCCTGCACAGATGTCGCAGTGCAGTGATGTCCTTGGATGGAGAATGATCCTTGACTCCTGCACAGATGTCGCGGCGCAGTGATGTCCTTGGATGGAGAATGATCCATGACTCCTGCACAGATGTCGCGGTGCAGTGATGTCCTTGGATGGAGAATGATCCATGACTCCTGCACAGATGTCGCGGTGCAGTGACGTCCTTGGATGGAAAGTGGGCCATAGCTTCAGCATAGAGAGTGGGGAAGTGGCAGCCTTGGATAGAGAATGGTTCATGGCTCCTGCACAGATGTCACTATGCAGTGATGTTCATGGATGTAGAATGGTCCATGGCTTGTGCACAGATGTCGCAATGCAGAGACGGCTTTGCTTAGAGAATGTTCCATGACTCCAGTACAGATGTTACGATGCAGTGAAGGCCTTGGATGGAGAATGTCCATGGCTCATGCACAGATGTCGCGGTGCAGTGACGGCCTTGGATGGAGAGTGGTCCATGGCTTGTGCACAAATGTCGCGGAGTAGTGACAACCTTGTATGGAGAATGGTCCATGACTCCAACACAGATGTTTCTGTGCAGTGACGGCCTTGGATGGAGAGTGAATACAAATTTGAAAAACTGACCGTCACATCCAAGCATAAGCATAGTGTGAACAGGTGAATTTTTTCATACTTCTTATGCAGTAATGCAATTCATTTTTCATGTTTGCATGTTATGGCGCTACAGTGTGCTTTCTTTTCTGTTTGAATGTGTATGAGTTGGTGACTCTAGGTTAAGCACCTGTTCACATTATGCTTGGATGTGACGGTCAGTTTTTGAAATTTGTATTCATTTACCTTCTGACTGAGCACTCCACCCGTTAGCTGCAGGCGTTTTTAATTAAAGCAGGGCCACTTCCCCTCCACAGAGATATAGACTTCAGTCTAAACAGAGGATTTAATTAGGTTCCCATTCAGATGAAGACTTCATTCTAGGTGAGGATTGGCATAGCTAGGGTCCTGGAAAACGAGAAATGCCTTACCGTGGCTTCCAGGTACACGTAGATTGGCCTTTTTATGCGCTAAACTTTCTCAATTTTTCATACTTCTTATGCAGTAATGCAATTCATTTTTCATGTTTGCATGTTATGGCGCTAAAGTGTGCTTCCTTTTCTGTTTGGATGGAGCGTGGTCCATGACTCATGCACAGATGTCGCAGTGTAGTGACGACCTTGCATGGAGAATGGTCCATGACTCATGCACAGATGTCGCAGTGTAGTGACGACCTTGCATGGAGATTGGTCCATGACTCCAACACAGATATTGCGGTGCAGTGACGGCCTTGGATGGAGAATGGTCCATGACTCAAACACAAATCTTGTGGTGCAGTGATGGCCTTGGATGGAGAGTGGTCCATGGCTTGTGTACAGATGTTGTGGTGCAGTGATGTTCTTGGATGCAGAATGGTCCATGTCTCATGCACAGATGTCATGATGCAGTGATGTTCTTGGATGGAAAATGGTCCATGGCTCCTGCACAAATTTTATGGTGCAGTGATGTCCTTGGATGGAGAATGGTCCATGACTCCAGTACAGATGTCATGTTGCAGTGATGTCCTTGAATTGAGGATGGTCCATGGCTCCTGCACAGATGTCATGGTGCAGTGATGTCCTTGGATGGAGAATGGTCCATGACTCCAGCACAGATGTCACGGTGCAGTGATGGCCTTGGATGGAGAGTGGTCCATGGCTTGCGCACAGATGTTGCGTTGTAGTGACGACCTTGCATGGAGAATGGTCCATGACTCCAACACAGATGTTGCGGTGCAGTGACGGCCTTGGATAGAGAGTGGTCCATTACTCAAGCACAAATGTTGCGGTGCAATGACAGCCTTGGATGGAGAGTGATCCATGGCTCATGCACAGATGTCGCAGTGCAGTGACGGCTTTGGATGGAGAGTGGTCCATGGCTTGTGCACAGATGTCCTGGTGCAGTGATGTCCTTGGATGCAGAATGGTCCATGGCTCTTGCACAGATGTTGCGGTGCAGTAACGGCCTTGGATGGAGAGTGTCCATGGCTCCTGCACAGATGTTGCAGTGTAGTGATGGCCTTGCATGGAGAATGGTCCATGACTCCAACACAAATGTTTCTGTGCAATGAAGGCTTTGGATGGAGAGTGGTCCATGGCTCTTGCACTTATGTCGTGTTGCAGTGACTGCGTTGGATGGTGAGTGGTCCATGGCTTGTGCACAGAAGTCATGTGATGTTCATGGATGGAGAATGGTCCATGACTCCTGCACAGATGTTGTGATGCAGTGATGTCCTTGGATGGAGACTGGTACATGGCTCCTGCACAGATGTCATGGTGCAGTGATGTCCTTGGATGGAGAGTGATCCATGGCTCCTGCACAGATGTCATGGTGCAGTGATGTCCTTGGATGGAGAGTGATCCATGGCTCCTGCACAAATGTCATGGTGCAGTGATGTCCTTGGATGCTGAATGGTCCATGGCTCCTGCACAGATGTCATGGTGCAGTGACGGCCTTGGATGGAGAGTGGTCCATGACTCCAGCACAGATGTCGCGGTGCAGTGACGGCCTCGGATGGAGAATGGTCCATGGCTCATGCACAGATGTCGCAGTGCAGTGACGGCTTTGGATGGAGAGTGGTCCATGGCTTGTGCACAGATGTCCTGGTACAGTGATGTCCTTGGATGCAGAATGGTCCATGGCTCTTGCACAGATGTTGCGGTGCAGTGACGGCCTTGGATGGAGAGTGTCCACGGCTCCTGCACAGATGTTGTGGTGTAGTGACGGCCTTGCATGGAGAATGGTCCATGACTCCAACACAAATGTTTCTGTGCAATGAAGGCTTTGGATGGAGAGTGGTCCATGGCTCTTGCACTTATGTCGTGTTGCAGTGACTGCGTTGGATGGTGAGTGGTCCATGGCTCCTGCACAGACGTCGCGGTGCAGTGATGGCCTCGGATGGAGAATGGTCCATGGCTCCTGCACAGATGTCGCAGTGCAGTGATGGCCTCGGATGGAGAATGGTCCATGGCTCCTGCACAGATGTCACAGTGCAGTGATGGCCTCGGATGGAGAATGGTCCATGGCTCCTGCACAAATGTTATGGTGCAGTGATGTCCTTGGATGGAGAATGGTCCATGACTCCAGTACAGATGTCATGTTGCAGTGATGTCCTTGAATTGAGGATGGTCCATGGCTCCTGCACAGATGTCATGGTGCAGTGATGTCCTTGGATGGAGAATGGTCCATGACTCCAGCACAGATGTCACAGTGCAGTGATGGCCTTGGACGGAGAGTGTCCATGGCTCCTGCACAGATGTTGCGGTGTAGTGATGGCCTTGCATGAAGAATGGTCCATGACTCCAACACAAATGTTTCTGTGCAATGAAGGCTTTGGATGGAGAGTGGTCCATGGCTCTTGCACTTATGTCGTGTTGCAGTGACTGCGTTGGATGGTGAGTGGTCCATGGCTTGTGCACAGAAGTCATGTGATGTTCATGGATGGAGAATGGTCCATGACTCCTGCACAGATGTTGTGATGCAGTGATGTCCTTGGATAGAGACTGGTACATGGCTCCTGCACAGATGTCATGGTGCAGTGATGTCCTTGGATGGAGAGTGATCCATGGCTCCTGCACAAATGTCATGGTGCAGTGATGTCCTTGGATGCTGAATGGTCCATGGCTCCTGCACAGATGTCATGGTGCAGTGACGGCCTTGGATGGAGAGTGGTCCATGACTCCAGCACAGATGTCGCGGTGCAGTGATGTCCTTGGATGCTGAATGGTCCATGGCTCCTGCACAGATGTCGTGGTGCAGTGACGGCCTCGGATGGAGAATGGTCAATGGCTCATGCACAGATGTCGCAGTGCAGTGACGGCTTTGGATGGAGAGTGGTCCATGGCTTGTGCACAGATGTCCTGGTACAGTGATGTCCTTGGATGCAGAATAGTCCATGGCTCTTGCACAGATGTTGCGGTGCAGTGACGGCCTTGGATGGAGAGTGTCCACGGCTCCTGCACAGATGTTGTGGTGTAGTGACGGCCTTGCATGGAGAATGGTCCATGACTCCAACACAAATGTTTCTGTGCAATGAAGGCTTTGGATGGAGAGTGGTCCATGGCTCTTGCACTTATGTCGTGTTGCAGTGACTGCGTTGGATGGTGAGTGGTCCATGGCTCCTGCACAGACGTCGCGGTGCAGTGATGGCCTCGGATGGAGAATGGTCCATGGCTCCTGCACAGATGTCGCAGTGCAGTGATGGCCTCGGATGGAGAATGGTCCATGGCTCCTGCACAGATGTCACGGTGCAGTGATGGCCTCGGATGGAGAATGGTCCATGGCTCCTGCACAAATGTTATGGTGCAGTGATGTCCTTGGATGGAGAATGGTCCATGACTCCAGTACAGATGTCATGTTGCAGTGATGTCCTTGAATTGAGGATGGTCCATGGCTCCTGCACAGATGTCATGGTGCAGTGATGTCCTTGGATGGAGCATGATCCATGACTCCAGCACAGATGTCACGGTGCAGTGATGGCCTTGGATGGAGAGTGGTCCATGGCTTGCGCACAGATGTTGCGTTGTAGTGACAACCTTGCATGGAGAATGGTCCATGACTCCAACACAGATGTTGCGGTGCAGTGACGGCCTTGGATAGAGAATGGTCCATGACTCAAGCACAAATGTTGCAGTGTAATGACAGCCCTGGATGGAGAGTGGTCCATGGCTCATGCACAGATGTCGCAGTGCAGTGATGGCTTTGGATGGAGAATGGTCCATGGCTCCTGCACAGATGTCGCGGTGCAGTGACGGCCTCGGATGGAGAATGGTCCATGGCTCCTGCACAGACGTCGCGGTGCAGTGGTGGCCTCGGATGGAGAATGGTCCATGGCTCCTGCACAGACGTCGCGGTGCAGTGATGGCCTCGGATGGAGAATGGTCCATGGCTCCTGCACAGATGTCACGGTGCAGTGACGTCCTTGGATGGAGAATGGTACATGACTCCTGCACAGATGTCGCGGTGCAGTGACGGCCTCGGATGGAGAATGGTCCATGGATCCTGCACAGACGTCGCGGTGCAGTGATGGCCTCGGATGGAGAATGGTCCATGGCTTCTGCACAGACGTCGCGGTGCAGTGAAGTTCTTGGATGGGGAATGGTCCATGACTCCTCCTCTCCCATTGTATCCAGCTACATTGGTGTAATGCTGACACTGAAACACTTTAAAGTGGCGCACGCTTGGAGATTTGGGAAACACGGCTAAAAGTCCTGGGCAAGCGCACTGCTCCAGAACTTCAGCACCAGCGATGCTTCTGCTACTTTCTTTTCACATATTGTTCCCCTTATAATTTTGCACTTGGGACGCTGCCCCTGTGCCCACCCCAACGCTGCGACAGCATTAGCAGCCGATGGTCGGAAACCAACAGTCCCATAGATAGAAGCCCTCAACTAACAGGACCAGAATGATGAGGGTGGTAGTTCTCTGCACCTGTGTACTGAGTCCGTTTTTTAATCCTGGCCGCCCTGAGTAAATGTAATAGTATCCTTGTTATGTTGGTAATTATTCTCGGCAGTGTATGGGGGGCTGCGTACACTTACACTGCCCTATTCTTTGTCTGCAGTGGAGGGTTTCGCCGCGCGGTCTCTTTACAAGCCACAACATTTTTGTTCCTAATCCCATTGAGCGCTGCTCCGGAGCAGTGACCGAACAAGGCCTCATTCATAAGCTGCAGAGCGGTGTCTCACCGGCTCCATAATAGAGAAAGACGCAACGTCACGCATGCCGATGACACCGGAGCGGCCACCTACCCCCCGGGGATCAGCGGGGACACTTCTGCACCCCCAGACATGGCACTGACATCACTTGGCTCCCGCTTCGCAGACAGATTTATTACAGCCGCCGCATAATAATTCTCTGTATTCTCTGCAGACATGGCGCTATTGTCTGCAGCTCACCGAGAGGGAAAATGTATGAGAGAGAGAGAGAGAGAATTTTATTTTTTTGTCCGGCACCCAGACAGATTTTAGGGTTAATTCAGTGTCTGGAGGATCCGCCGGCCAAAAAAACCGTTGCAAGCTCCGTTTGGAAATCTTTGAGGATGTTGACGGACAATAACATTGTGGCGGATCCTCAAAAAAACGGATGCAACGGACGGCAATCAGTCAGGATCCGCCAATAATGAAAGTCAATGGGGAAAAAAACGGATCCGCAAAGAAAAATGGCGAATCCGTTTTTTTTCAAAATTGGCGGATCTTGACTGATTGTCAAAAACGGAAGTGTGAAAGAGGCCTCTCTCTCTCTCTCTCTCTCCTTCCCGGCCGGCGGTTCCTTTAAATTTCCTCATTTTCAGGATCCGTCTAAAAACGGATCCTGTGCCATCCGTTCACATCATTTAAGAATGGATCCGCTTGTCTGCCTTTTTGGCGGATTTTAGCTGATGCAAATAACTGAAGTGTGAAAGAGGCCTAAGCAGGAATGTTTCCATTCAATGACAGAAAGCCGGGACCTGGACATAAGGACATTGCAAAGTTGCAGAACTTTTGGAGAAGAATTTACTGTGAGCGGATGATGAGACTCCCGTCATTAGGGTAAATCCAGTATTAGCTTCATCTTGCTGTCAGTGAATGGAAACATTTAGAGGGTGAAAACCTGATGAGGGTTTGTTACAATTGTATCCGGTCTAGACGATCCTCTGTGAGAAGGCCGCAAATAATCCTCTGCGTTTCTCCTGTGTGT
The DNA here is from genome assembly GCF_039654945.1 of Dendrobates tinctorius. Classification (NCBI taxonomy): domain Eukaryota; kingdom Metazoa; phylum Chordata; class Amphibia; order Anura; family Dendrobatidae; genus Dendrobates; species Dendrobates tinctorius. The sequence continues at coordinate 8,627,563 of NW_027361824.1, forward strand.
CCAGCAGGGCGGCAGTGTCGGCTGCTACAGAATAAAGTGTCCTGTCCTGCACTGCGTCCACACTGTAACAGACCCTCAGCAGTGCTGCCCCAGATGTGTAGGTAAGTGGTCCCCCGGAAGGAGGATGTTACCCCACCCGTGGATATTGTCAGACTGCTGCATTCACATTTTTTATTAAATTGCCCCCAAATAACTTATTTCTGCTTCCAGAATGAAAGCGTTGAAGCACAGTAAAGAACGTGGCTTGCTGTCAGTGAATAGTGACGGAACTGCGGGGCTCTTCTTGGCCTAATGCTCCTCAAGCTGAGGTTTTGTTACAATTGTATCCAGTGCAGACAATCCTCCTGCCGTCAGATTGTTACAACGTATCAGTCTGATCTATGTGGATCTTCTGCGTAGACGTGATACAATTGTAGCAGACCTTCAGCTGTGAGTAGTTCCTGTTCCTATTCATTAGCAGAGATGTCGTGTGTTATTATGAGGGTGTCATACGCTGCTGATCAGGCCGTGTGCTCTTTCCCGCAGAGCCACACTCCCCCTCCGGTCTGCGGGCCGCTCCTAAGGTTTGCCAGCACAATGGGACGACGTACCAGCAGGGCGAGATGTTCACCACCCAGGAGCTGTTCCCGTCCAGACAGTCCAACCAGTGCGTGCAGTGCAGCTGCTCGGTGAGTGCCAGCCGCGTCGCCATAGTGCGGGGTCATCGGCGGACCCCCATAGGGAGCCAATCCCAATATCATCCGTTCCGGAGATGAGCCCTCCTGTCCCCTCATTAACATTGCATTGTTGTCCCCTTTGATTGCTGTGAAACATTTATCGAAATCTTGTTGTCAGTGAATAGAAACCTTCCTATTAATGGGGTTATCTACTTTTAGAAAAACATGGTTACTTTTTTTTTCCCCTTCCAAAAAAACAGCGTCACCCCTGACTTTGGGTTGCATCTGGTATTGCAAATCGGCCCCACTGCACTAAGCTGTAATACCACATGCAACCCATGGTCAGGGGTGGCGCTGTTTCTTCAGAAAAAAGCCACCATGGTTTTCTAATCCTACTCACAGCTGAGGGTTTGTTTCAATGTATCCAGACTAAGACATACATTGTAACAAACCGTCAGGACACAATATGTGCTTCAGTGATTAGTTTATTGTCTACACTGGATGTGACTGTAACAAACCCTCAGCTGTGACATGTATCAGGGCTATACAGGGTCTATGGCGTCTGAATGTGAACAGAAAGCAGAGTTCTCGGAATGAAGCGCACGGTTGTTACATTCATAGAACGATCACTATCCTCCACCAGAAATGGCCTTAAAAGAATTTGCTGGGAGTTGTAGTTCCCCAGCAGCCATGATCCTGACTTCTGTGACTTGACCCCCCTGTCTGAGGTGTTGGGGGGGGGGGGGGTTTCCTGGCAGCAACCGGTGTCAGTCTGTTCCAGGAAAGCCTCGGCTTTTATATTTTGCTTCACTTTCTTCAGCTCTCGGTGGATTTTGTGGGAGATTTGATGTGATTTTTACTGTATATGGGAGGGAAAGAATAATACGACAGGTCCCCAGAGGTGCGGAGCGGGGGTCCGAGGGATGAATCAGCTCACAGGGTCTCTGCACTGACCCCATATTCAGCTGCCAGTGTATTCAGGGTTCTCATTACTCGCTATCCTAGGATCTCTGCTTGCTGTCGTTACTGTGAACATTCAATATTGACATTTACAGGCTCAGATCTTGTACTTTTCATAGCTGAGGGTTTGTTGCAATGTTTCCTGTCTGAGCACAAATCCCCCCCCCTTCGCACATCCCGATAGTCTGTTACAATGTATCAGTCTGGAGTCCGGGGTCACAGAGGATTATATAGACTGGACTGGATACAATTGTACCAAGTCCTTCTCTGGGTAAAGTCTGACTTATCAGCAATGCTCCCATTCACTGACAGCAATCAGAGAGCTGGAGACCGTCAGTGCAGTATTATAATTAGATCACTTGTGATTGGCTCCTTTATCAGGACGGACAGATCTACTGCGGCCTGGTGACCTGTCCTGAGCTGGTCTGCTCCTCCCCGCTTACCGTACCGGACTCCTGCTGCCCAGTGTGCAGAGGTAAGAGGCTGCTGCTCCCAGTGCACACCTCAGCTGCTGCAGAACCTGATACTGCACACCTCAGCTGCTGCAGAACCTCATACTGCACACCTCAGCTGCTGCAGAACCTTATAGTGCACACCTCAGCTGCTGCAGAACCTCATACTGCACACCTCAGCTGCTGCAGAACCTTATACTGCACACCTCAGCTGCTGCAGAACCTCATACTGCACATTACAGCTGCTGTAGAACCTCATAATACATCTCAGCTGCTGCAGAACCTCATGCTGAACACCTTAGCTGCTGCAGAATCTCCTACTGCACACCTCAGCTGCTGCAGAACCTCATGCTGAACACCTTAGTTGCTGCAGAATCTCCTACTGTACACCTCAGCTGCTGCAGAACCTCATACTGCACACCTCAGCTTCTGCAGACACCTGAGCTGCTGCAGAACCTCATACCACACCTCTTCTGCTGCAGAACATTATAATACACCTCAGCTGTTGCAGAACCTCATAATACACCTCTGCTGCTGCAGAACCCCATACTGCACATATCTGCTGCTGCAGAACCTCATACCACACCTCTGCTGCTGCAGAACATTATAATATTCACCTCAGCTGTTGCAGAACCTCATAATACACACTTCAGCTGCTGCGGAACCTCATTATACACCTCAGCTGCTGCAGAACCTCATTATACAGTTGTGACCAAAAGTTTTGAAACTCACACAAGTTTTGTTTTTCGTATTTCACCTCTTCAGTGTTTTCGCTCTTTGTCGGCTGTTTCTCCGGTTCCTGATGGACATTTATAAACATTCCAGAAATTTTTACGCTTTTATTGACAAATATATAGAGCTTATGTGATGCCTCAATATTCCCAGCGCTGCCACTTATCCTCCACACTTCTGCCCCTTATTATCTCGACTCCTGCCCCTTATTCTTGTGACTTCTGCCCCTTATCCTCCACACTTCTGCCCCTTATCCTCCACACTTCTGCCTCTTATCCTCCACACTTCTGCCCCTTATTCTCCCGACTCCTGCCCCTTATTCCCCAGACTCCTGCGCCTTATTCTCCCGACTCCTGCGCCTTATTCTCCCGACTCCTGCGCCTTATTCTCCCGACTCCTGCCCCTTATTCCCCAGACTCCTGCCCCTTATTCCCCAGACTCCTGCCCCTTATTCCCCAGACTCCTGCCCCTTATTCCCCAGACTCCTGCCCCTTATTCCCCAGATTCCTGCCCCTTATTCCCCAGACTCCTGCCCCTTATTCCCCAGACTCCTGCCCCTTATTCTCCCGACTCCTGCCCCTTATTCTCCCGACTCCTGCCCCTTATTCTCCCGACTCCTGCCCCTTATTCTCCCGACTTCAGTCCTTCTCCTCAGCAGCTGGATATCGGCTTCTGGGCTTCTGCAGTCCAATCCCTGCACTTCCTGCAGAATGTCAGTCTGTCCATGATGTTTTTCTTGAAGAAAAATTACTTTTTTGCTGCTTTTCTTGATGCCAGGCTGTCTCCCACAGCTTTTGCCTCGCCGCGCATGCAGATACACTGACACCTGCCTGCTGCCATTCCTGAGCAAGCTCAGCATTGGTGTTGAAGTAATCTCTTAGCTGAATTCAGTTTATGAGATGGTCCTGGCACTTGCTGGAATTTCTTGGGCATCCTGAAGCTTTTTAACAACAATTTATCTTCTCTCTGAGCTTCTTAATGATCCAATACATGCATGCTTTAGGGCAGAGTTCCCCAACTCCAGTCCTCAAGGCCCACCAACAGATCATGTTTTCAGGCTTTCCTTTGTATTGCACAGGTGAAGCAATTATCACCTGAGCAAATACTAAGGAAATCCTGAAAACATGATCTGTTGGTGGGTCTTGAGGACTGGAGTTGGGGAACCCTGATTTAGGGGCTATCTCACAAGTAGCAATGACCTTGCCTGTAAATCCCATTTGATGCAAGGCAGGATTAACAGAAGAAGGTAATGATTTCAAGCACCAGCATCATTATAAAGTTGCCCTTGTCCTTGATTACACTTTCTCCTGAGCTGACAAGAAGATCACTGAAATGATATGAGCAGGTCATGTTATATCAGGGCTGAAATTCAGTGGTAATGGGGATTTGTGATTATGTTAATTTTCACAGCAAGAGATGACTGCAATTTTATCTAATCGTTCTTCATGACAGTCTGGAGTTAATGCAAATAACCAGTATCAAAACTGAACAGTGAACTGTGAAAACCAAAATTTGTGTAAGTTTTAAAACTTTTGGCCATGCCTGAGCTGTTGCAGAACCTCATAATACACCTCAGCTGATGCAAAACCTCATAGTACACCTAAGCTGCTTCAGAACCTCATACTGCACACCTCAGCTCCTGCAGAGCCTCATAATACCTCTCAGATCCTGCAGAACCTCATAATACACCTCAGCTGCTGCAGAACCTCATAATACATCTCAGCTGCAGCAGAACTTCATAATACACCTTAGCTGCTGCAGAACCTTATAGTACACTTCAGCTGCAGCAGAACCTCATCATACAAATCAGCTGCTGCAGAACCTCATAATATACCTCAGCTACAGCAGAACCTCATAATATACCTCAGCTACTGCAGAACCTCATAATATTACACCTAAGCTGCAGCAGAACCTCATAATACACTTCAGCTGCTGCAGAAGCTCATACTGCACACCTTAGCTACTGCAGAACCTCATAATACACCTCAGCTGCTGCAAAACTTCATAGTACAACTCAGCTACTGCAGAACCTCATAATATACCTCAGCTGCTACAGAACTGCATAGTACACTTCAGCTGCTGCAGAACCTCATGGTACATGTCAGCTGCTGTAGAACCTCATAATACACCTCATCTGAGCAGAACCTCATAATATACCTCAGCTGCTGCAGAATCTCATGCTACACCTCAACTGCTGCAGAACCTCATATTACACACCTCAGCTGCTGCAGAACCTCATAATATGCAGAGTGCATTCTAAACTTGCTGACTTCCACATTTTACAGCCACTATGGTTTGGCAACATATGACGGTGCAGCTTTCACTGTGACTTGTGTTTTTCAGACGGGTCATTCGATCGTTCGGTGGAGGAAGAGCCGCTGCAGTTAAACAGAGGTGTTGTACGTGACATTCTGCTCTTTTCTCTCTATATCGTCATACATTTACTGCCAAGTCCTGAAGTGCTCGACCAGACATACACACACACACACACACACACACATACGTACACACATAGAGGCAGGCACATACAGAGGCATTTAAAGTTTGTGCACCCCTGGTCAAAATTACTGTTATTGTGAACAGTAAAAGGGATAAAGTTATAGATGACACATTCCCTTTGTACTTTAGGCAAAATATTTATATATATTCATCTTTTACATTTTAACAATTACAAAAATGAAACTGGGCCAATGCAAAAGTTTGGGCACCCTTGGGGATTTGTGTGCTCAGATAACTTTGACCGAGATTTCAGACATTAATTATCCTGTTAGGGTTATGGCTCGTTCACTATCATCGTTAGGAAAGGCCAGGTGATGAAAATTTCCCTCTTTATAAACCCCAAACCTCCTCTAACCTTGGGCCATAAACAGCCGCCATGGGTTCTTCTAAGCAGCTCATAGCACTCTGAAAATGATAATTGTGGAGGCCACAAAGCAGGAGAAGGCTATAAGAAGATAGCAAAGCGTTTAAGATGTCTTTTCCTTAGTTCAAAATGTAATTAAGAAATGGAAGTTACCAGGAACAGTGGAGATCAAGATAAGGCCTGAAGGGCCAAGCAACATTTCAGTGAGAGCTGCTGGTAAGATGGCTAGAGAGGCAAAATAGAAACCCCGCTTGACTGCAAAAGACCTTCAGAAAGACTTAGCAGAGTCTGGAGTTGTGGTACATTGTTTTACTGTTCGGAGTCACCTGCACAAATATGGCCTTCATGGATGAGTCATTAGAAGAATACCTCTCCTGCATCCTCACCATACAATTCAGCATCAGAAGTATGCAAAAGAAGATCTAAACAAGCTTGATGCATTTTGGAAACAAGTCCTGTGGACTGATGAGGTTAAATAGAAGTCTTTGGCCACAATGATCAGAGGTATGTGTGGAGAAAAAAGGGCTCAGAATTTCAGGAATATAACATCTCACCTACCATTAAACATGGGGGAAGCTCAATTATGCTTTAGGGTTGTGTTGCCGCCAATGTCACGTTGAACTTTTGACGGGTAGAGGGAAGAATTAATTCAATTAAATTTCAACAAATTCTTGATGCAAGCATAACACTCTGTAAAAAAGCTGAAGGTGAAAAGAGGAAGAGGATGGCTGCTACAAATGGATAATGATCCTAAACACACGTCACAATCCACAATAGACAACCTCAAAAGGCGCAAACAGAATGTTTTACAATGGCCCTCACAGTCCCCTGATCCGAACATTATTGAAAATCTGTGGCGAGACCTCAAAATAGCAGAGGATGGAAGACGACCCAGGAATCTCACAGAACTGGAGGAATTCTCCAAGGAAGATTGGAGGAAAATCCCTCAGAGAAGAACTGAAAGACTCTTGTCTGGCTATAAAAATGCCTTTACAAGCTGTGATACTTGCAGAAGGGGGCACTACTAGGTACTAACCATGCAGGGTGCCCAAACTTTTGCATCTTCTTTTTTTATGTAATTTTTAAAATGTAAAAGAAATATATATATGAATGTGTATGTGTGTGTGTGTGTGTGTGTGTGTATGTATATATATATATATATATATATATATATATATATATATATATATATATATTGCCTAAAATATAAAGGAGATGTGTCATCTGTAACTTTAGGCCTTTTAGAGATCATTCCATCTTCAACTTGCTTCATTGTTCACAATAACAGTAATTTTAACCAGGGGTGCCCAAACTTTTACAAGCCAATGTATACACATACACACATACAGGCACATACATACAGGCACGCACGTACACACACACATACATACATACATACACACACATACAGGCACATACATACACACACACATACAGGCACACAACTACTTACACATACAGGCACGCACATATGCACACACATACAGGCATGCAAAACCCACACACAGGCACGCACATATACACACACAGGTGCACATATATACACACACACACATACAGGCACACACATACACAAACAGGAACCCACATACACATACAGGCACCGACATACACACGCACGCACACACACTCATACAGGCACCCACATACACACGTACAGGCACGCACATACACACACACACATACAGGCACACACATACACATACAGGCACCCACATACACACGCACGCACATACACACATACAGGCACCCACATACACACGCCCGCACATACACACATACAGGCACCCACATACACACACACACGCCCGCACATACACACATACAGGCACCCACATACACACATACACACACGCACGCACATACACACATACAGGCACCCACATACACACGTACACACACGCACGCACATACACACATACAGGCACCCACATACACACGTACACACACGCCCGCACATACACACATACAGGCACCCACATACACACATACACACACGCACGCACATACACACATACAGGCACCCACATACACACGTACACACACGCACGCACATACACACATACAGGCACCCACATACACACGTACAGGCACGCACATGCACCCACATACACACACACACACACACGCCCGCACATACACACATACAGGCACCCACATACACACGTACAGGCACGCACATACACACACACACACATACACATACAGGCACACACATACACATACAGGCACCCACATACACACATACACACACATACAGGAACCCACATACACACACACACACACATACAGGAACCCACATACACATACAGGCACCGACATACACACATACACACATACAGGCACACACATACACACGTACAGGCACGCACATACACACACACACACATACAGGCACCCACATACACATACAGGCACCCACATACACACACACACGCACATACACACATACAGGCACCCACATACACACATACAGGCACGCACACACACACACACATACAGGCACCCACATACACACATACACACACATACAGGAACCCACATACACACACACACACACACACACACACACATACAGGAACCCACATACACATACAGGAACCCACATACACGCACCCACACCCGCACATGCACACACACATACAGGAACCCACATACACACACACACACACACACATACAGGAACCCACATACACATACAGGCACACACATACACATACAGGCACATACACACATACAGGCACGCACATACACACGTACAGGCACGCACATACACACACACACACATACAGGCACACACATACACATACAGGCACACACATACAGGAACCCACATACACACACACACACACACACACATACAGGAACCCACATACACGCGTACACACACGCACACACACACATACAGGCACGCACATACACACATACAGGCACGCACATACACACACACATACACACACACACACGCACACATACAGGAACCCACATACACATACAGGCACCCACATACACACACACACACATACACACACACAAACACGCCCGCACATACACACACACACACACACACACACACATACAGGAACCCACATACACATACAGGCACCCACATACACACACGCACGTACACACACACACACACACACACACACATACATACAGGCACCCACATACACACACGCACGTACATACACACACACATACAGGCACGCACATACACCCGTACAGGCATGCACACACACACACACACATACAGGCACGCACACACACACACATACAGGCACGCACACACACACATACAGGCACGCACATACACACATACAGGCACCCACATACACCCATACAGGCATGCACATACACACATACAGGCACACACACACACATACAGGCAAGCACATACACACATACAGGCACGCACATACACACACCACATCCTGCTTCTTACGTTAATTGTGTTATTACATTTTTAAGGTGATATCAGCCAAAATATGTACCCGATGTCTATGACACCTGTCCAAAAATCTGTACGTAAAAACTCCTTGAAGGAAAACTAAGCCTAGACATGATGTAGGAGTGTAGTCGTCCCTCATTTATCAGTCTGCTGCATTTTCTGCATGGTCCTAACCTAGTCGGCCTGATAGAGATCCTGTGGCGGACTTGGGCTTAGTCTCCTCTGATCTGCTCCATTTTTAGCTGGTGGCCGACCAGCAGAAGACTTAGGATAAGTACAAAAGAAAAGTTTTTGCTGCACAAAACCCGCAGCGTCTTAACGTTCTAGCAAAGTGGATGGAATGTAGGATCCCTCACACCTCACCTCTGGGGGGCGCCACAAATGGAAAAGGGCTTATACAGGGGGTCCCGGTTGTGTAGTTTGTTAAGTATTGTGTATTTTGTGTCCCGCAGAGACATTCCCAGGACCAGTGTCTGAGCGAGCTGCTCAGTAAGAAGACCCTGGGGGCCACAGAATCCACCATCGTCAGCTCCTCCCTGGGATTTAACCCCCGCAGCTTCAAGCAAAAAGGAGGGGGCGGGGGGACGACAGTGAAGATTCTGATGAAGGAGAAGCATAAGAAAGGTGACAGACTTAGCTTGCTGTTTTGCCATTCCCATACTTTATACTGCAGCTCTGCTCCATTATTACTTCGCTATGATCACCCAAAGCAAATTAGCGGCATCGTCTCCTAATGTCTTAAAATGACACCTTAATGGGTTTCTGGCTGCTTCACGCCTTACCTCCCCATACTTTACACTGCCACACTGCTCTATCAGTGATGCCATCTTGGCTGCTTGAACTGTTGGACTGTGAACCATCTGAAAATTCATCTCCTGTCTTAGTAGAAGCTCAGACTGCTGGGTTATACTTCCCCATGCTCTACACTGCAGCTCTTCTCTATTCAGTGACTTTTGCTGAGCTGCGTCACCTAGTGAAGTCAGATCTACTCTGAAATTCTCTATTTCACCAGTTGCTCCAGCTTCTGTTCCCCCTTGCTTTACACTGCATCTCTGCTTATTTGCAGTGGTTGTTTACTGGAGCTCAGCCAGAAACTGCCATAACTGAAAGCAAAATCTATAACATCCCCCCAGCTGCCATGTGTATAATACTGGTGGCCCCTCATGTAACAGAGGAGCCATCGGGCCCCTTCGCGCTCCAGGGCCCACATGTTACCTCTGCGCCCCTGTATAATCCTTGTTGATTGTCTCCCCCCAGCCTGCGTGTATAATGGGAAGACATATTCCCACGGCGAGGTCTGGCATCCCGTCTTCCGGAATTTTGGAGCGATCCCCTGTATCGTGTGCACATGTAAAGATGGCGCCCAGGACTGTCAGCGGGTCACCTGCCCGGAGGAATATCCCTGCGACTATCCAGAGAAGGTGGAGGGAAAGTGCTGCAAGGTCTGCCCGGGTAAGGGCTGCCTCAGGCTGCGAGAACTGCGGGTGTGAGGGCACCCCGGCACTGGTCCACTGCCACTAAGACGAGTTGTACTGGACAACCACCAATAATAGGGGTTGTACTGGTCCACCGCCACTAATAGGGGTTGTACTGGTCCACCACCACTAAGAGGGGTTGTACTGGTCCACCACCACTAATAGGGGTTGTACTGGTCCACCGCCACTAATAGGGGTTGTACTGGACCACTGCCACTAAAAGGGGTTGTACTTGACCACCGCCACTAATAGGGGTTGTACTGGTCCACCACCACTAAGAGGGGTTGTACTGGTCCACCACCACTAATAGGGGTTGTACTGGTCCACCGCCACTTATAGGGGTTGTACTTGACCACCGCCACTAATAGAGGTTGTACTCGACCACCGCCACTAATAAGGGTTGTACTGGTCCACCACCACTAGTAGGGGTTGTACTTGACCACCGCCACTAATAGGGGTTGTACTTGACCACCGCCACTAATAGAGGTTGTACTCGACCACCGCCACTAATAAGGGTTGTACTGGTCCACCACCACTAGTAGGGGTTGTACTTGACCACCGCCACTAATAGGGGTTGTACTTGACCACCGCCACTAATAGGGGTTGTACTTGACCACCGCCACTAATAGGGGTTGTACTTGACCACCGCCACTAATAGGGGTTGTACTTGACCACCGCCACTAATAGGGGTTGTACTTGACCACCGCCACTAATAGGGGTTGTACTTGACCACCGCCACTAATAGGGGTTGTACTTGACCACCGCCACTAATAGGGCTTGTACTGGTCCACTGCCACTAATAGGGGTTGTACTGGTCCACCGCCACTAATAGGGGTTGTACTGGCCCACCGCCACTAATAGGGGTTGTACTGGTCCACTGCCACCGAGAAGGGTTGTACTGGTCCACTGCCACTAAGAGGAGTTGTACTGGTCCACCGCCATTAAGAGGGGTTGTACTGGACCACTGCCACCAAGAGGGGTTGTACTGGCCCACCGCCACTAAGAGGGGTTGTACTGGTCCACTGCCACCGAGAAGGGTTGTACTGGTCCACTGCCACTAAGAGGAGTTATACTGGTCCACCGCCATTAAGAGGGGTTGTACTGGTCCACCGCAACTAATAGGGGTTGTACTGGTCCACCACCACTAATAGGGGTTGTACTTGACCACCGCCACTAATAGGGGTTGTACTTGACCACCGCCACTAATAGGGGTTGTACTTGACCACCGCCACTAATAGGGCTTGTACTGGTCCACTGCCACTAATAGGGGTTGTACTGGTCCACCGCCACTAATAGGGGTTGTACTGGCCCACCGCCACTAATAGGGGTTGTACTGGTCCACTGCCACCGAGAAGGGTTGTACTGGTCCACTGCCACTAAGAGGAGTTGTACTGGTCCACCGCCATTAAGAGGGGTTGTACTGGACCACTGCCACCAAGAGGGGTTGTACTGGCCCACCGCCACTAATAGGGGTTGTACTGGTCCACTGCCACCGAGAAGGGTTGTACTGGTCCACTGCCACTAAGAGGAGTTATACTGGTCCACCGCCATTAAGAGGGGTTGTACTGGTCCACCGCAACTAATAGGGGTTGTACTGGTCCACCACCACTAATAGGGGTTGTACTGGTCCCCACCACTAATAGGGGTTGTACTGGTCCACCACCACTAATAGGGGTTGTACTGGTCCCCACCACTAATAGGGATTGTACTGGACCACTGCCACCAAGAGGGGTTGTACTGGTCCACCACCACTAATAGGGGTTGTACTGGTCCCCACCACTAATAGGGATTGTACTGGACCACTGCCACCAAGAGGGGTTGTACTGGTCCATCACCACCAAGAGGGGTTCTCCTATAAACAACATGTCCACAGGATAGATAATATGTACGCAACTGCTGGGACCCTGCCCGATCCAGAGAGCGCTGGCATCAAAGTCCTGTGGGAGCGGAGGTAAAATGAAAGCCGAGCTCTCATTGGTTCTCCTGGTAAAATGAAAACTGGGCTCTGATTGGTCCCTCTGGTAAAATAAAAGCTGAATATTGATTGTTAAAATGAAAGCTGAGCTGTAATTGGTTCTTGTCATGATCCCAGTGCAGGTTTTTGAGCTGCACGTCAGGGGTTAATGTCTGGCGCTCGGTGCAGGTTTTGTCCTGCACACCTGGGGTTAATGATGGTGGCCTCTTTCTGGTTCTGGGAGAGCTTCTTAAACCCCTGAGAAGCTCCAATCCCTGCCAGTTATTCTTTTGCCTTTGGCCGAGTGTGGTGACCCCTGTGTGCCTGTTTGTTGCTATAGCTTGTTTATATGGTTCTGACCCGGTTCTGTTCCCGTTGTGAGTTTGCCTGTTGATTTTGTACTGCGCTACCCTCCCTGTGTATGACTCATTGCCTGTGGCCTGACTACTCTATGCTCGCCCCTCTTGTACCTTTGCATCTATCACTGTGTATGACTGGCTACGTCCTGACTATCCTCCCTGCCTAATCCTCTGGTTTTGTCGTGCTATCTCGTGCTTTGACCCTGGCCTGATCTGTTTTCCTCCCTGTCTATGCCCCCTGGTAACTTTGTCTCGCAGTTACCCTGCTAGGAGTTCTCTTGCAGCTCCTAGCTCTCTGGAGTTTAGGCCACGCCCCCAGCAGTCACGTGATTCAGGTCCTGCGACTCTGAAGTACGCATCTACTCGGCTGCTGCCCGCTCCACAGGTATCTTTGAGCACAGTTGGCTTTACTCAGGACACGCGCACTGGCTCAGTGAGCAAGTTCAGTGCGGTGTTCCTGACAGTTCTCCTGGTAAAATGAAAGCTGAGCTCTGATAGGTAGAGTAAAAGCTGCTCTTATTGGTAAAATGAAAGCTGAGCTCTGATTGGTAGAGTGAAGGCTGCTCTTATTGGTAAAATGAAAGCTGAGCTCTGATTGGTAACATGGTAGCTGAGCTCTGATTGGTTGCTATAGGTAACACAAACAGGTTTCCCGCAGGACAGTTCTGATGACTGGGGCCCGATATGTGACCTCCTGTTCAGACTGCACAGGGGGTAACGGGGGGGTCGGTATTTGTGGAAAGTGACTGTATAAGAGAGCGCTGCTCCTACTAATGTGCTCTAGAGCGGACGTTAACCCCTTTGCGCCCCCTGATGTGACTGCAAGTCCTACATCGGGTTTCTGGAGCTGCCTCTAACAGCGGAGATCGGAGCCAGATCTGATCGCTTCCAATAAACCACACAGCTCCTGCTGCCGATCACTGACAGCGGTCTGAGCACGTGCGCCGGTGCCAATTTTTCCCCTCCTCTTGGTCCCTCAGTGTCACTATATACGCCATAGTGTAGTACTGCAGGATACAGGACAAGCCGTGACACCATCACAGCTCTTCACATCGGAGGATGAACAGTGAAAAGTAACAGAAATAATAAACTCATGCGAGAATCTAGGAGATGAGAGGTCGTCCGCATGATAAAAAAAAGATTAATGCGGAAAATTGAAAAAAATATTAGAAATCTCAAAAAACAGCGACGCAAAACAAACGATAAAAGTTCAGTCTTGCCACAGTGGTAGAGACCTGCAGAAGGATGTTCCCGGGTCATTGTTTCATCATTTCAGCACAATGAACGCCATAATGTAAGCACAACAATGACAATTGGTCCTTAAGGGGTTAAATAGGTGGGTTCTGTATAATTCAGGGGGTAGCATTACAATAACCCGGCGTCTCATATGTGACCTCTCCTCCCCCCGTCTAGATGATAAAGTGAAGCCCACCGCCGAGGTCGTCTCCACCAGATGCGTGAAGAACCCCAGTAAGATCCTGGTCTACATGTACATGTCCCCCAACTCTGCCACCCAGAAGGAAAATCTCCGGAAGATCGCCATCGAGAAGGAAGCGTCGGAGGATGTGGAGATTTACGTCTGGAAGATGGTCAAAGGTGAATCCCCCAATGAAAAATTAAAGCAGTACGAAAAGTTCTGCAGCCTTCTAAAATGTTGTATGTATCAATTCCAAGATCCCTGCTTGCTGTCAGTGAATGAAAGCGGAAATTATTTGTATATAAGAGCTGAATACCGGTCTGATCACATGCTTCCCACAGCTGAGCTTCTGTTACAGATGTTTCCAGCTGCTGGGTGTAGCTCACATAGAATTGTCCAGACTGGATACAATTGTAGCATATCCTCAGCTGTGAGATATACAGACATGGCCAGAAGTGTTGGCACCCTTGAAATTGTTCCAGAAAATGAAGAATTTTTCCCAGAATTTCTCCCAAATAAGCCACCCCAGTCAAATTCCAAAGAAATTCCAGCTGTTCTGCAGGCTCAGGGGGCATCAGAGTCAACGCGGACTACATCCACATGTGAATGACTTGACACGCTCTGGCAGGAAACCCCAGAAGACCCCACTACTGACACAGAGACATTAAAAATCTAGACTGCAGTTTGCGAAAATGTATGCGAGTAAGCCAAAATCCTTCTGGGAAAGCGTCTTGTGGACATATGAGACAGAGATAGAGCTTTTTGGTAAAGCACATCATTCTACTGTTTACCGAAAAAGGAATAAGGCTTACAAAGAAAAGAACACAATACCTACAGTCACGTATGGTGGAGGGTCACAGATGTTTTGCTGCCTCTGGCATTGGGTGCCTTGACTGTGTGCAAGGCATCATGAAATCTGAAGATTACCAAAGGATTTTGGGTGGCAATATAGTGCCAGTGTCTGAAAGCTGGGTTTTGGGTCCTAGGTCATGGGTCTTCCAGCAGGACAATGACCCCAAACAGACTTCAAAAAGCCCCCAGAAATGGATGGAAACAAAGCGCTGGAGAGTTCTGAAGTGGCAGCAATGAGTCCGGATCTAAATCCTATTGATCACCTGTGGCTCTTAAAATTGCTGTTGGGAGAAGGTGAAATATGAGACTGGGAGCAGATTGTAAGAAGAGTTCAACATTCCAGCTGAGAGGTGTAAGAAGCTTGTGGATGGTTATAGGAAGCGATTGAGTGGGGTTATTTATTCCAAAGGGTGCAAACAAATATTAAGGAGGGTGCCAACGATTTTGTCCGGCCCATTTTTGGAGTTTTTTGTGAAATTACCAGATGTCCAATTTGCCTTTTTTCCGCTTTTTTTTTTTTTTTTCAATATTCCAATACACACAAAGGAAAAATAAAAAACCCATGTGTATAATAAAACGTGGAATTGCAATAATTTTCTGGGAGAAATACTTCATTTGTTGGAACAATTTCTCTTTCGGCCATGACTGTATAAAATTTATAGGATTATTTTTAGCCTATGTAACCAATGTCCTGATTCACTGACAGCAATCAGAGATGGTGAAAATGGTGAAAGTGTATGAGGAGTTTGGAGAAACTTGATTTGTGACTTACAGGAGCTTCTCACAAAATGAGAATATCATCAAAAAGTGAATTTATTTGAGTTCTTCAATATAAAAAAGTGACTCTCCTCTATTCTATAGAGTCATTCCACACAGAGTGATCTATTCCACGGGTTTATTTCTGTTAATGTTGGTGATTACGGCTTACAGCCAATGACAACCCAAAAGTCATTATCTCAGTAAATTAGAATACTTTATAACACCAGCTTGAAAAATGATTGTAAAATCCGAGGTGTTGGCCTACTGAAATGTATGATCAGTAATTGCGCTCAATACTTGGTCGGGGCTTCTCTGCATCAATTACTGCATCAATGCGGCGTGGCATGGAGGCGATCAGCCTGTGGCGATGCTGAGGGGTTATGGAAGCCCAGGTTGCTTTGATAGCAGCCTTCAGCTCGTCTGCATTGTTGGGTCTGGTGTCTCTCATCTTCCTCTTGACAATACTCCATAGATTCTTTATGGGGTTAAGGTCAGATGAGTTTGCTGCCAATCAAGCCCAGTGATACTGTTGTGTGTACAGCAGGTATTGGTACTTTTGGCAGTGTGGACAGGGGCCAAGTCCTGCTGGAGAATGACATTTCCATCTCCATAAAGCTTGTCGGCAGAGGGAAGCATGAAGAGCTCTAAATGTCCTGGTAGACGGCTGCGCTGACTTTGGTCCTGATAAAGCACAGTGGACCTACACCAGCAGATGACATGGCTCCCCAAACCATCACTGATGGTGGAGACTTCACACTAGACCTCCAGCAGCTTGGATTGTGGCCTCCACTCGTCCTCCAGACTCCGGGACCGCGATTGCCAAAGTCACTTTTTGTATTGAAGAACTGAAATAAATTCACTTTTTGATGATATTCTAATTTTGTGAGAAGCCCCGGTATGGGCAACAATTACATTTCATTTTCCTGTTAATTTTTTTCCTGCAGGAATTTTCCACTTAATCCAGATTAAAAAAGTGGCAAAACAAGACTTTAAGCAAGACGCAGAACATTTCCGGCTGGTGACCCGGACGAGCGAAGGTAATTTACAACCAACCATTGATCATAGCATTGGGATGTGAGGGACTCCTGGAAGACCATCCTATCTCTCCTGATAGGGGGTCTGCGTAGTGGGGAGAGCATTGTGTGCAGCTGTTTTACGCTATGTTCCCACCAGGAGTTTTTGGTGAGTTTTCGATGTTGCAGATTTTCTGCATCCATTAAAGTGCCCCCGTCAGCAGGATTGTGCACAGTAACCACAGACAGTGTCAGGTCGGCGCCGTTATACTGATTAGGGCAGAGACACACTGGCGAAAACTTGCCCTGGCCGCCACCTCTTCTGACCTGAGCATGACAGCGTGATGGATTACTATGCAGCTGTCAAGTTCAGGTCAGGAGAGGTGCCGGCCAGGGCAAGTTTTACGATCCGATTCTCGGAGGAAAAATTCGCCAGTGTGTCACTGCCCTAACAATGATAACCAGTGATGAAATCCGTCTTGTGGTTGTTGTTCGGGGCCGCCTGTGGGGGGGTCTTCACTGAGTGCTATGCTTTGATATTCACCAGTATGGCTTCTGACAGGTCACTGCAATTTTCAAACTTTTAATGTTTGCGCCCTTAAATTAGAGAGTCATATCGCACAATATGGTTAATAAATAACATTTCCCACATGTTCACTTTACATCAGCACAATTTTGGAAACATAATTTTTTTTTTTTTTTTGTTAGGACGTTGTAAGGGTTAAAAGTCGACCAGCGCTTTTTCATTTTTCCAACAAAATTTACAAAACCATTTTTTGTAGGGACCACCTCACATTTGAAGTGAGTTTGGGGGAGTCAATACAACAGAAAATACTAAAAAAAATTGACACCGTTCTAAAAACTGCACCCCTCAAAGTGCACAAAACCACATTTGAGAAGTTTATTCACCCTTCAGGTGCTTCACGAGAACTAAAGCAATGTGGAAGGAAAAAATGAACATTTTACCTTTTTCACAAAAAATTTATTTTGGAACCAAACTATTTTTATTTTCAGGAGAAAATGGACCACAAAATTTGTTGTGCAATTTCTCCTGAGTACGGCAATACCCCGTATGTGGGGGAAAGCCACTGTTTGGGCGCATGGCAAGGCTCAGAAGGAAGGGAGCACTATTTGACTTTTTGAACACAAAATTGGCTGGAATCAATGGCGGGAGCCATGTCACGTTTGGAGACCCCCTGATGTACCTAAACAGTGGAACCCACCAATTGTAACTCCAACCCTAACAGCCCTAATCCCAACCCTAACCCTAGCCTTAACCCTAACCCCAACCCTAACCCTAGCTATAAGCCCAACCATAACCCTAGCCCTAACCCTAATGGAAAGATGGAAAAAAAATTTTTTTTTGTATTTTATTATTTTTACCTAAGAGGGTGATAAAGGGGGGTTTGATTTATTATGGTTTTTTTTTATTATGATCACTGTGATAGACTCTATCCAGCCCCCATATGCCACACTGGAGCGCGAGCATATCATTAACTCAAACCTGAAAATAAAGATTCCACAACAACCACAAGACGGATTTCATCCCCAGGTATCACTGTAATCAGTATAACGGCGCCGACCTGACTCTGTGTGTAGTTACTGAGCACATTCCTGCTGACAGTGGCACAAGTAAAATAGTTTGTTTTTTTGTTTTGTTTTTCTTTTTTTAAATATGCAGCCTAAAAAGTTCATCAAAAACTCATCATGGGAACGTAGCTTAACCATTTAAATACTGCTGCTAATTTCTGGCATGTGGCGTTTAAGTGGCACAACTCCACTGGGGACATGTGTTCATGTGTCCGTCCATCGCCCTGCCCAACAGAATTATCAGGGCAATCTGGGGGTCTACTGAAGACCTCATCACCGCCATGGTCGTGTTTCCATGGGCAGGGCATAAGGAACGCCATAGTGAAACATAGAATCAATAAGCAAGAATTGCCGTTTTTCAGTCGTCTTCTCTCATCCAAGCAAAGCGATCCAAAGCCCCATAATCTGGCTTTTCCTATGGCCCCATAACCCCGTGCAATGTAGGAAAGATCTAGCTCAGGAGGCTACTCCACCCATCATACACTACAGACCTTAAGGGAAAATGTTGGGCAGTGAAAACTCAAAGTGCGATATGAAGTAGAATCATAGAATCGTAGAGTTGGAAGGGACCTCCTGGGCCATCTGGTCCAACCCCCTGCTCAAAGCAGGATTCGCTAAATCATCCCAGTTAGATGTCTGTCCAGCCTCTGTTTGAAGACTTCCATTGAAGGAGAACTCACCACTTCTCGTGGCAGCCTGTTCCACTCATTGATCACTCTAACTGTCAAAAAGTTTTTTCTAATATCTAATCTGTGTCTCCTCCCATTCAGCTTCATCCCATTGCTTCTAGTCTTTCCTTGTGCAAATGAGAATAAAGTTGATCCTTCTACAATGTGACAGCCCTTTAGATATTTGTAGACAGCTATTAAGTCTCCTCTCAGTCTTCTCTTTTGCAAACTAAACATTCCCAAATCCTGCAACCTTTCCTCATAAGACAGGGTTTGCAGACCGGTCACCATTCTGGTCGCTCTTTTCTGAACTTGCTCCAGTTTGTTGATGTCTTTTTTAAAATGTGGTGCCCAAAATTGGACACAATATTCCAGATGAGGTCTGACCAAAGAGGAGTAGAGGGAAATAATTACTTCACGTGATCTAGACTGTATGCTTCTGTTAATACATCCTAGAATTGCATTTGCCTTTTTTGCTGCTGCATTACACTGTTGACTCATATTCAGTCTGTGATCTATTAGTATACCCAAGTCTTTTTCACATGTGCTGTCACTTAGCCCTATTCCTCCCATTCTATATATGCTTTTTTCATTTTTATTGCCCAGATGTAGTACTTTGCATTTCTCCCTGTTAAAAACCATTCTGTTAGTTGCTGCCCACTTCTCCAGTTTATTTAAATCTTTTTGAATCCTCTCTCTCTCTTCTCTAGTATTAGCTATCCCTCCTAGCTTTGTGTCATCAGCAAATTTAATCAGTTTACCCTCAATTCCTTCATCTAAATCGTTGATAAAGATGTTGAACAATACAGGGCCCAGGACAGAGTACAAGCACGATTCAATGTAATTTGGCCTAAAAATCATTTTTACAATTGGGTTCCATTAAACATTTTGCGCCGTTCGGCTTTTACGGCCTCTTCGTCTCTCTGCTCCCCGTCAGCGTTCTTTTGCTCTTTGACAAAACAAAAAGCATACAGAAGGCAAACAGCAAAAGTCTTTATGAAACCCAATAGCAAAAATGATTTTTAGCCCCAAAAAACATACAATCAAGTAAAAAAAAATTATAGTGACCACAAACGTGAGCGATCCCTTTAAAGGTAATGCATAATGTGCACTGGCCCTTTAAGAATGCCCCTAAAACGGAGAATTTCCATCTGTTTAGATAATAACAGTTCGCTTCTGTCTTCTGATGAGGCGCCAGCCATGTACAGAGTTGAAGGAATATTAATGCATTAAAGGGCACCAGGGTATGAAATGGGTGAGACCCCGGGCCACAAACATGTGGTTGGAAAGGCCGGTGGGCACTGGAAACTCCACAGCCGGAAAGCAGGGACTGGAGCGTAGAATGAAGAATGCCCACTGCCACCGGGCCGGGGAAAGTGATGTAACCGGTGGTCAATTAAAGGGCCATTGCACAGCACATCTGACTCAGCCACATCTTGTGTCCTGACCTTCACGGTAGTGGATATGTCCTCCTCTTGTAAAGTTTATGGTGGTGCGGTGAGACCAGACCTCCCAGGAATGGAGATTCCGATTCTTGTTCCGTCACCTTCCTTGTTATTTGCCCTTTTAGAAATAAATATATATTCACTCTCTTACGCAAGTAACACTTGTGAAACGAGAGAAAATGTTCCCCGGAATTTACTACCAAATGATTTTATTAAAGGATGAAAAAATAATTTAACCTGTTCTCTACTGTCGGGGAGAGCAGAGACCCTGAGTTACCCAAGGAAGAGAAGAAAATGTTATTATCGAGGCAGGTTACTCTAATATAGGGCAGCTCCAGACCTTAATCATTATAACATGATAATATAATACTGCCCCCTATGTACAAGAGTATAACTACTATAACACTGCTCCTATGTACAAGAATATAACTACTATAATACTGCCCCCTATGTACAAGAATATAACTACTATAATACTGCCCCTATGTACAAGAATATATATAATATAATACTGCCCCTATGTAGAAGAATATAACTACTATAATACTGCCCCCTATGTACAAGAATATAACTACTATAATACTGCCCTCTATGTACAAGAATATAACTACTATAACACTGCCCCCTATGTACAAGAATATAACTACTATAACACTGCCCCTATGTACAAGAATATATATAATATAATACTGCCCCTATGTAGAAGAATATAACTACTATAATACTGCCCCCTATGTACAAGAATATAACTACTATAATACTGCCCCCTATGTACAAGAATATAACTACTATAATACTGCTCCTATGTACAAGAATATAACTACTATAATACTGCCCCCTATGTACAAGAAAATAACTACTATAACACCGCCCCTATGTACAAGAATATATATAATATAATACTGCCCCTATGTAGAAGAATATAACTACTATAACACTGCCCCCTATGTACAAGAATATAACTACTATAACACTGCCCCCTATGTACAAGAATATAACTACTATAATACTGCCCCCTATGTACAAGAATATAACTACTATAACACTGCCCCCTATGTACAAGAATATAACTACTATAATACTGCCCCCTATGTACAAGAATATAACTACTATAATACTGCCCTCTATGTACAAGAATATAACTACTATAACACTGCCCCCTATGTACAAGAATATAACTACTATAACACTGCCCCCTATGTACAAGAATATAACTACTATAACACTGCCCCCTATGTAGAAGAATATAACTACTATAATACTGCCCCCTATGTACAAGAATATAACTACTATAATACTGCCCTCTATGTACAAGAATATAACTACTATAACACTGCCCCCTATGTACAAGAATATAACTACTATAATACTGCCCCCTATGTACAAGAATATAACTACTATAATATTGCTCCTATGTACAAGAATATAACTACTATAATACTGCCCCCTATGTACAAGAAAATAACTACTATAACACCGCCCCTATGTACAAGAATATATATAATATAATACTGCCCCTATGTAGAAGAATATAACTACTATAATACTGCCCCCTATGTACAAGAATATAACTACTATAATACTGCCCTCTATGTACAAGAATATAACTACTATAACACTGCCCCCTATGTACAAGAATATAACTACTATAATACTGCCCCCTATGTACAAGAATATAACTACTATAATACTGCCCTCTATGTACAAGAATATAACTACTATAACACTGCCCCCTATGTACAAGAATATAACTACTATAACACTGCCCCCTATGTACAAGAATATAACTACTATAACACTGCTCCTATGTACAAGAATATAGCTACTATAATACTGCCCCCTATGTACAAGAAAATAACTACTATAACACCGCCCCTATGTACAAGAATATATATAATATAATACTGCCCCTATGTAGAAGAATATAACTACTATAATACTGCCCCCTATGTACAAGAATATAACTACTATAATACTGCCCTCTATGTACAAGAATATAACTACTATAACACTGCCCCCTATGTACAAGAATATAACTACTATAATACTGCCCCCTATGTACAAGAATATAACTACTATAATACTGCCCACTATGTACAAGAAAATAACTACTATAACACCGCCCCTATGTACAAGAATATATATAATATAATACTGCCCCTATGTAGAAGAATATAACTACTATAATACTGCCCCCTATGTACAAGAATATAACTACTATAATACTGCCCTCTATGTACAAGAATATAACTACTATAACACTGCTCCAATGTACAAGAATATAACTACTATAATACTGCCCCCTATGTACAAGAATATAACTACTATAATACTGCCTCTATGTACAAGAATATAACTACTATAACGCTGCCCCCTATGTACAAGAATATAACTACTATAATACTGCCCCCTATGTACAAGAATATAACTACTATAATACTGCCCCTATGTACAAGAATATAACTACTATAATACTGCCCCCCTATGTACAAGAATATAACTACTATAATACTGCACCTAAGTACAAGAATATAACTACTATAATACTGCCCCTATGTACAAGAATATAACTACTATAATACTGCTCCTATGTACAAGAATATAACTACTATAATACTGCTCCTATGTACAAGAATATAACTACTATAATACTGTCCCTATGTACAAGAATATAACGACTATAATACTGCTTCTATGTACAAGAATATAACTACTATAATACTGCTCCTATGTACAAGAATATAACTACTATAATACTGCCCCCCTATGTACAAGAATATAACTACTATAATACTGCCTCCTATGTACAAGAATATAGCTACTATAATACTGCTCCTTATATACAAGAATATAACTACTATAATACTGCCCCCTATGTACAAGAATATAACTACTATAATACTGCCACTATGTACAAGAATATAACTACTATAATACTGCCACTATGTACAAGAATATAACTACTATAATACTGCTCCTATGTACAAGAATATAACTACTATAATACTGCTCCTATGTACAGGAATATAACTACTATAATACTGCCCCTATGTACAGGAATATAACTACTATAATACTGCCCCTATGTACAAGAATATAACTACTATAATACTGCCCCTATGTACAAGAATATAACTACTATAATACTGCTCCTATGTACAAGAATATAACTACTATAATACTGCCCCTATGTGCAAGACTATAACTACTATAATACTGCCCCTATGTACAAAAATATAACTACTATAATACTGCCCCCTATGTACAAGAATATAACTACTATAATACTGCCCCTATGTACAAGAATATAACTACTATAATACTGCTCCTATGTACAAGAATATAACTACTATAATACTGCCCCCTATGTACAAGAATATAACTACTATAATACTGCCCCTATGTACAAGAATATAACTACTATAATACTGCTCCTATGTACAAGAATATAACTACTATAATACTGCCCCTATGTGCAAGACTATAACTGCTATAATACTGCCCCTATGTACAAAAATATAACTACTATAATACTGCCCCTATGTACAAGAATATAACTAGTATAATACTGCCCCCTATGTACAAGAATACAACTACTATAATACTGCCCCTATGTACAAGAATATAGCTACTATAATACTGCTCCTATGTACAAGAATATAACTACTATAATACTGCCCCTATGTACAAGAATATAACTACTATAATACTGCCCCCTATGTACAAGAATATAACTACTATAATACTGCCCCTATGTACAAGAATATAACTACTATAATACTGCCCCCTATGTACAAGAATATAACTACTATAATACTGCCCCTATGTACAAGAATATAACTACTATAACACTGCTCCTATGTACAAGAATATAACTACTATAATACTGCCCCCCTATGTACAAGAATATAACTACTATAATACTGCCCCCCTATGTACAAGAATATAACTACTATAATACTGCCCCCCTATGTACAAGAATATAATTACTATAATACTGCTCCTATGTACAAGAATATAACTACTATAATACTGCCCCTATGTACAAGAATATAACTACTATAATACTGCCCCTATGTACAAGAATATAAGTACTATAATACTGCCCCTATGTACAAGAATATAACTACTATAATACTGCTCCTATGTACAAGAATATAACTACTATAATACTGCTCCTATGTACAAGAATATAACTACTATAATACTGCCCCTATGTACAAGAATATAACTACTATAATACTGCCCCTATGTACAAGAATATAACTACTATAATACTGCTCCTATGTACAAGAATATAACTACTATAATACTGCTCCTATGTACAAGAATATAACTACTATAATACTGCTCCTATGTACAAGAATATACTATAATACTGCCCCTATGTACAAGAATATAACGACTATAATACTGCTTCTATGTACAAGAATATAACTACTATAATACTGCTCCTATGTACAAGAATATAACTACTATAATACTGCCCCCCTATGTACAAGAATATAACTACTATAATACTGCCTCCTATGTACAAGAATATAACTACTATAATACTGCTCCTTATATACAAGAATATAACTACTATAATACTGCCCCCTATGTACAAGAATATAACTACTATAATACTGCCACTATGTACAAGAATATAACTACTATAATACTGCTCCTATGTACAAGAATATGACTACTATAATACTGCTCCTATGTACAGGAATATAACTACTATAATACTGCCCCTATGTACAAGAATATAACTACTATAATACTGCTCCTATGTACAAGAATATGACTACTATAATACTGCTCCTATGTACAGGAATATAACTACTATAATACTGCCCCTATGTACAAGAATATAACTACTATAATACTGCTCCTATGTACAAGAATATAACTACTATAATACTGCCCCTATGTGCAAGACTATAACTACTATAATACTGCCCCTATGTACAAGAATATAACTACTATAATACTGCCCCTATGTACAAGAATATAACTACTATAATACTGCCCCTATGTACAAGAATATAACTACTATAATACTGCCTCCTATATACAAGAATATAACTACAATACTGCTCCTATGTGCAAGAATATAACTACTATAATACTTCCCCTATGTGCAAGAATATAACTACTATAATACTGCCTCCTATATACAAGAATATAACTACAATACTGCCTCCTATATACAAGAATATAACTACTATAATACTGCCCCTATGTACAAGAATATAACTACTATAATACTGCTCCTATGTACAGGAATATAACTACTATAATACTGCCCCTATGTACAAGAATATAACTACTATAATACTGCCCCTATGTACAAGAATATAACTACTATAATACTGCCCCTATGTGCAAGACTATAACTACTATAATACTGCCCCTATGTACAAGAATATAACTACTATAATACTGCCCCTATGTACAAGAATATAACTACTATAATACTGCCCCTATGTACAAGAATATAACTACTACAATACTGCTCCTATGTGCAAGAATATAACTACTATAATACTTCCCCTATGTACAAGAATATAACTACTATAATACTGCCTCCTATATACAAGAATATAACTACAATACTGCCTCCTATATACAAGAATATAACTACTATAATACTGCCCCTATGTACAAGAATATAACTACTATAATACTGCTCCTATGTACAGGAATATAACTACTATAATACTGCCCCTATGTACAAGAATATAACTACTATAATACTGCCCCTATGTACAAGAATATAACTACTATAATACTGCCCCTATGTGCAAGACTATAACTACTATAATACTGCCCCTATGTACAAGAATATAACTACTATAATACTGCCCCTATGTACAAGAATATAACTACTATAATACTGCCCCTATGTACAAGAATATAACTACTATAATACTGCCTCCTATATACAAGAATATAACTACAATACTGCTCCTATGTGCAAGAATATAACTACTATAATACTTCCCCTATGTGCAAGAATATAACTACTATAATACTGCCTCCTATATACAAGAATATAACTACTATAATACTGCCTCCTATATACAAGAATATAACTACTATAATACTGCCCCTATGTACAAGAATATAACTACTATAATACTGCCCCCTATGTACAAGAATATAACTACTATAATACTGACCCTATGTACAAGAGTATAACTACTATAATACTGCCCCTATGAACAAGAATATAACTACTATAATACTGCCCCCTATGTACAAGAATATAACTACTATAATACTAAGACATAAAACCAATGATTTCAACCATTATCTGTAAATGGAAGCAAAATTACAAAACAGAGAAAAGAATTGGTGCGTCAGTCGTAATCAAGCTAAGTCTTTAAGGGGTTAACGTTCCCAGGTGTGAGCTATGGTGGGCATACGCCTTTTGGGAGGACAGTAGGGTTTGTGTGGTTCCCCCTGCACTTGCTCTCTCAGGGGGATGTTTGTGATTGTGATGTGACATCATTCTGGCCGCAGCGCGGCGATTTATGATGGGGTTACCGCAGTCCTGTTCTCAGGGCTTTATTGGTCCCTCTTGGAGTGTAAGGAAGTCTGGACTAAGTGTGGAGTAGTCTCTGCTGGATCCCATAAATCAGACTCTGTGTTTTTTTTACTGGAGTCATCGCTACACAGAGTGAGAATTTCACGACACGACTTGCAAAAAAAAAATTAGCAGCCAAGAATTACAAAAATCAGGCAGTTCTGTGCCAGCGCTGGCGGAGCAAAGCGAGACAACTGTGTCCATGTGCTCGGGAGGACACGTGCCACTCCAGTGGGTAGATGGTTAAACACTGCGTGGCGCTCATTTGTCATTCTATCTATGGCAATAAAAGGGTGTAATTATGGGGCTGAGCTGACAACCTTTTGCTCGTGTTTCTCAGGCTGGTTGTCAGCAGTAACAGATGATGAGATTGTCTTGTACTATAGCCTGGATGGTGAGCGGACTGCAGAGTATGTCCTACGAGGATTATTATTATTTATTATTATAGCGCCATTTATTCCATGGCGATTTACATGTGAGGAGGGGTATGCATAATACACACAAGTACAGTAATCTTCAACAATACAAGTCATAACTTGTACAGGAGGAGAGAGGACCCTGCCTGCGAGGGCTCACAATCTACAAGGGATGGGTGATAATACAGTAGGCGAGGGTAGAGCTGGTCGTTCAGCGGTTTGGTCGATCGGTGGTTACTGCAGGCTTGTCGGAAGAGGTGGGTCTTCAGGCTCTTTTTGAAGGTTTCGATGGTAGGGGAGAGTCTGATATGTTGTGGTAGAGAGTTCCAGAGTAGGGGTGATGCGCGAGAGAAATCTTGTATGCGATTGTGGGAAGAGGAGATAAGAGGGGAGTAGAGAAGGAGATCTTGTGAGGATCGGAGGTTGCGTGCGGGAAAGTACCGGGAGACGAGGTCACAGATGTATGGAGGAGACAGGTTGTGGATGGCTTTGTATGTCATGGTTAGGGTTTTGTAATGGAGTCTCTGGGCAATGGGGAGCCAGTGAAGGGATTGACAGAGGCGAGAAGCTGGGGAATAGTGGGGGGACAGGTGGATTAGTCGGGCAGCAGAGTTTAGAATAGATTGGAGGGGTGCGGATCTGGGAATGTTTAGCTTGTAAGAAAGAAGGCCAAGAGGAGACTTAATAGCTGTCTACAAATATCTGAAGGGCTGTGTCACGAACTTTAGTCAGTAACTTGCACCTCTCTGGCGCCCCCTTACCCTGCTGACCAATAAAGGTATTGACAGAGGTTAAGAAAATGAGCGCAGCTGTTCTAATCTATGTCAAATATTGCGGTATGTGATGTGACTGGCTGTCTAGGAACATGTATATACCTCAATCCAGTCACCATCAAGTCCTCAACACCACATAAATACGAAAACTATGCTGCCACCACTGACCTCTTATAGATGGCTTGGACACCCGTTTGGTAACTTGAATTTGCGCGGAGTACGTGGCAGATCGCTCCTAGAACAAGAAGAACGAAGCTAGCAAATTTATAATTTTACTTCTAAAGAGTTGGCAGTGTTTACAAAAGGTACGAATGATATTACAAAAGAGACAGAATACAAATATGTACAAGCAGGAAATAAAAGAGGATAAAAATACAAAAACTTATTACATCTCAGTCAAAGGTATGACGTGTCCCAAAGAAATGATCCAGTACCACAGTATGGTCTTCAGCTGTCTCTCCTGGCTCTGAATGCATGCCAAAGATGGACCTTCCTGTTTTATGCTTCAGCCATAAAACTAAGACCTCCCTCTTTGCTGACCTCACATATGGGCTGTTTTCTGGGAGGTACACATATCTTCGAAAGTTATCGATAACTCCTTTTCGTCATATCTGTGGTCTGGAAGCTCAAAGGCCAAAGATATTGGCATTATTTTTTACCTTGTGATTTTACCTTTTTTTTTAGAGTCCGCACACAGTATGTCTGTAATTTGCTGGTGGGCAGAAATTCATTTCCCAGGTTTCTGATAGCCCTAAATACCGCAAAACACTGCCATGAGTAACCCCAAGTGCCCAGATCCTGGGAATCTAATTTTCATTTTTCTGGGATTAATGTGTAGTATTGAATTTGTCTTTTAAGTAAAACACTCCCAAGTCAGAGTTTTTTTTGAGGGAAAAACACATTCAGCTCTGCTTGTCCTGGTAGGCAATAAAACTCAGCATTCCAAGCTGACCATTTGCTTGAAGGGAGGGGGGTGGAAATTCACGGATGGGGGCGGGGCTGTATGTATGATTTGGTCCTACAGAGACCAATAGTGGGAGGAGTAGTAGGCCAGCTCTGGTTGTGTCCCCAGAACCCTAGAAAATAATTCATATTTTCCCTGACAGGCTGTCACAGTGTAGATGGGATCATCATTATTCTCATTTGCACATGGAAACACGGGAAGCAATGAAACTGAAAGGGAGAAGATACAGATTAGATTTTAGAAAAACACTTTTTGACAGTGAGGGTGATCAATGAGTGGAACAGGTTGCAACGAGAGGTGGTGAGTTCTCCTTCCATGGAAGTCTTCACACAGAGGCTGGACAGACATCTGTCTGACATGGTTTAGTGAATCCTGCATTGAGCGGGGGTTGGACGTGAGGAACCTGGAGGTCCCTTCCAACTCTAGCATTCTATGATTCTACAAGGTATATTGTCTCATCTCTGATCTCATATCATTACATTATATTAGTGATGTCATCACAAGGGGGCAGAGCTGGCAACAATCAGTGATGTCTTCACCAGGGGGGTTTATCTTCTGAATCCCCTAACTTGTCTCTGCTTCTTCTTCAGGTCAGTGGAACATCTTTAGACCTCAGCCTCCGGATCTGAACATGACCGAGGTCGATGAGCTGCAGACGAGGGCCTCGTAGTGACAGTTGATCTCCACCGATGTCGAGCAGTCTGAAAATATATAGAGCCGAATAAAAACAAAAACTTTAATGCCAAAAACTTTTCCCGACCTGATCTTCAAGGTGGTGGAACCTCGGAGAAGAAGAACTCAGCTCCGAGGGAATCTTGTATCTGTCCTGTCACCGGATCAGCCTTATCAGAGACTATGGTCACATCCACTTCTCTATGAGGAAGAGGATGGACTTACAGCAAGTGTTTCCTCATGCCGCTATTTGTCCCATCTTCGGGTCGGATCCCTTCTGCGGGGTGGAAGGAACTTTGCTTCTTTCGTAATTCCTGGTGACTAGAACTGGGAGATTTTGATGCTTTGCCACATTCACGGTCTTCTTCACTTGTTTGCTGAACAGAACATTACGAGATTGCTCAATCATGAAATTCCACAATATTCAGACTCAATGAAATGCAAGAAAATGCAAAAAGTTACAATTTTTGTTGCTGCTTGTTCAGCAGCTTCAAGATTCCTCGTCATCTTTTCTGACTCCAATCGCTTAACAAAAATATGGCGTACATCTCTGATCCTTCAGCGGGTCTGCCTTGAGGATTCTGCTGGCTTTTTCTTAGCTCTCAGCTCACATCTACTTGCAGTCTCTGCTGGTTCAGTGTCAGGTTCATATTTTCTTCGTCTGTCCTTCCTGGAGGATACTCAAGACCTTGAGAGTGTTTATGGAGCTCAGATGTATACGTATCTTATACATTATCTACTGTATTATACTCGTGGATGAGTGGAGAGTGTCCTGATGGAGGGCTGGAGGTTCTTGCAGGCAAGTTTAGGAGAGGTCTAGCGTGGAGCTGGTCAGTGTGTTTGATTGTCAATCTCTTAGCAGATGTCGCCGTGAAGCTGACCGTGACGGAGCACATCTATTTATTTTGATATATATGTCTGTCTCAAAGAAAAAAATCTAATTAAAATATTTTCTGAATTATTTTTTTTCTTGTTTATTTTCTGTTTCTAAAATTTATAATAAAGTATTAATCTATTATATGCGCTCTCCGCAAATTTATTTTAATTATTCACAAACCGACCAAGAAGGAAGAGGTAGAGGAGTCAACGATGGGGCCTCACCTGATCCCTAAAAGAGAAAAAAAGATTACAAATAAAAAATAGCCCGAAGCACCAGTGAGTGGGGAGAACTGAAGAGGAGTCATGCTCTGCAAGTGCACTAAAAACGCTCAGAGCACTAGCAGTCTAATTTACATAGGGATAAACATACTGCACTTTCCAGGTCACACAGCATACTCACTGCACTCACCAGGTCACAGAGCATACTCACTGCACTCTCCAGGTCACAGAGCATATTCACTGCTCTCTCCAGGTCACAGAGCATACTCACTGCACTCTCCAGGTCACAGAGCATACTCACTGCACTCTCCAGGTCACAGAGCATACTCACTGCACTCTCCAGGTCACAGAGCATACTCACTGCACTCTCCAGGTCACAGAGCATACTCGCTGCACTCTCCAGGTCACAAAGTATACTCACTGCACTCTCCAGGTCACAAAGTATACTTGCTGCACTCTCCAGGTCACAGAGCATACTCGCTACACTCTCCAGGTCACAGAGCATAATCATTACACTCTCCAGGTCACAGAGCATACTCACTACACTCTCCTGGTGAAAGAGCATAGTCACTACACTCTCCAGGTCACAGAGCATACACTCTTCACTCTCCAGGTCACAGCATACTCTCTTCACTCTCCAAGTCACAGAGCATACTCATTTCACTCTACAGGTCATAGAGCATACTCGCTTCACTCTACAGGTCATAGAGAATACTCGCTTCACTCAACAGGTCATAGAGCATACTCACTGCACGTTCCAGGTCACAGAGCATACTCGCTGCACTCTGCAGGTCACAGAGCATACTCATTGCACTCTCCAGGTCATAAAGCACACTCACCTCACTCTGCAGTCCATAGAGAATAGTCACTGCACTTTCCAGGTCACAGAGTATACTCACTGAACTATCCAGGTTAGAGCATAATCACTGCACTCTCCATGTCATAGAGCATACTCACTGCACTATGCAGGTTAGAGTACATAGTCACTGCACTCTGCAGTTCACAGAGCATACTCATTGCACTCTTCAGGTCACAGAGCATACTCACTGCACTCTTCAGGTCACAGCATAGTCACGGCGCTCTTCAGGTTATAAAGCATATTCATTGCACTCCTAAGGTCACAGAGCACACTCACTTCACTCTCCAGGTGATGGAGCATGCTCTCTTCACTCTCCAGGTCACAGAGCATACACTCTTCACTCTCCAGGTCACAGCATACTCTCTTCACTCTCCAAGTCACAGAGCATACTCATTTCACTCTACAGGTCATAGAGCATACTCGCTTCACTCTACAGGTCATAGAGAATACTTGCTTCACTCAACAGGTCATAGAGCATACTCACTGCACTTTCCAGGTCACAGAGCATACTGCACTCTGCAGGTCACAGAGCATACTCATTGCACTCTCCAGGTCATAAAGCACACTCACCTCACTCTGCAGTCCATAGAGAATAGTCACTGCACTTTCCAGGTCACAGAGTATACTCACTGAACTATCCAGGTTAGAGCATAATCACTGCACTCTCCAGGTCATAGAGCATACTCACTGCACTATGCAGGTTAGAGTACATAGTCACTGCACTCTGCAGTTCACAGAGCATACTCATTGCACTCTTCAGGTCACAGAGCATACTCACTGCACTCTTCAGGTCACAGCATAGTCACGGCGCTCTTCAGGTTATAAAGCATATTCATTGCACTCCTAAGGTCACAGAGCACACTCACTTCACTCTCCAGGTGATGGAGCATGCTCTCTTCACTCTCCAGGTCACAGAGCATACACTCTTCACTCTCCAGGTCACAGCATACTCTCTTCACTCTCCAAGTCACAGAGCATACTCATTTCACTCTACAGGTCATAGAGCATACTCGCTTCACTCTACAGGTCATAGAGAATACTTGCTTCACTCAACAGGTCATAGAGCATACTCACTGCACTTTCCAGGTCACAGAGCATACTGCACTCTGCAGGTCACAGAGCATACTCATTGCACTCTCCAGGTCATAAAGCACACTCACCTCACTCTGCAGTCCATAGAGAATAGTCACTGCACTTTCCAGGTCACAGAGTATACTCACTGAACTATCCAGGTTAGAGCATAATCACTGCACTCTCCAGGTCATAGAGCATACTCACTGCACTATGCAGGTTAGAGTACATAGTCACTGCACTCTGCAGTTCACAGAGCATACTCATTGCACTCTTCAGGTCACAGAGCATACTCCCTGCACTCTCCAGGTCACAGAGCATACTCACTGCACTCTTCAGGTCACAGCATAGTCACGGCGCTCTTCAGGTTATAAAGCATATTCATTGCACTCCTAAGGTCACAGAGCACACTCACTGCACTCTCCAGGTCACAGAGTATACTCACTGCCCTTGCCAGGTGACAGAGCATATTTATTTCACTCCTCAGGTCACAGAGCATACTCACTGCGATCTCCAAGTCATAAAGCATACTCACTGCACTCTCCAGGTTACAAAGCAAACTCACTGCTCTCTTCAGGTCACAGCGCATACTCACTGCACTCTCCAGGTCAAAGAACATACTACACTCCCCAAGCCACAGAGCATAGTCACTGCATTCTTCAGGTCACAGAGCATACTCACTGCACTCTCCAGGTCAAAGAACATACTGCACTCCCCAAGCCATACAGCATAGTCACTGCACTCTCCAGGTCACAGAGCATAGTCACTGCACTCTCCTGGTCACAGAGCATACTCACTGCACTCTCCAGTTCATAGAACATACTCATTGTCCTCTCCAGGTCACAAAGCATACTCACGGCACTCTCCTGGTCACAGAGTATACTCACTGCCTTCTCCAGGTTACAGAGCATATTCATTGCAGTCACCAGCTCATAGAGCATACACATTGCACTTTCCAAGTCACAGAGCCCACTCATTGCACTCTCCAGGTCACAGAGCATACTCACTGCACTGTGCAGGTCAGAGAGCATAGTCACTGCACTCTCGAGTTCACAGAGCATAATCACTGCACTCTCCAGGTCACAGTGCATAATCACTGCTCTACAGGTCACAGAGCATACTCGCTGCACTCTGCAGGCGACAGAGCATAGTCACTGCACTCTTCAGTTCACAGAACATATTCATTGCATGACTCAGGTCTCAAAGCATACTCAGTGCACTCTCCAGTTCATAGAGCATGCTCATTGCACTCTCCAGGTCATAGTGTATACTCACTGCGCTCTTCTGGTCACAGAGCATACTCACTGCGCTCTTCAAGTCACAGAGCATACTCACTGCGCTCTTCAGGTCACAGAGCATACTCATTGCACTCATGTCATAGAGCATAGTCACTGCACTCTCCAGGTCACAGAGCATACTGACTGCACTTTCCAGGTCACAGAGCATACTTACTGCACTCTGCAGGTCACAGAGCATACTGACTGCACTTTACAGGTCACAGACCATACTCACTGGACTCTCCAGGTCACAGAGCATACTCACTGCATTTTACAGATCACGGAGCATACTGACTGCACTCTCCAGGTCACAGAGAGTGCACTTTCATGCCACAGAGCATACTGTCTGCACCTTCCAGGTAACCGAGAATACCGACTGCACTTTCCAGGTCACAGAGCACTGAATAATGAACCCCTGACACTGGGTGGGATCACCATTGCCCGGGTGGGAGCCACCAGACGAGGCCCTTTACCTGACGCATAACTGGGAACCTGGAAACCAGTCGCTGAGGGGGTCACAGCCTGGGCAGAAACGGAAGAAGCCGTGGATCTCACCGAGTCCATGCGTGTAGACAAATTTCGCAGATAGGTCGTGTTCTTCTCCTGCTGGTGTAGGAGAGAGAGCCCCCGCGGTGTAACCGGGCTGGAACTAAGGGAGCTGTCACTTAGGTTCCCAGGGGGTATGTTCCCGGGGGAAGGAGTTACAGGTCGGGACAGAGACTAATGGAAAGAACGGGGGCGGAGCGACTATACAAGGAGCACAAGAGACCAGTAGGGAGCGCTCGATGGGGAGAAAGACAAGGAGCAGGAAGCATGAGCCTAGGTGGCGCTGGAGAGCAGGAGTGAGTCAGCGTCTTCCAGAGAGACAGGACGGGGGCTCACCTAATCCCGGAAGAGGACGGCACCGAGCGACGCGAGGAAGAGACACAGACCTGACACCCGCGGCTGCCTCTGCCCTGATCCACACCGCGGCTGCGGCCCAGGCGCTGCCACCCACTGCCCCGCTCCGTCCCATGGCTGCGGCCTGTATGCTGCCACCCGCGGCCGCCACTGACCAGCTGACCCGCTCAGTCCTGCGGCTGCGGCCTGTACGCTACCACGAGCGGCTGCCACTGTCCCAATCCGCAACGTGGCTGCGGCCCAGACGCTGCCGCCACTGCCCCACTCCGTCCCGCGGCTGCAGCCTGTATGCTGCCACCCGCGGCCGCCACTGCCCCGCTCCAGACCGAGGAGCGGCCCATACGTCAAGGCCCGCGGCTGCCTTCTCCTCGCCTTCGAGAGGGGCGATCACGAAGCTGAGGACCTCTCAAGGGGCCTGTTGTGCCCCTTCTGCACCTGGGCGTAGGAATGCCCGAAGCCTACGACAAGTCCTCGTCGGCTGGGCCCATCGGCTGAGACGCTGAACGGACACCTCCCGGACAACAACTCTGCAGGACGTCAGAGAATGATAAATGACACTTTGTTGATTGATAGTTATAGTTCCAGGACCCGTAGTTGACCATATCGCGGCCATACAGTTGCTGGCACTTGCCAAGTAGTTTTATATCGTTTTAGGCTAGTTTCACGCTAGCGCTTTTGAGCGCAGCGACGGCCTGCGCACGGCCGCCGCTAAGCCCCGCCCCCTGCCGTGCCTCCACCGGTAGCTCCGCCTACCGGCGCATGACGCTGCATGCGTCCTGCGTCCCCTATCTTTATCACTGGGGGCGCAGGCCGTGCGCAGTATGCGTTTGGCGGCGCATGCGCCTTTTTGACGGTGCCAAACGCAACCTGCTGCAGTTTGGTTGCGCTCGGCGCACCGTCAAAAAGGCACATGCGCCGCCAAACGCATACTGCGCACGGCCTGCGCCCCCAGTGATAAAGATAGGGGACGCAGGACGCATGCAGCGTCTTGCGCCGGTACGCGGAGCTATCGGCGGAGGCACGGCAGGGGGCGGGGCTTAGCGGCGGCCGTGCGCAGGCCGTCGCTGCGCTCAAAAGCGCTAGTGTGAAACTAGCCTTATTTGTGTATTAGTGTCTAGCTTCCCTGCGTGGAAAACTATTGTCAGCTTTACCAGTTATCCATATAATCCATATATAAAAGTTGAATTTGAGCTTACCCCGTCTCCGACTTATCACTGCATCCTGCGTACCTGTGAGTACCACATTTGGCATAGTCGGCAGGATGCAGTCTCCAAGCGCGAGCAGGGAAGCTGCAGACCAAGGGGGCGAGGGTGGCCCCCGGTCCAGCTTATCTTTAGGGGCTATGCTGATCAACCTGCCCAGGTTCACAGGCAGTAATACCATGCTGTGGAGCTGGACGGAACGAAAGCAGGAGTTGTTTAGGATGCTCCCAATGACCCCTGATCTGGAGGCCGAGGTGGCCCTAATGGCATTGGACGGGGAGGCCCGGGACTCCGTGATGTTAAAACCCCCGTGACAATGAAACACCTTTGTCAGAGTATTACAGATCCTGGAGGAGACTCATGGAGACCCGGCTGATGTGGGAGAACTGAGAACCCGACTGCTCTGCCGCATGCAGGGGGAGGGGGAGACGGTCACACAATATATGAATGTCCTGCAGAAGCCATGCTCGGCCATTGATGGAAGGACGGGGTAGGCGTGAGACCCATTGACATAACCCTACGTGACCTCTTGGTGACCGGACTGCGGGACCCCCTGACCAAGCAGGCCTTGTGGGAGCGGGTACGGGTGAACCTGCGTTTGACCTTCTCCGAGATAGGGAGTGAGGCACGCACACGTGAACGGGAGCAGGGGGTGACAGTCCCCATGGGGAAGGCCCAGAGCACTGAATCCTCCATGAACGCCATTGGTGAGCTCCAGTGGGTGGAGGAAATGCGCCAAGAGCTGAAAAGTATCAGAGGCGAATTGGCTGAGGTAAAGAGAAGGGCCGAAGCTGCGAGTAGCCGGCCAGGGCCGAGCGCGGCAACCTGGAGCCCCTGTAACCCACAGGGCGGCCGGCTTCCACGATCCCTCACTTGCTTTGATTGTGGCGAAGTGGGCCTTTTCACCCTAGAGTGCCCTTGGCGTGGGAAGTACCCGCCCCGGCAGCCATTAAACTAGAGGGCTCTGAGCTGGGGGGATGCCTCTCAGAGCCAGAACCCACAATACGGGGTGTGGAAGTCTCGAAGATCTAGTTGCAAAGTGTCTGCTGATTTGGGCAGAGTTCAAAAGCCGCGCGATGCGTTGCCTGGTGGATATGGGGTCGCAAGTTACCACCATGCCAGAGATCTACTTCCAGCAGCACTTCCCCGAAGCCACAAGGCCCCAGTGGGGGTCCGTGAGAAAGCTATTGGCCGCCAACCAACTGCCAATCCCCATCGTCGGAGTAGCATAGATGCAGATCTCGATGTGCGGCAAGCAATTGGGCCGACGAGGCGTGGTCCTGACTCAGGGGGATGCAGGCGAGAGACACGCTGTCACCCTGGGCATGAATATATTGAAAGAGTTTGGCAGTCTTCTCCTCAGTGAACCCACCCAAGAGACTTTGAAACAATGGAGCCCCTGCACTCTTCAAGGGCAAATCTTCCAACAGCTGGTGCGAGGGGCGTGAGTCCAAGAGGCCTGCCAGGAATGGGAGGTGCTGGGGAGGTGATTACGCCTGCGGCTCCCCAGCTTTTGCTACCGCCAGGACAGACAGTTATCGCTCTGTCCGTCCGGGCCCATGTACCTCTGGAAGGAGTAGAGGTGTAGGTGGAGCCATGCTTCTCCGAGCACTTACCCCCCGGGCTCCTGGCCACCATAAGGAAGAGGACAGCCCTCGTATGCTGTGTCAACCTGGAAGACCAAGACATCATCCTAAAACCTCGCACCGAAATGGCAAAGCTGGTGAAAGCTCTGGAAGAGGTGCTCCCGACCCCGGCGTTACAACTAGGGGTGAGTGTGAGGGACCCCTGGTCCGTAACTGTACATTCCATCCAGACCACAGGATCCCTGCCCGAGCAGGAA
This sequence comes from Dendrobates tinctorius, assembly GCF_039654945.1. Taxonomy (NCBI): domain Eukaryota; kingdom Metazoa; phylum Chordata; class Amphibia; order Anura; family Dendrobatidae; genus Dendrobates; species Dendrobates tinctorius. Next base: position 8,665,861 of record NW_027361824.1, read on the forward strand.
GTGTGTGCGGAGCTCTCCAGACTAGGGCCGTCCCAAATACACCAGGTAGAAGCTCTGCTGGGCTATTACCGAGAGGTATTCGCTAGCCACGAAGATGATTTCAGGTGCACCACAGCTATCACGCACGGCATCCCCACCGAAGGAACAGCCCCCATCAGAGAACGATATCGGCAGTTCCCTCCGCAATTATACCAAGAAGTGAAGACACTGCTGAGCCAAATGTTGCGAAAGGGGGTTATCCGGGAAAGCCAAAGTCCCTGGGCAGCACCCATCGTGCTGGTGCGGAAAAAGGATGGCACGCTGCGGTTCTGCATTGCCTACCGGAAGCCAAATGCCTGCACCATCAAAGATTCATATCCGCTTCCCCGTATAGAGGAGTCCCTGTTAGCCCTGGGAAAGGTGAAATATTTCTCTACCTTGGACTTGGCCAGTGGATACTGGCAGGTGCCAATGTCGGAGGAAGATCGTGCAAAAATCGCCTTCATCTTGCCCATGGGACTGTTCGAATTCAATCGGATGCCGTTCAGACTGGCCAACGCCCCCAGAACCTTCCAGTGACTAATGGAGCGGTGTCTGGGTGACCTCAACTTCGACGCCACCCTAATATATTTGGACGACATCATCATTTATGCCGCCACGTTTGAGGACCACTTGCAACATCTGGGCCAGGTGCTCGGCCGGCTACAAACGTACGGTTTGAAGGTGAAGCCCCAGAAATGCCACCTTTTCCACACACAAATCAAGTATCTGGGGCATGTCGTCTTCGGCGTGAGACCGTCTATGGAGAAGGTCGCTGTGATACGGGAGTGGCCTACCCCCGAGACAGTGAAGGATGTGCGGGTCTTTTTGGGGCTGGCTGGATATTACCGTCGCTTCATGAAAAATGTCGCCCGCCGAGCCCGATCCCTGCAAGACCTATTGAAAGGAACCCCAGCCGGTGGCAACAAATGGAAGGTCCAATGGCGGGAACCACAGGAGCAAGCTTTCCGAGACCTCAAGACTGCACTCTCCGAAGCCCCGGTGTTGGCCTACGTGGATTTCTCGCAACCGTTTATTCTACACACCGATGGGAGCTTGCACGGGCTGGGGGCTGTGTTGTTGCAGATGCAGGATGGCCGAGAGAAGGTGATCGCCTATGGCAGCCGGTCGCTTCACGACTCCAAGGTGGTGGTACGTACCAACAACAACCCACTCGCCCACCTCGAAAATGCCAAATTGGGGGCCCTGGAGCAGCGTTGGGTGGCCAGGATGGCCAAATTTAAATACAAAATCATTTTCAAACGAGGGACAGAGAACATCCACACAAATGCCTTATCCCGAATCCGACACACTGTCCCAAGACGAAGCCGAGATGAAGAGTTAGAAGGAGAAGAAACACTGTTTTCCTCAAACCCCACCGCAACCACGGCGGTGATAAGAGAACAGTCCTGTGCGGGACCCACTGGGGGCATCCTAGAACAATCCCGGGAAGAATAGATCTGTCAATAACAGGAAGATGGGGAAATCGGCGCTCTACGTCGATGGGTCGCCATGAAACAACTGCCCAATGACGCTCAAAGAAAGACACTCTCTAGGGACACGGTGCTAATGCTCCACCAATGGGAAAAGCTGGTAATCAAAAATGGACTGTTGTACCGAAAAACGACACTACGCGCAGAACCAACCACAGCGTGGAAGGTGGTGGTGCCGGGGGCCCAGCTAACTGAAATTGCTCGGGAAGCTCATGAAAAGGGGGTTCATTTCGGGGCACAAAAGACTTTCCAGTGGCTACAACGAATAGCCTACCATCCCCGATTACAAATCGAAGTGGAAGAAGTTTGCCTAACGTGCCGCCAATGTAAGCTGACTAAACCATCAGAGCAACGAGCCCCTATACAAGCGATAGTAACGACAGCAACCCTCGAGCTACTAATGATAGACTACCTAACGATCGGTCCGGCCCACTAGGGGTACGAGCACTGCCTCGTTATGGTGGACCATTTTACCAAGTTCACCGTTGTGACTCCCAAACAGCATAATCTGCTACCTATGCTATCTGTAAGAACTTTATTCAAGTGTATGGCTGCCCTCAACGAATTCACTCGGATCAGGGTGCCTGCTTCCTGGGAAAAGTAATGGAGGAACTACATTGTCTGTGTGGCACTGACAAATCTCGGACCACGCCATACCATCCGCAGGGGAACGAGGCCTATGAATGACTTAGCCGGACCCTAATCCAAATGTTACGTACCCTAGAAGACGACCGGAAGACCCGTTGGCCCGAGTACGTCCCCGAATTGGTCTGGGTATACAACAACCGGGTGCATCGAGTCACCGGCTACACACCATACTCGCTACTCTTCGGCCCAGAGGGCAAAGGGATCACCGAGGTGGAGTTGGACCCAGAAGAGAACGACCGTGGGCAGGGGTCCCCTCATGGGTCCGAGATCACCGGTATCGTCTGCAAACCCTACACTGACTAGTACAAACAACACTCCAAGACCTGGAACACCCAGGGAAGGCCTCGTCACAACCCGCTGAATTTCTAAAAGGGATCGCGTACTCATACGAGACCAGCACCCCCAAAACAAATTGGGGCACCGGTGGGAAGAAACCCCCTACCGAGTACTACGATGAATAAGTCCAGACGGGCCGGTGTATGAGAAACAGTCTGAAAAAGAAGGGGACCACCCCATCCAAACCGTACATCGCAATATGTTGCGGCCCTGTATATCCGCCGACCCCGAGCAGCCCGAGGCCTCTCCCCGGCCCCAGATCCTCCGCCAGCTATTTGGGACGATTAAGACGAAGAGGACCACCCGGTAGTACAAGCGGACACTCCCAGGACCAGTGCCCCTATGGCCCCAGCCACCCAACCACCTTCCACCACCCCAGAAGACTCCACCACAACAATCGAACCGCGACGCTCCGAGCGGTCTACAGCAGGAAGACCCCCCGAACGATATGAGCAAGACCAATTCGTGTGGCAAAAACGACTTCAGCACCATGACAAAAACATGAACCCCACCAAACCCTCACCCGAAGACTGGCGAGCAAAAAGGATGGGGGAGTGTAGGTCACTTAGGTTCCCAGGGGGTATGTTCCCCGGGGAAAGGAGTAACAAGCCGGGACAGAGACTCTTCTGGAAAGTACGGGGGCGGGGTGACTATGAAAGGAGCACAAGAGACCAGTAGGGGGCGCTCGACAGGGAGAGAGACAAAGAGCAGGAAGCAGGAGCCTAGGTGGCGCTGGAGAGCAGGAGAGAGTCAGCGTCTTCCAGAGAGATAGAACGGGGGCTCACCTAATCCAGGGAGAGGACGGAACTGAGCGACGCGAGGAAGAGAAACAGACCTCACACCCCGGCTGCCTCTGCCCTGATCCACACCGTGGCTGCGGCCCAGGCGCTGAGACCCACGGCTGCGGCCACTGCCCCGCTCCGTCACGCGGCTCCGGCCTGTACGCAGCCACCTGCGGCCACCACTGCCCCGCTCCTGCATCTCTTCATACGTCAAGGCCCGTGGCTGCCGCCACCTCGCCTCTGAGAGGGGCGATCCCGACCCTGAGGAACTCTCCTGGGGCCTGCTGTGCCCCTTCAGCACCTGGGCGTAGGAACGCCCAAGCCTACGACAAGTCCTCGTCTTATATCGTGTTATTTGTGTATTAGTTTCTAGCTTCCCTGCGTGGAAAACTGTTGTCAGCTTTACCAGTTATCCATATAATCCATATATAAAAGTTGAATTTGAGCTTACTCCATCTTTGACTCATCACTGCATTGCATCCTGCGTACCTGCGAGTACCACACTGGTCTCTCAGGCGGGAGACTTCTTGACATAGCTCTGCGGCCGGAGGTGCTTGGGAGCTAGCGGGTTCCATGGCCTGAGCAATCTGTAACAAATGGAAACGGAGGCACAGATGGTGAGGTGAACATTCGTTTAATGAAATTTTCATGGAACCACAGGCCCACTGTCCGGGGGGCTCCAAAGGGGCGTGACTTAGCGAAACCCAGACACCCGTAGCTAGACCCCTCAAGGCCAGGTTGAAATTCCCAAGAGACATAAGGTGATACCTCCAGTTAGACCCTGAACAAGGGGAAGCTGATCCAACGGGACAGGCAGGCTGGCAGGAACTGCAGGCGGAGTGGAACTTGGTAGAAGGCAGACGATGGGAGCGGGTATCAGGCAGCAGCTTGCAGGTACTGGTGCAGGAGATACTGGCGTAGTCTGAAGAGAAGTGGTGAGGCTCGGCAGGCACTCTGAGGAGACAAACCGGATTTAGCAAGATGCTTGTGGTGTACTGGTACAGGAACCTGGGAATAGCAACAGGAAACATTTGTTTCTCAGGCACCTCCCTAAGGGAGGTTTTGACCTAATTCAGGGAATGCTGTGCTGTCTCTTTAAGAGACCGGGAGGCCGCACGCTGGGACCAGGAAACGGTAGCAGAAGAAGAAAGTGTGGAACATGGGGCGGAGGCCTCCTGGGGACGGCGCCGGGAAGCGGACCGGGAGGTAAACTACACAGATTTGTTATTCTGTCAGGTCTGTTAGATAGTATTAGGTGTAAAGTGCTGCTCCTCTGGTTGGATTCTGCACCAACTGTGAAAGATAATTTTTCTTGGTTATTAGCAGAAACCTGTTGCCTTTTTGGGTTTCGCAGGTCTCTGTTTCCCAGTTAATATAATGATGTCAGGAGGCAAAGATTTCTTACAGGAACCACACGCCCCGCAGCATGAAAGAAATAATTAACATTAAACATTGAAACTCTATTTCTCCACAACTAGACAGCAGCTTGAGGCATACAGGTAAGCATATTTTTACTGTTCTATCACCTTTATGCCCGTATTAATAGCTTAAAAGTGTCCAGGGGTGGCAAATTACCTTTAATTATGATACCCTATATACTAAGCTTCGTTTTTTTCCCATTTCCATATATTAAACTTAGTTCTTCTGCAATATCTATGTAATAACCTTGGTTCTGTTTCTGTATCTTTGTAGTAGATTTGTTCTGTTCCGGGAGTTATGTACTAATCTTGTTCTGTTATCGTATCAATATAGTAAACTTGATTCTGTTCCCATATCTATGTGGTATTTGTGAATTTGTTCCCATATTCATGTAGTACGATTGGTTCTATTACTGTATTTATGTAGAAAGATTGTTTCTGTGCCCATATCTATGTAGTATACTTGATTTTATTACTGTATTTATGAAGTAAGATTGGTTTTGTTCCTGTCACTGTGGAATAAGCTTGGTCTTGTTCCAATATCTATGTAGTAAACTTTTTAAGCATTTTATTTATGATATTTATGTAGTAACCTAGCTTATGTTATTGTATCTATGTAAGTAGATTTTACTCCCATATCTATATAATAACACTGGTTCTGTTTCGGTATCTATGTAATAACATTGGTTCTGTTAATGTGTCTATGTAGTAACCTTGGTTCTGTTACTGTATCTATGTAATAACATTGGTTCTGTTAATGTATCTATGTAATAACATTGGTTCTGTTACTGTATCTATGTAATAACATTGGTTCTGTTACTGTATCTATGTAATAACATTGGTTCTGTTACTGTATCTATGTAATAACATTGGTTCTGTTACTGTATCTATGTAATAACATTGGTTCTGTTACTGTATCTATGTAATAACATTGGTTCTGTTAATGTATCTATGTAATAACATTGGTTCTGTTACTGTATCTATGTAATAACATTGGTTCTGTTACTGTATCTATGTAATAACATTGTTTCTGTTACTGTATCTATGTAATAACATTGGTTCTGTTACTGTATCTATGTAATAACATTGGTTCTGTTACTGTATCTATGTAATAACATTGGTTCTGTTAATGTATATATGTAATAACATTGGTTCTGTTACTGTATCTATGTAATAACATTGGTTCTGCTACTGTATCTGTGTAATAACATTGGTTCTGTTAATGTATCTATGTAGTAACCTTGGTTCTGTTACAGTAACAGAACCATGCTTACTACATAGATGCAGTAACAGAACCATGCTTACTACATAGATACAATAACAGAACCATAATTAATACATAGATTTTTGTATCTAGGTAGTAAACATGTTCTGCTGCTTTATCTGTGTAGTAAGCTTGGTTCTGTTGAGAACTCTATAGCATGGAAAAAGCAATGGAAATAGTGATAAATCCCTTCTGTCTTTTCGTTAAGAAACATGGAAGTACACAAAAAAGTTCTCATTTACTGACGAAAAAAAGGTATCGTTATGAACACTTTCCTGACGTTGGATCGAATTTAATGAGACAATGCAATTACTCAATACAAAACTTTCTTTAAGCCATTGGTGGTGGCTGAAAACACGTTCCTGAAGACTAATCATCCTGTTGATTTTAGGACAAGCCATATACCAGCCAGCTCTAATAAATTCCTTCTACCTGAAAACAGATGCCAGCAGCCCACACCAGTAGCCCACCGCATGACAGCGCTCAGCAAGAAGCCTCGTGTGAGACACAAACATGTTTATATGTATATTTTACCCGCACAAAGCACAAGCCCCAAGCGACAATGAAACCCAAACCGTGTCATATATAACTTCCCTGCAGCGTCGTCCTGACAGCAGGGGAGACACAAGCAAAGATGAGAAGGTATATATGGACAGAGTAATGACCTCTACAGAGAAATAGAGTAGTGCAAAAAGTATTCACACCCTGGTCTGTGTGTAAATGCAAAAAACTGTTTCACGCCAGGATCACCAGCAGAATAGTGAGTGCAGCTCTGAAGTATAATACAGGATATAACTCAAGATCAGTACAGGATCAGTAATGCATACTTCCCAAATTTTGAAGAAGGAAAAGAGGGACAAAGGCTGTGGCCATTTAGCACTGCTGATCACACTGGCTGGTACTGAGGGCACAGTGGCTGGCATTATGGGCACAGTGGCTGGTACTGTGGGCACACTGACTGGTACTGAGGAAAAGGAAGAAAGAAAGAACAGAGAGAGAGAAAAAAGAAAACAGAGAGAAAGAATGAAAGAAAAAGAAAGAAAGGAAAAAAAGGAAGGAGAGAGAGCAAGGAAGAACAAAGAGAGAAAGAAGGAGGGGAAAGAAACAAAGAGCAGAGAGGAAGAAACAAAGAGAAAGAAAGAACAGAGAGAGAGAAAGAAAGAAGGGAAAGAAAGAAAGTAAGAACAGAGAGAGAAAGAATGAGGGGAAAGAAAAAAAGAACAGAGAGAGAAAGAAAGAGGGGACAGAAAAAAACAGAGGGAGAGCGAAAGAAAGAGGGGAAAGAAAGAAAGAACAGATAGAGAAATAATGAGGGGTGTTGTGAGTTCATTTTCCCCTTCACCATTGAGGTCTGATGAACTCCCTCTTCTGGTGAAGGAAGGTAGTGAGGCTGATTACCAAACACCTGAGCAGAATGATGATGACTGGGTGACTGGAATTGCTGACTGGATATAAGGCAGCCGACGCCCTTCTGCCTTGCGGGTGATTTCTCTGAGGGATTCTAGGAGACCAGTCTGATTCCTGCTCCTCAAAAGCTAAGTTTTCTGCTCTGCTTTTTGCATTTGTGTTTTGGTTTTGTTTTGCTTTGTTTCTCTGGATTTCTGCCATTCCCTGCTGGGTGAGCTGAATTCCTTTTTGCTCTGTCTTCAGAAAATACCTGAGTACTGATATAGTATTTTTGAAGCCTAGCGTCTTCAGGGCTTTTTTCCCTATCAGTCTGTTGGCTCTTGTTTTGATAGGGTTTTGCCTACTACGGTGACTCATTCATAACAGAATCACCCGCCATACCGCAGATCCTAGGGTACTCAATAGCAGGAAAGAATTGTAAAAAGAAAAAAAAAAAAGTGTGTATATTTTTTCCTCTATATCTCTGAGGCCGTAGGGGGAATTTTTTTTTCTCTCAATGGAGATAAAGCAATTGTCTGATCGTGTGGAGCAGCTCGCTGTGGAAGTGCGGGGAATTTCCGCCTACCTTGCTCATTCACATGCTGCTGTACCAAAGATCCCTACTCCTGATGTGTTTTTTGGGGATCGGTCTAAATTTTTGAATTTCAAAAATAATTGTAAATTATTTTTTGCCTTGAAGCCTAACTCGTCAGGGAGCTCCGCGCAGCAGGTTAAAATTGTCATCTCTTTGCTGTGTGCCCGATCCCCAGGATTGGGCGTATTCATTGAAACCAGATGATCCTATTCTGACTAATGTGAATGCATTTTTTCAAGCCTTGGGGTTGTTGTATGACGAACCTAATGCAATTGATCAGGCTGAAAAGACCCTGTTGGCATTGAGCCAGGGTCGAGATTCTACAGAATTGTACTGTCAAAAATTCCGAAAGTGGGCGGTCCTTACTACCTGGAATGATAATGCCTTGGCAGCTCTCTTTCGGAATGGTTTGTCAGATGCCGTAAAAGATACTATGGTGTGATTTCCTGTTCCCTCTGGTCTTGACGATTCTATGTCATTAGCCATTCAGGTTGATCGCCGTTTACGTGAATGCAGGACTGCACGAGAGGTGTTGCCACCTGTTGAACAAGTGTCTGAACCTATGCAACGTGATAGAGTTTTGTCCAGGGAGCAACGTCAGGAGTTCAGAAGGCGTAATAACCTGTGTTTTTTTTGTGGAGATGCCTCGCATATTATTTCTGCCTGTCCTAAATGAGAGAAACGTTTTGCACACGTTTTCTGTGGGTGGTGTTCAACCTAAGTTTCTTCTGGCAATTACTCTGATCTGCTCCCTGTCCACATTTTCCGCCAAGGCTTTTGTGGATTCGGGAGCAGCCCTGAACCTAATGGACTTGGATTTTGCTAAACGTTGTGGATTTCCTATGACACCTCTGCGGACGCCTGTCCCTTTGAGGGGGATTGATGCTACTCCTTTGGCGAAAAATAAACCTCAGTTTTGGACCCAGGTGGTAATGCGGGTCGCCCCAGACCATCAAGAGAATTGCAGATTTTTGGTTTTGCATAATTTGCATGATACCATTGTTCTGGGGTTTCCCTGGTTGCAAATTCATAATCCAGTTTTGGATTGGAAATCTGTGTCTGTGGTGAGTTGGGTTTGTTGGTGTGCCCTTAGTGAGGCTCCGGTTTTTTCCACCTCTCCTCAGTCGCATGATGTTCCTGACTATTTGGCGGACTTTTATGATGTATTTAGTGAGAATGAGTCTGCGTCTCTGCCTCCTCATAGGAGTTATGACTGTGCAATTGAACTGAGCCCGGGGTGTAAATTTCCTAAGGGTCGGCTCTTCAATTTATCTGTACCCGAGCACGAGGCTATGCGATCCTATATTAAGGAGGCGTTGGAGAAGGGTAATATTAGACCATCCTCTTCACCCTTAGGTGCCGGGTTTTTTTTCGTGGCCAAAAAGGATGGTTCATTAAGGCCTTGTATTGATTATCGTGTCCTCAACAAAATTACTATTAAATATCAGAATCCGTTACCCCTGATTTCGGATCTATTCTCCAGAGTTAAAGGTGCTTGCTGGTTTACCAAGCTTGACCTCAGGGGGGCGTATAATCTTATCCGCATTAAGCATGGGGATGAATGGAAGACGGCGTTTAATACTCCGGAGGGACATTTTGAGTACCTGGTGATGCCTTTTGGGCTCACTAATGCCCCTTCTGTCTTCCAGTGCTTCATGAACGACATTTTCCGAGACTTTGTGGATAAATTTTTGATTATCTATCTGGATGATATTTTGATCTTCTCCAAGGATTGGGATTCTCATGTGGAACATGTTCGGACTGTGTTCCGGTTCTTGAGGGAGAATTCCCTGTATGTCAAAGGATCGAAATGCCTTTTTGGGGTACAGAGGATTTCATTTTTGGGATTTATTTTGTCTCTGTCAACTATTGAAATGGACCCGGCCAAGGTGCAGGCCATTTCTGATTGGGTTCAGCCCACTTCTTTGAAGGCCCTCCAGAAGTTTTTGGGTTTTGCTAATTTTTATCGGAAATCTATAGCAAAATTTTCTTGTATTGCCAAGCCATTGACTGATCTGACTAAGAAGGGTGCTGATGTGTTGAATTGGTCTCCGGAGGCTGTTTCTTCCTTTCAGGAGCTGAAGCGAAGATTCACTTCTGCCCCGGTTTTGCGGCAACCTGATGTCTCACTCCCGTTCCAGGTAGAGGTGGACGCTTCTGAGATTGGTGCAGGAGCTGTTTTGTCCCAAAAGGATCCTGTAACATCTAAAATGAATCCCTGTGCTTTCTTTTCCCGAAAGTTCTCTCCATCTGAACGTAACTATGATGTGGGGAATCGGGAACTGTTGGCCATGAAATGGGCATGAGGAGTGGAGACATTGGTTAGAGGGAGCTAAACATCAAGTCGTGGTCCTCACTGACCACAAGAATTTGATTTACCTGGAGTCGGCCAAACGCTTGAACCCTAGACAGGCTAGGTGGGCCTTGTTTTTTACACGTTTTGATTTTGTGGTCTCTTTTCTTCCTGGCACTAAGAATGTCAAGGCAGACGCCCTCTCTAGGAGCTTCTTTGCTGATTCTCCTGTGGTGACCAAGCCTGCTACCATCTTAGGCGAAGGGGTAGTTCTTTCTGCCATCTCGCCCGATTTGAGACGTGCTCTGGAAGAGTTCCAGGAGGACAAACCTGAGCGTTGTCCCAGTGGAAAGTTGTATGTTCCTGACCAGTGGAAGAAGAGTGATGTCTGAAGTTCATTGCTCTGCATTGGATGGTCATCCAGGTATTTTTGGTACTAGAGATCTAGTGAGTCGGTCTTTTTGGTGGCCCGCCTTGTCTCGTGATGTCAGGAATTTTGTGCAGTCCTGTGGGACTTGCTCCCGGTCTAAATCTTGTTCTTGCTCTAGTGGGTTGTTGATGCCTTTGCCGGTTCCCAGGAGGCCATGGACCCATATTTCAATGGATTTCATCTCTGATATGCCTGTCTCTCAGAGAATGACCGTTATTTGGGTGATTTGTGATAGGTTCTCTAAGATGGTTCATCTTGTACCACTCACTAAGTTGCCATCTTCCTCTGAGTTGGTGCCCCTGTTTTTGCAACAGGTGGTTCGCTTGCTCGGGATTCCTGAGAACATTGTATCTGACAGAGGAGTTCAGTTTGTGTCTAGATTTTAGAGGACTTTCTGTTCCAAGCTGGGAATTCAGTTGTCCTTCTCCTCTGCTTTTCACCCTCAGACCAATGGGCAGACGGAGAGAACAAACCAGACCTTGGAGTCGTATTTGAGAAGTTTTATTTCCGCTGATCAGGATGATTGGGTTTCATTTTTGCCCTTGGCCGAATTTGCTTTAAATAATAGAGCTAGTTCTGCCACTTTGATGTCACCTTTTTTTTGCAACTTTGGGTTTCATCCTCGATTTTCTTCAGGGCAGGTGGAGCCTTCTGCCTGCCCAGGTGTTGACACTGTAGTGGAGAGAATGCACCAGATCTGGGACCAAGTGGTGGATAAGTTATCTCTCTCCCAGGAAAAGGCCCAGCGGTTTTCCAACCGACATAGGACCATTGGTCCCCAGTTTAAGGTTGGTGATATGGTTTGGTTATCATCAAAAAATATCGCTATGAAGGTGGCTTCTCCTAAGTTTAAGCCTAGATTTATTGGACCTTACAAGATTTTGGAGATTATTAATCCGGTCTCTTTTCGTTTGGTTCTTCCTGTCACATTTAAAATCCATAATGTGTTTCATAAGCCCTTGTTAAAGAGGTTTGTTGAACCAGTTGTTCCTGGGGTGGCACCTCCGGACCCTGTATTGGTTGAAGGTAACATGGAATATGAGGTAGAGAAGATACTGGATTCCCGTCTGGCTAGACGGAGACTCCAGTATTTGGTTAAGTGGAAGGGTTTTGATCAGGAGGATAATTCCTGGGCCTCTGCCTCTGATATTCATGCCAAAAGATTGGTGCGTGCCTTTCATCGGGCTCACCCTGATCGCCCTGGTGGCGTGGATGAGGGTTCGGTGACCCCTCCTCAAGGGGGAGGTACTGTTGTGAGTTCATTTTCCCCTTCACCATTGAGGACTGATGAACTCCCTCTTCTGGTGAAGGAAGGTAGTGAGGCTGATTACCAAACACCTGAGCAGAATGATGATGACTGGGTGACTGGAATTGCTGACTGGATATAAGGCAGACGACGCCCTTCTGCCTTGCGGGTGATTTCTCTAAGGGATTCTAGGAGACCAGTCTGATTCCTGCTCCTCAAAAGCTAAGTTTTCTGCTCTGCTTTTTGCATTTGTGTTTTGGTTTTGTTTTGCTTTGTTTTTCTGGATTTCTGCCATTCCCTGCTGGGTGAGCTGAATTCCTTTTTGCTCTGTCTTCAGAAAATACCTGAGTACTGATATAGTCTTTTTGAAGCCTAGCGTCTTCAGGCCTTTTTCCCTATCAGTCTGTTGGCTCTTGTTTTGATAGGGTTTTTGCCTCCTACGGTTACTCATTAATAAGAGAGGGGAAAGAAAGAACAGAGTGAGAAGAGGGGAAAGAAAGAACAGAGAGAGAGAGAAAGAAATAGGGGAAAGAAAGAAAGAACAGAGAGAGAAAGAAAGAAAGAGGGGAAAGAAAGAACAGAGAGAGACAGAGAAAGAACAGAGAGAGAGAAAGAAAGAAAGAAGTAAAGAAAGAGAAAGAACAGAGAGAAAAAGAAAGAGGAGAAAGAAAGAGAACAGAGAGAGAAAGATAGCGGGGAAAAAAGAACAGAGAGAGAAAGAAAGAACGAAAGAAAGAGGGGAAAGAAAGAAAGAACAGAGAGAGAGACAAAGAAAGAACAGAGAGAAAGAAAGAAGTAAACAAAGAAAGAGAAAGAACAGAGAAAGAAAGAAAGAGAAAGAAGGAAAGAAAGAACAGAGAGAGAAAGAAAGAAAGCGGGGAAAGAAAGAACAGAGAGAAAGAAAGAAAGATCAGAGATGGAAAGAAAAAAAGATTAGAGAGGGAAAGAAAAAACACAGAGAGAGAAAGAAACAGAGAGAGAAAGAACAGAGAAAGAAAGAAACAGAGAAAGAAAGATTCTATAAAGATACTATAGCAGCCCAGCTCCCATTGTAATGCCCACCTGAGCCTCCCGATGCAGGACATATCATGATCCGCTCATATGGCCGGCATCCCTGATTCCAAGGGGATCCCACTGTCTGCGCTGTCGGAGGAGGACACGGTGATGGATCTGAAGCATTCCCTGAAGTGCCTCCATGGTTACGTCACAATCTCCTCATGAAATTACCTCATTTCCAGTCAGCTTCCAGCACATCACTTCCGGTGAACTGTCATGTGCAAGTTTTAAAGGGGCTCCACCGTGTACTCCTGTGTTCGCGGAAAAGGTAAGCTCCCGGCGGGGACAGCAGGGCAGACTCTCAAAATCACACATGGCTCCGCTCCGTACACCTTATACACACGCGGCTCCGCTCCGCACACCCCGTACACATGCGGCTCTGCTCCGCACACCTCGTACACACGCGGCTTCGCTCCGTACACCTTATACACACACAGCTCCACTCCGTACACCTCATACACACGTGGCTCCGGTTCCGTACACCTCATACACACGTGGCTCCGCTCAGTACACCTTATACACACACGGCTCCGCTCCGTACAGCTCCTACACATGTGGCTCCGCTCCGTACACCTCGTACACACACGGCTCCACTCCATACACCTTATACACACGCGGCCCCGCTCCGTACACCTCGTACACACGCGGCTCCGCTCCGCACACCTCGTACACACACTGCTCTGCTCCGTACACCTCGTACACACAGCTCTGCTACATCCACCCTGTAAACCCCTCCTGACCCCACACATAAACTTCACCTTATCCAGCACCATGACAACCAGCACAGCAGAGTCCTGCATACACCGAGGCCCCTGATCATGTGACCCCCTAACTCCTCCCCTCCTGTGACCTCATCACAGGTCCTGTGCGCACAGAATAGCCCAGCCACGTCATAGCTAGCTGTGAGGGGCTGCGGTGGCTCACTGGGAGGGCGAGGATGGGGTGGGTGCATGGAGGGGCGTGGCGGCTCAGTGCAGTGCAGGACGTGGGTGGGGGGGGTCAAAAACGGGAATGTCCCTTGAGAATCGGGACAGGTGGGAGGTATGAGTAATGTAATGTATGTACACAGTGACTCCAACAGCAGAATAGTGAGTGCAGCTCTTCTCAGCTGATGCTTGCTCTGGTAATTGTGGGTGTGGTTGTTACCGATCCTGCTGTGCGCTCCTGAGAACCACCATCTCTCCACCCGGGACCTGCTCTCTCTCCTACCCAGGGAAAGAGTGGGTTTCTTGGGATGAGCAATGGAGCCAAGTCCCAAGCTTTTGTTTCCCGGACCAGGCCGGCGGGGGGCAGAAGAAACCAGCAACTGGCCTGCACATCAGAGGACTCGGGGGTGAGACGCTCCACCAGGAGTCACAGCAATGTGGCTCCTACTCCCCCTGGGTCTGCAGAGACCCAGAGAAGCCACAAGGCTTCCAACATGGAGGAGAAGCCTGCTATCAGCGTGCATGATGGCGGTCCTTCCGGAGGAAAGCTGAGTGCTCACGGATAGAGTTGAGCGACTTTTGTTTTTTTATGGTCGAGTTTCGTTTCGTTTCCAAAAGTCGGGTCGAGCAAGATCGGCCGATTATAGGGAAAAGTCGGGGTCGTCCCGAAACACGAAACCCAATGTAAGTCAATGGGGAATAAAAGTCGGCAGTGAGAGGAGGACAGGAAACACACCTACAGTGCTCATTTAAATGCCGAAAGCATCAATTCTTCTTACTTAAGCTGGTCAACCTTAATTAACTTCATAATACAAGTTCCGCACTGAAAAATGGGGGTTATTTGGCTAAAGTTGTGGGGGGGGGAGGGCTGGCTCCAGGTTTTCATGTGCCCTGGGCGAAAGAGCGCCCCTTTAACACATACCACAACTCATCATGCTCCGATACGGCAGAGAAATAGCGGTATAGTACAATGAAAAATACTTCACTTTTTACATCTCATGACGAGGCCCATCTATTTCTCCATACAGAATCATTGGTCCCATATAATGTTTGAAACAGTATATGATGCGCTCCACATAATGCTACAGTATATGTTGGTCCCCATGGATGAAGCTCCACTGTCTTATGGGCCCAAATAATGCTCCAAACATAATGGGCCCCATTTCTAATGCTCTAGTGTATAATGGGCCCTGTAAATGCTGCTCCAGTGTCTGATGTCCACCTTTGGAATGTTCCAGTGTATGGTGGGCCCCATCTATCATTCTCCAGAGTATAGTGCTCCCCAAAAATTGCTGTTCCAACATTGAAAACAATCAAATAAGTCTCCTCGCTAGGGAATCCCTGTACTAGTCTGGACTCCTCGTCGTCCCCATCTTCCATCTCACTGCACAGTATTTCAACCTTGCAAGTGCTGTGATCCTGAGCAAGCAGGGGGGGCCCACTCGTTGGCGACAGCACTGGCACAGGGCCCCTGATAGTACGGTGGTGTGTCTGATGGCGGGTGGGCCGAACCTGCACTTTCATCTGCAGCTTCCTCTTTGTCACCGTGTAAGATGGAACTGTATATGGGAAGGGTAACCTGAGTTTCATCAGGGTCAGATTCAGGCCGGGTAGCGTGCGAGGGGAATGTAGTGGTCTGGGTCAATGTACCAGCAGATTCATCGAGCAGTGGCTGGGCATCAGTGCACTTGTGTCGCCCCCAGGAGTACGGTCGCCACAGTGGCATTACCTTCCTCCTAGGGAGTGTGATGTCATGCTTGGGAGCAATGAAGGATCTCTCTAGCAGGTTAACTGATTGGGCGGCGTTATTCCCACGAGTCATGACCCTCCAAACAGCGTTCATGAAGGCAAAGTGTTTGTTTTACGTGGGCAGTATGGTTGCAAAGCTGAACCTTAAAGGAATGTCCAGAAGGGCACCACCAGGAGTGGAGCCTACGGCGTAATTTGACTCAACACGGGCAACCTCAACCATGCCAGCTACAGAACAGATGCACACATTGCAAGCTTAATTCCGTTAACGAACGAGACTCCGTCATGCCCCGCGGTCCGAGTCCGGCTTACTAGAGGGACACGTGAGGCTCTGGCACATGAGATTGGCCAATAACTGGTGTGTCATGCCCTTACATGTCCGTGGCTGCATTTGCGCTACACTGAAAAGGCCAGCGTTTGTCGCTTACAGGTGCAGATAACCCGCTGAACAACGTTAGTGATGGGGATCACTGATTACAATTATTACCCGCGAACGATGATTTCCCAGTAAGTGCAGGTCAACCGCAGTTCCGGAATTAGGCCTAACCGTCATTCCTGAAAAAAATGAAAAACTTACGTGTGCAAACCACAGGTGCTGTAGCTTGCTTAACAGCTCGCCAGCCGTTCTCACGCCCAGTATGGATTACACGTGATTGCACAAAGGTGAGAAAGGGTACCGTATCCCCGGATAACATGTATGGATAGCGTACACATTCAAAAGATATGTCTATACATCAGGAGGCAGGCTCAGACGGTGTTAGGCCCAGTATGGCTTGCACGTGATTGCACAAAGGTGAGAAAGGGTACCGTATCCCCGGATAACATGTATGGATAGCGTACACATTCAAAAGATATGTCTATACATCAGGAGGCAGGCTCAGACGGTGTCAGGCACAGTATGGATTTGACGGCCCAGACTACACAGCGGAGGAGCAGGAAGAGGTAAAGATTGCAAATACTGGGGCCCTGCCCAAGCAAGGGGGGCCCACTCGTGGGCGTCAGTACTGGCACTGGGCCCCTCATAGTACGGCGGTGTGTCTGACGGCGGGTGTGCACCACCACCGTCAGAGACACTTGATTGCACTATGAGGGACCCTGTGACAGTGCCCGCGCCCAAGAGTCGGCCTACCCACCTGTCCAGGGCAACGGCACTCGCACGGTGTCGTGCGCTAGGTGGTGACCCCGGCCATGGGGGGGAGGCAGCACAGTTAGGGAGTTTTAGAAAGTGGCATATGTTGATGTAGGACATTCAGCTGATGCAAAAGGCGAAATAGGTCAAGTCCCAGGAAGAGGTGGACCAAAGCAAGCCATTTTTCTGTCACCCTATGTGTCATCAGGGGAAGGTGGGACAAAATCCTTGGAAACCCATTCATGGTTCATTTTAGTGAAGGTTAGATCATCCACATTTTGGGTTGACAGACGGGTCCTTTTTTCTGTCAGGATTGATCCAGCTGCACTGAAGACTCTTTCCGATAGCACACTTGCAGCTGGGCAAGCGAGCTCCTGTAAGGCATATTGTGCCAATTCAGGCCAGGTGTCCAGTTTAGCGGCCCAATAGTCAAAGGGGAATGACCTGTGTGGGAGAACATCGATATGGGAGGAAAAGTAGTTTGTAACCATAGTTGACAACTGCTGTCTCCTGTCACTTTCCATCGATGCTGTATTACCAGTTGTGTGAGCGGTACTTGAAAAATCAGTCCACAACATTGTCATGAAACCCCTGTCTCCAACGCCACTTCTGCTGTGTGCACCATGAACACCTCTGCCAAGCTGCCCCCGGCCCGTACGGCTCGTGTGAGAACCATCACCGCTGCTGTGTGCTGGGAATGCCTCAAGCAACCGATTTACCAGAGTTGCTTGTTTATTAGCCAATATTAGGTCAAGGTTCTCCTGTGGCATGATGTTTTGTAATTTGCCTTTATAGCGTGGATCCAGGATGCTGGCCAACCAGTAGTCGTCATCGTTCATCATTTTGGCAATGCGGGGGTCCCTTTTTAAGATCCGCAAGGCATAATCTGACATGTGGGCCAATGTTCCCGGTGTCAATGATGCACTGCGAGTGCTGGTTGGAGGAGCACTTTCTGGCAAATCCACATCCCTCCAGTCACGCACAAACCCTGTACCAGACCTTGCCACGCCAACATTTTCACTTGCCCCACGAGATGCATCCTCCTCCCCTAAGTAATCATCCCCATCATCATCCTCCTCTTCTTCCTCCAACTCGTCCAGGAGAGGTCCCTGAGCAGACAATGGCTGAATGTCATCAAGGATTCCCTCCACCTCTTCCTCCTCGTCAACAATGGCTGCAGACGCCTGCTCCTTAAGGTGCGTCAAAGTTTGCATGAGCAGACGCATAAGTGCGATGCTCATGCTTAGGATGGCGTCGTCTGCGCTTACCAGCCGTGTGCATTCCTCAAAACACTGAAGGACTTTACAGAGGTCTTTCAGCTTCGACCACTGCACACCTGTCAACTCCATGTCTGCTCTCAAAGTGCCTGGCCGTGTATCCTCCCACAAATGCATTATGGCCTGCCTCTACTCGCACAGCCGCTCCACCATGTGCAGGGTGGAGTTCCACCTTGTTGCAACGTCGATAATGAGGCGGTGGTTGGGAATGTGGAGCAATCGCTGCAGCTTCTGCATACGAACGGAGTGTACAGGCGACCGGCGGATGTGCGCACACAGTCTTCGCACCTTATGGAGCAGGGCTGTTAACTCCGGATAATTTTTGAGGAAGCACTGCACCACCAGGTTCAAGGTGTGAGCCAAGCAAGGTATGTGGCTGAGTTTTGAAAGGGCTATGGCTGCCACAAAATTACAGCCGTTACCACTAACTACCTTGCCTGCCTCAAGATGTACACTGCCCAGCCATGACTCAGTTTGTCGCTTCAAGTACTCGGCCAGCACTTCGGCGGTGTGTCTGTCGCCCAAACACATCATCTGCAACACAGCCTGCTGACGCTTTCCACTAGCTGCTCGATAGGGGGACACCTCGTGTGCAACAGTGGCAGCTGCAGATGGAGTGCTCGTACGACTGCGCTCTGTGGACGAGCTTTCGCTTCTGGAGGAGGAGGAGGGTGGAACGCCTACAGCCAACTGTTTCCTATACTGTGGGCTAGGCAGCACTGTCCCACCACCGCTGTCCCCTGTGGACCCTGCATCCACCACATTAACCCAGTGCGCAGTGATGGACACGTAACGGCCCTGGCCATGCCGACTGGACCATGCATCAGTTGTAAGGTGCACCTTTCCACTCACTGACTGCTTGAGTGCATGGACAATGCGGTCTTTCACATGATGGTGGAGGGCTGGGATGGCTTTGCGAGAGAAGAAGTGGCGACTGGGTAGGTCATAGCGTGGTACTGCATAGGCCATGAGTTCGCGGAAAGCTGCGCTTTCCACCAACCGATAGGGCATCATCTCAAACGAGATTAGTTTGGCAATGTGGGCGTTCAAACCCAGTGTACGCGGATGAGAGACTGAGTACTTTCTTGACCTACTCATAGTGTCTGGGAGGGTGAGCTGGACTTGAGAGCTGCATATGGTGGAAGTAGCTGTGGACAGGGTGGACTGAGAGAGGGTTGATGATGGTGATGGAGTTGGTGTTCTTTCTGATGGCCTAGATTCAGTATTTCGTTGATATAACAGTGGGATTCCCTGACTGCTGTGGCCTTGCAACGACACCTCAACATTTGCTGCTGTGCTAACCGGTGGGCTTACAGTGGGGGAAACAATGTAGCGTTGCTGACTACCTTCTTTGTGATCAGTTGCACATGTGGCACTTGAGGTTTGGTGTTGTGTCCACGCTTGCAAGTGCATGCTGGTTAAATGTCTAAGCATGCAACTGGTATTCAAATTTTTCAGATTTTTCCCTCGGCTAAAGGTCTTTGCGCACTTCTTACAGATAACCTTGGCCTGATCATGAGGATTTTGTTCAAAAAAGTGCCACACTGCATTCTTCCTACTTTGGCAGACATTTTGTGGCCTAGCACGCTGTGATGTTTTGACCCTCTGGACAAGCTGTCCAGCAACTCTTTTGATTTTTGGAACCTGTCTTTGGAGTGCTCCGGGCCTGCCAGATAACAGCTGTTGCGATGTCGATGTCTGCTGTGGATGCTCCTCATCTGAGCTATTGGAAGCAGCACCCTCTTCCCCCAATGGATGCCAATCTGGGTCAACAACTGGGTCATCCATCACCTCCTCTTCAATATCATGTGCACCTTCCTCTGTGTCACCGTGTATGGTGGTATAGTGTGCGGGAAGGGGCACCTGAGTCTCATCAGGGTCAGAATCTGGCTCTGTACACTGCGAGGACAATGTAGTGCTCTGAGTGAATGTACCAGCAGAATCATCTATCAGCGGCTGTGCATCAGTGCACTCCATGTCAGATTCATCTTGGTCTGGGTAATTCACCATTTCACTTGATAATCCAGGCATGGTATGTGAAAACAGCTCCATGGAGTAATCAGTAGTATGGCCTGCGTCATCCTTCAATCTTGGTTGGGGTGAAGGACACAAGGAAAGGTGTGGTTCATGAACATGAGCCTCCAATGACAACTCAGTGCTTTTACTTTTTACAACTTCAGAAGAGGAGGCGATAGAGCTGGAGGCTGAGTCAGCAATGTAAGACAAAACTTTTTCCTGATGCTCTGGCGTTAAAAGCGGTTTGCCAACTCCTAGAAAACTAAGCCTTTGAAGCCTTATTGAGCCAGACGATGACGCAGGCTCAACACCTCCTGCATTCGGTCCTATTTTGCTTTTGCCACTACCATCAGATCCACCACCAACACCATCATTACCAGCTGCCAACCCCCGCCCAATTCCACGGCCTCTTCCACCAGCCTTCCTCATTTTTGGTAGAAATGTAGACAAAATCCTACAAACTATATAGTAATGTAAAACAAGGTACAAGGTGTCTATAGGACAGGGGAGATCTAGATTTTCTGCAGACACTTGTGGACACTGGACACTTGGATTGTGTGAGGCCCACTGAATATCACAGCGCTATGTCACAGGCTCGATGCAGCAGGTGTGAAAAAAGGGACTACAGGATAAGGGAGATTTTGAATTTCTGCAGACACTTGTGGACACTGGACACTTGGATTGTGTGAGGCCCACTGATTATCAGAGCGCTATGTCACAGGCTCGATGCAGCAGGTGTGAAAAAAGTGACTACAGGATAAGGGAGATTTTGAATTGCTGCAGACACTTGTGGACACTGGACACTTGGATTGTGTGAGGCCCACTGAATATCACAGCGCTCTGTCACAGGCTCGATGGCACAGGTGTGAAAAAAGTGACTACAGGATAAGGGAGATTTTGAATTTCTGCAGACACTTGTGGACACTGGACACTTGGATTGTGTGAGGCCCACTGAATATCAGAGCGCTATGTCACAGGCTCAATGCAGCAGGTGTGAAAAAAGTGACTACAGGATAAGGGAGATTTTGAATTTCTGCAGACACTTGTGGACACTGGACACTTGGATTGTGTGAGGCCCACTGAATATCACAGCGCTATGTCACAGGCTCGATGGCACAGGTGTGAAAAAAGTGACTACAGGATAAGGGAGATTTTTAATTTCTGCAGACACTTGTGGACACTGGACACTTGGATTGTGTGAGGCCCACTGAATATCAGAGCGCTATGTCACAGGCTCGATGCAGCAGGTGTGAAAAAAGTGACTACAGGATAAGGGAGATTTTGAATTTCTGCAGACACTTGTGGACACTGTACACTTGGATTGTGTGAGGCCCACTGAATATCACAGCGCTATGTCACAGGCTCGATGGCACAGGTGTGAAAAAAGTGACTACAGGATAAGGGAGATTTTGAATTTCTGCAGACACTTGTGGACACTGGACACTTTTGGATTGTGTGAGGCCCACTGAATATCAGAGCGCTCTGTCACCGGCTCGATGGCACAGGTGTGAAAAAAGTGACTACAGGATAAGGGAGATTTTGAATTTCTGCAAACACTTGTGGACACTGGACACTTTTGGATTGTGTGAGGCCCACTGAATATCAGAGCGCTATGTCACAGGCTCGATGGCACAGGTGTGAAAAAAGTGACTACAGGATAAGGGAGATTTTGAATTTCTGCAGACACTTGTGGACACTGGACACTTTTGGATTGTGTGAGGCCCACTGAATATCACAGCGCTATGTCACAGGCTCGATGGCACAGGTGTGAAAAAAGTGACTACAGGATAAGGGAGATTTTTAATTTCTGCAGACACTTGTGGACACTGGACACTTGGATTGTGTGAGGCCCACTGAATATCAGAGCGCTATGTCACAGGCTCGATGGCACAGGTGTGAAAAAAGTGACTACAGGATAAGGGAGATTTTAAATTTCTGCAGACACTTGTGGACACTGGACACTTTTGGATTGTGTGAGGCCCACTGAATATCACAGCGCTATGTCACAGGCTCGATGGCACAGGTGTGAAAAAAGTGACTACAGGATAAGGGAGATTTTTAATTTCTGCAGACACTTGTGGACACTGGACACTTGGATTGTGTGAGGCCCACTGAATATCAGAGCGCTATGTCACAGGCTCGATGCAGCAGGTGTGAAAAAAGTGACTACAGGATAAGGGAGATTTTGAATTTCTGCAGACACTTGTGGACACTGGACACTTTTGGATTGTGTGAGGCCCACTGAATATCAGAGCGCTATGTCACAGGCTCGATGGCACAGGTGTGAAAAAAGTGACTACAGGATAAGGGAGATTTTGAATTTCTGCAGACACTTGTGGACACTGGACACTTCTGGATTGTGTGAGGCCCACTGAATATCACAGCGCTATGTCACAGGCTCGATGGCACAGGTGTGAAAAAAGTGAATTGTAGAATTGGGCAGAATAGGAATCTCCCTAGAGTGTAGGTCTGTAAGAACGGAACAAGTCCTCCACTTATCCTTCCACAGTGACACACAGATAGCTTCACTGTGGCTGTGATAACAGCCGTTACACGGTACTGTGTGAGGAGCGTACACCACTGTATGGTGTGAATAAATGCACGCTCAGTACCTTAGCAGGACAAAAAAAAAAATTGGGATTGCTTTTAAAAAAGCAGTTTGCAGAGCAGTGGGTAAACAGCAATGCAGCGGTCAGGAAGCCTTAGAAGGCAGCCTAACAACCAACACCGCTGATCCACCACAATATAGCCTCCCCTTGCACTGCACACACAGTGACTGGTGTGTTGCACAGGCAAAATCGCTAGCAGCAGAAGCAATTTTTTTGTCTTCTTCCCTGCCTAACGCTCTCCCTACAGAATCAGCAACCTCTCCCTATGCTAAGATCGGCAGAAGTAAGATGGCCGTCGGCGTGCACGCCCTTTTATAACCCCTGTGACGCCCACCAAAGCAAGCCAATCACTTGCATGCCCTTCTGAAAGATGGTGGTGAACCCTGCCTATGTCATCACGTTGCCCACAGTGTCCGTGGATCCTGATTGGCTGAAAAAGAGCGCTAAAAAAACTTTTGAAACGCGACTTTGGCGCGTAAGTCGCCGACCTCGTGGCCGACCTCATCCTAGGGTCGGGTTTCGTTTCATGAAACCCGACTTTGCCAAAAGTCGGCGACTTTTGAAATTGTTCGACCCGTTTCGCTCAACTCTACTCACGGAGGTAAGGCAGACCTCACTGAGGAAGGTTGGGGTGTGCAGAGACCCTGGGAGTCTGTGTCCACCTATTGTTACCGTGTCATGAGCCACCTCCGTGAGAATAAAGACACAAGCAAGACCATCAGGAGGCTCCGGGAGAAGCTGCGCTGCACAAGCGCCAAAACTGCAGGTGCCTCCAAGCCAAAGAAGACGCAACTCCAGTGGAGGTAAAGAGGCTGAAGCTCGAAATTAATGAGCTGGCGGTAAGGAAAGCATTCACAAGAGAGAAGAGTGGTCCCTTCAATGAAAAACTAATGAATGAGGACAGATTTAGAGAAATGGCTGCTAACAGAGAGCAAAGGCATATTGAGGCTGCAGCCTGAGAGCCAGGTGGATGATGATGATGATGACGACCAGCAGAAAGCCCCACCTGGCAGCCTGCAAAGTCACCTGCAGACCACGTGCAGCAAGCTCCCTACAGGACAGGCGACATTGACATCTGGGTGCAGCTCTGCTGGCTCTGGGAAGGACAGTGACAACAGAAGATCAATGGAACCCTGCTAAATCAGAAAAATATTGTCGATGTACCACGTCCAAAGGGGGACGCGGTCTATCGACGAGACCCGATCAGACAGGAAGAGGTCCCTCTCCCACAGCTCCAAGAACATTTTTGCGTTGGCTGGCGCAAAGGCGGCCCCTATAGCTGTTCTCTGGAGCTGCAGGTAGAAGGACCCCTTAAAAATTAAAAAGATATGGGTTAAAGTAAATTCTAGCATCTCCAATACTAAATTCTGAAAATTGGCAGGAAGATTGGACATAGTAACATAGTACTTAATCGCCTTTAGGCCATCGGTGTGTCTAATGCTGGTATAAAGGGACTCGATGTCCGCCACCACCATCGTGGCCTTTTGATCAATGTGTAGGTCAGGGGTGGGGAACGTCTAGTCCACGGGCCGTATACGGCCCGCCATATCATCTTGTGTGGCCCGCAGCCACTCCAGAGCCGTGATCCGGTACTTTGTTGCAGGAGGAGCAGAGGAGCAGTACACGCACTGACTGGGACTGAGCACACCCTGCCGGACCCCGACAGCCCCCACGCACTGATACCTGCGGCAGTGCAGTGCGGCTATTGGGTATCTGGAGCTGGAGGAGTCACCGCGCGCCGCTACCCAGTGTGAGCTGCGCTGGACTCTGTCTGCTGCCTGCCTGTGGCAGATCATCTTCATCACCCCGGTCACCGGTGCGGTGATGACCGTGTGCTGCCAGTGTGTGTGTGCACGGTGGAGCAAGACGGGCGGTGCGGGGCCTGGGGGCCTTCCAGGAGGCCTGGTCAACCGCGGGACTTCAGACACAGCCTGTCACTGTGTACTGGACCACTCCAACGCCAGGTCAGTATGTGCTGCCTATTGGGGACCTGTGCTGCCTAATGGGGACCTGTGCTGCCTATTGGGGACATTTACCTGCCTATTGGGAACCAATGCTGCCTATTGGGGACCTGTGCTGCCTATTGGGGACCTATGCTGCCTAATGGGGACCTGTGCTGCCTAATGGGGACATTTACCCTGCCTACTGGGGACATTTACCTGCCTATTGGTGACCAATGCTGCCTATTGGGGACCTGTGCTGCCTATTGGGGACCTGTGCTGCCTATTGGGGACAGTTACCTGCCTATTGGGGACCTGTGCTACCTATTGGGGACCTGTTCTGCCTAATGGGGACATTTACCTGCCTATTGGGGACATTTTCTTGCCTATTGGGGACCTGTGCTGCCTATTGGGAAACTGTGCTGCCTAATGGGGACCTGTGCTGCCTATTGGCGTCATTTATCTGCCTATTGGGGACATTTACCTGCCTATTGGGGACCTGTGCTGCCTATTGGGGACCTGTGCTGCCTATTGGAGACCTTTTTTCAACTGTTTGACTGTGCCCCTACTTGTATATGTTGTATACCTCAGGCCTCAGAAATGGGGTTAATCTGCAGGTTAGTAGTGGGTGTCCTCCGAGTATTTTGGCGTGCTTGGAGATTTAGTTTTCGTCGCCTCAGCTGCATGATTTATGGCTGCTGGACAGCCTGATAACATGTGAGGAATGCCTGTTTGTTAAGGAATCCACACATGTATTCAGGCTGTCCAGCAGCAAATCATGCCAATCCGTCGACATAAACTAAATCTCCGAGCACGCCCAAAATACTCGGTGGACACCCGAGCAACGAGTATACTCGCTCATCAATATTAACAATTTTATACGGCCCCCGAATGCTATTATAAAATTCCAAATGGCCCTCAGCAGAAAAAAGGTTCCCCACCCCTGGTGTAGGTCATCAATCAACCTGAGAAACGCATCGGTATCTTTCAGAAAGGAAGGAAGACTTTCTACAATTAGTTGCAGGACAGAATCAATCCATCGATTAACATGCTCCAAGAAATTCCCCGCTCCTGAGATAACTGGTCGTCCCGGTGGAAAATTGCTGTCTTTAGGAATTTTTGGTAGTAAATAGAGTGTGGGGGATCGTGGGCTCCACAATAATGAGCGCAGATGCAAGTTCTTTTTTGATTACACCATCCGCGACAGCCCTGTCGATAATGGAGTTCAGTTGTGACCTATAGGCTGATAAGGGGTTAAAGGACAGCCCTTTGTAGCATGTTTTCTCATGTAATTGGCGAAAGGCTTCCTTTCCGTACATGATCTTAGGCCAAATCACAATATTACCCCCCTTATCCGCCGGCTTCAGCACAATATCAGGGAGCTCCTGCAGAACCTTTAGGCGTTCACGTTCCCCACATGTTAAATTGTCACGCTTGATTGATTTTGGTATTTTCAAAAGATCATTTGTGACAATTTGGACAAATAAATCCATGATTGCACATGTGAACAGAGCGGGGAATTTCTTAGGAGCGTGGTCGAATCGACGGTGGTAACTTACCATCAGCTGAAGTCTGATGTTCAACAGAACTCTCAAAGCAGATTGTTTCTCTTCTGTGGGAAATAAAGATTGTGAATTACCATGAATTATGCGAAATATTTCTAGTCAGCGCAGTGGTTAGGTATCACACGTGGAACGCACGGTGCTTAGTATCGACGCAACAGAAAATCCTCCCAGTGGACGATGTGTTTAGGACCATACTCGGTGACCTGGTGAAGGTGCGCTCTCTGGAGTATGAGAGACTGGGCACACCTAGGGCCGCTCTCCTCTGGAGGGGCTTTTCTTTTAGTGTGCCCTAGTCGGGTCATCTCCTTTCCTAGTGGTGGGCTGCCGCTGACACTGTAGATTTTTGTTTTGTGATCGGTATACAGTGATGTAGGGCTGCAGGCGCCGAACTTGGGCTTTGTGATTTGTGGGTGTTGTAGTGTTTGTTTCTGTATATATTGTATATAGGGATATAGATTTGGGTGTAGGTGTTAGGTTGGGTGGTGGGAAAAGGGGGGAGGTGGGTTTATCTTGTGGGACTATGGGACACTGGGGTGTTTGGGGAAACACTGGCACTGCCTGATCTGGCCTATGGACGTTGGACATGGACCGAGGCATGAGACGCAGGACCAGCTCTCAGGTCAGTGCGGGGGTTGGGAATGGTGGGCTTGTGTGTGGGGTGTTTAGTGTAGTCTTGTATATATTTCTATAGTTTGGTTATTTCATATATATATATATTTTTTAAAAATGTTTATGTATATATTTATGTCGGCCTTTGTTTATTTTATTGCTTGTTATTAGTTTGCTTGGTGACCGGTAGGTGTAAGTTATTATTAGTTATTATTCTGTATATATGTATAATATGTGTGACAGGAGAGAATGAGCGGCTGGACCAGTGTTCAGTATACGGATTATTGTCTGGCTGATATTCCTGTTATGTTTTTTATTTTTATAATAAAAGATCTACAGGATGTAACTCGGGATCAGTAATGTAATGTACGTACACAGTGACTGCACCAGCAGAATAGTGAGTGCAGCTCTGGGGTATTGTGGCGCCCCTGAGGCTCAGTCTCCTAAGGTGTAGTGCCCCACCATCTGGGTAAGGTGGGAACTCCTTTCCACACTCCAACACTCGCACCCCACACAACAGGGTAGTTCTGCACAACCACATTGCGGCTCCTTGCTCAGAGGGTAGCAGAGCACCTTTGGTGGTTCCCTGCTTGGAA
The DNA here is from genome assembly GCF_039654945.1 of Dendrobates tinctorius. Classification (NCBI taxonomy): domain Eukaryota; kingdom Metazoa; phylum Chordata; class Amphibia; order Anura; family Dendrobatidae; genus Dendrobates; species Dendrobates tinctorius. The sequence continues at coordinate 8,693,242 of NW_027361824.1, forward strand.
CACTGGATGTGCTGGGAGGTGGGTGGAGTTCAGATACATAAAAGAGTGGGACAGTGTAGGATGACAGGTCAGTCGGGTAGGAAGTCACTCAGACAGGAGTGAGGATCCCTGGAAGAAGGGATGGAGGAAGGAGTGCTGCAGCTGCCTCAGTGATCTGAGCCAGCTGGCACGGGAAAGGAAAAGAAGGAGAAAGACGTAGAACTACAACCTAAGCTTCCACAAGTACGGAACGAAGGAGTAGAGAGAACAGAGGACGTGGGTTAGAAGAGGAACCCTGCCAATAGGTTCTCAGCGCAAGGCCGGGGCCCGGTCCCCGAGGTTGTATGGACACTTATGGTTCTGCAGCAGACACCGGTGGAGTAGTGGGCTGTAAATGCACTACTCCCATCTAAGACTTGGGGCACAACAGCAATTGGATAGGGAGCCGGGACTCAGGAGAAGGGAGTCCCCGAAGCAGGCTACAGCTGTCTGCCATACAAGTAGAGTTCTTGGGAACATCAGTCAGGAGGAACTCCAGTGTAACTCAGTACTAGGAGATCTTCACACCTTAAGGCGCTATAGAGGAGTCGTTCAGAAAGGTACATGTTGGCGGAGTGTTGGAGGGGAGAATCCTAACTTGCCTGGAGGTTGATTGAGTCTATGACCCGGAGGACACGGCCCGGAGGCAGGCACCAGTGTGTACCACGGACTGTGAGTAAAGCTTTGGAACTACAAGTCCCGGTGTCCTCCATTCATTTGTGCGCTAACACATTCAGCACCGCAATAGCTGGGTACCATTCTCCACACTGCCTGCACCTCTCCTCTTCCATTGCATCCACGCTGCCCTGGGGCTACAGCTTCACCTGTGGGGAGCTACACCATCTAGGCTGCAAGACACCACCAGCCCCAGAGGATCTGCATGCAGCGTCGGCCTAACATCCTACTTGCCGAACACCACAGGTGGCGTCACAAACTATTCCGTTAACTACATTCCACCATTTACATTCCCCCATTGATTTGGGCGCCCAGGGCCACGGACCGGGTCACCGCTGCTGTGACACATCCCGCTGACACTGGCCCGGTACCGAGTACCCCACAGCCTTGGGAGGGCGACCCAGTATAATATAGGATGTAACTCAGGATCAGTAATGTAATGTATGTACACAGTGACTGCACCAGCAGAATAGTGAGTGCAGCCCTGTACACGCCCAGGAAGAGGAGGAGCGTCGCAGCTGAGCGTCTGCAGGCTGGGGTTTTGCTAAGCTCCTGGGAAGGGAGGTTTTTTTTCCTGCAAGGACTTTCCATCTGCCCCCTTCCCAGGAAAGAGGACTCTACCTGGGACTGAGCGCCGGGGCTGTGCCCCTGGCTCCCACCCTCCGGCAAGCCAGCTGGGGGTGGGGGGCCTCATCCACCACCAGGAGGCCCAAGGCACAGTCAGCCAGTCCCAGGGATGGGGAAAAAGCGGACCCCAGGGGGCCGCAAGGCTCCAGGGTCCGGGACCCCCGAAGTGAAGGCTGTGGCGGGCCCTTCCCCCGGAGGTGCAGCAGCCGGCAGAGGTGAGGCAGGGCCCCCCCTTAACATCTGGGGCTCCAAGGTTGCGGGAGAGCCAGCTACCACCTACGCCTCCCGCATTCATGCCCACCTCTCCGAGTACGAGGAGGCCGGCAAGCAGCTCAGGAGACTCTGGGGGGAGTTGGAGGGAGCCCGGGTCATCAGTAAAAACAGGCTCCCTGCCTCAAAGAGAGCGGAGGTCACCGCCACGGTCAAGCGGCTGAAAGGGGAGATTCGGGCCCTGGAGGACCGGCGAAGTACCATCATGGCCGGCAGCGGCCCCTTCCAGGAAAAGCTTCAAAACGAGGACCGGTTCAGGGCCATGGCCGGTGGGTCTCCTGGGGGGTCAGGAGTCCCCATCCAGGTGGAGGAAAGCGAGGAGGAGGAAGAGCAAGATGGCGCCCACACCACATCCGGGCCACCTCCACCTGAAGACCTGGCGGACACCAGCGTGAGCCAGGTAACATGCAGCGGGATAGCCCCCGAGCAGGTGGCCCTCCCGCTGGACTCCAGTAACGCGGAGGAAAGCGGGAGCGAGGGGGAGGATGGAGGGAGCGGGAGTAGTTCTGAGGGGGGCTGCCTCATCCTTAAACAAGTACGGCAGACTGAATCCCCAGCACGGTTTGGCACGCTGTTGTTTGGGTATGAAGTCTGCCCGGAGGATGAGGCAACCGGGAAGAGGAGAAACAGGAGGCGCAGGCGTAAGGCCTCTGAAGGCGTGGAGGAACAACTGGTTTTTGCTCCTCTTCCCGGGGCCCCTCTGTCCCGCTGTGTGGAACCCGCTACCCACCCCGGCTCGGGCCCTGTGGTGGGTCCGCAGCGAGGGAGCGGGGAGAGAGATGACTGTTGTGACCTGACTGTCGCATCTGGTGACAGTTCAGACCAGGGCAGCGACATGGAGGTCGGTGCTGGTTGTGGTGTTGGTGGTGGTGTCCAGGCTCAGCCCTCGGTGGCAGGGGAGGCTGGCCTGGCACCAGGTAAAGTTGGTACAGCCAGGGCCGCACCTCCGGCGGCGAGTGCTGGGGCTTCTGGACCCCCCACGTACGGCTCCGCTAAGTCTGGATCGCTAGTGGGGGTCCAGAAGCCTAGGAAGGGCGAACAGAACATCAAGCAGCAGCTGAGGCGGTGCAAAGTGCTGGTCGCTCCCATGTCGGCGCCTGTGGTGAGAGCGGGGTCTCCGGCACGTCGACCCAAAAAGGGGTCCGTGCAGGGGGCTCCGCCGCCGCTGGGCGACGAGGGGGAGTGGCCGGCCTTGCCTGTCTCAAGTGGTGGGCATGGGGTGGCAGCGGTGGTCCGTGAGGGGGGCGTGGCCTCCCCGAGTGTTGCCCGGCCTGCAAAGGCTGTGGCGTGCGGGGGGGGCATGTCCTCCTCGGCCGTCGTCCCACCCGCTGCGTCTGCGTCGCCCGGGGGGGGCATGGCCTCGCAAGGGGTCACTGCTCTGCCCGTGGTGGCTGTGACTGGCGGGGGGGGCGTGGCCTCAGCGGTCGCGACTCCGCCCGCTGTGCTCGCGTCACCCGGGGGGGCCGTGGCCTCGCAGGGGGCCGCGGCTCTGCCTGGGGTGGCTGCGACCGGCGGGGGGGGCGTGGCCGCTGCGGGCCCGCTGCCCTCTGTCCCACCCACCCTTCCAAGTAATGCTGTGCTGCCCCCAAAAGCTGGCGGGGAGTTGTCGGGGTCCCCGGCCCACCTACCTTCATCTGAGGGTGCGGGGACTCTGGCGCTCCCTGGCAAGCCGGCGGCGGGGGTGAAGAAAAGTGCAGAGCAGGGAGCGGTGCCAGTGGCCGTCCCTGCCCAGAGTAAACAAAACTCAGCAAAAGAAAAAAAAATGGAGCTGAAACCAGGAGCTGCTGTTGCTCCTAGGCCCAGCCAGGGCAGAGTGCATGATGTCATCAGCACTGAGGCATTTAAAGGGGCAGCGGCGCTCCTGGACAGGAGCTGGAGTAGCTCCCAGCAAGAGAGCTCAGGGCCCCCAGCAGGCAAAGAGAGGAACTACACTGGTTTGGGAAATGTTAAAAATGTAAAAAATGTAAATAATGTTGCTATGTTCACCAATTGTGCGAGTGAGAGTGAGTACGAAAGCGGAGTGGACATATTTGAGGAGATGTTTGCTGAAGTGAATGGTGATATGAGTGACATGGATGAGGGAGTGAGTGCTACTGTGAATGTGGGTGAGTGTGCTGGAGTGAATGCAAATAATAAAAGAGTGAATGGGAGAGTGAGTGGGAGGACGAATGAGGGTGCTGGCACAAGTGGTGGTAGTGGTGGGAGGGCTGGCCCGTCTGCCCCCCTGGCCGCAAGACCCCAACATAGTTATGCGGGGGCCGCGGCTGGGGGTCGGGGTGGTCCTCGGGGTGGTCCTGGGGGGGTCTCCTCGCCTCCGGGCTCCAGGGACGGCGCTTTGCACCACCGTTTCCTGGAGGCCCTCAAAAAAGGAGAAAGGTCGATAGTGGTAGAGGGGAGGACAGTGGACTTGTCTTTCTGGATAGAGAGACACGGCCTTGCTGCCTTCCAAAACCAAAGGGAGGGAGGGACTGTTTGGTCTCTTCCCACAGCCGGGCAGGGGCCGCAAAGGAGGAATGTGGTCCGTCTTAGGTGGGGGGGCAGTGAAGCTTGTCCACCTAGGAGCAAGGTGGTGGAGCTCCTCCTTAAGATGGGCTTCGGGGCGAATGACATCTTTGCCCTGATACATCCTTCGGCGTCCCGCTTCTTCGACGTCAGCTTTGTGCGGCCAGAGGGGCTTGAGCTCTTCTGGTCTAACTATGAGCTGGTGCGGGAAGAGCCCGGATGGCGAGACTTCGTTGCGCAAGCGGTGTCTCGCCAAAATTCCGTCAAGCGAGTGACCGTGGTCACTTGTAACGAGTCACTTGCTGGCGTGGACATTATGACGTGGCTTTCCCGTTACGGGGAAGTCACCGAGGTCCCCAAAAAGAACAGGGACGAATTCGGCATCTGGTCGGGGGGCTGGACCTTCATGGTTAAACTGAAGGTTTCCGGCGGCACGGTCACCCACATCCCTTCCTCGGCGTTCCTGGGAAGGGACAGGATCCTGGTCTTCTACCAGGGGCAACCGAAGGTCTGCCACAAGTGCGGCGACCCCACTCACTTCAGCGCTAGCTGCAAGGTACAGAAATGTGCCTTGTGTGGTGGGGTAGGTCATCTGGCCGCCTCGTGTAAAGACATTCGGTGTCACTTGTGTGGTGACCTAGGTCACCCTCTCAGCCGCTGCCCTCGCTCCTTTTCTAATGCCGCTGCAGGCCCGGCGGGAGGAGTCCGTGAGGGAGAAACCTCTGGCGGCGCTCCTGCAGCTGTGGCAGGTGGTGGCGGAGGGGAAGGGGCTGAGGGACCGGTGAGGAAGGGCAATGCCAAGGTGAGGGGCCCCGCGTATGTGCGGAGGCAAGAAAAACGCCATGGGGGTGGGGGGCAGGTGAAGTCTCGGGCAACCGGGTCGATGCCTGCTCCTCCCTCCAGGCCCGTGGCAAAAGCCTCTGAGGTCCTGAGGGAGAGTGTGGTGAGAGAGGAGATCAGGAGGATGGAGAGGGAGGATAAAGCGGCTGACTCGGACGGGTCCTCACAGTATGAAAGTGTTGATGAGGAGGTCCAGGAGCAGCCTACAGCAGCGGGTGGCAAAAGTAAACGTGCCAATCGTAACAAATCGGGGGGGAAGAAGGCTGGCAAGCCTTCAAAATCTCCCCCGCCCCCGACCACCAGGGTGCGCACGGAAGGGCCCGCTGACCCCCCTCTGATTGATCTCTCCAACCGGTTCAGCGTCCTCGGAGGCTCGGATGATGGGCCGCAAGACGAGGATGCTGGGCCGGGGGTACCACCGGAGGGTCCTTCGGGGGATGGTGGGGTCCGTCCCTCAGGGGGCAGTGTTCCTCCTGGGGGGGGGACAGACCTGGAACCCGGGGGCGAGGACACCGGGGGGGGTGGGATGGACACAACGGGAGCTTCCCTGAAAAGGAAGGTGTCCGACCCCTCCCCAGGAGGAGGTGATAGCAGTGGTAAGAAGTTGGCCATCCAACTTGATCACCCATGATGGCGGAACTCGCCCCGTTGACGCTGGCATCTATTAATGTTGCCAGCATAAAGTCAGATGCGGCTCGCTTCACGGCCTTTGATTTTTTCTCCCGGATTGAGGCAGAAATTTTATTCTTGCAAGAGACCAGACTAACAGACATGGGGGCCATCTATAAAGCACGGAGGGAGTGGAGGTGCGGGCCCTCATACTGGTCTCTTGTGGCCGAGCCGTATAGCGGGGTGGCAGTCCTTTTTAAGACTGCAGCTGTTGAATGCCGACGGGTTACTGAGTTGGAAATGGGGAGGTGCCTGATCCTAGATGTCTTCATGAGGGGACAAGAGCTCCGGCTCATCAACATCTACGGCCCGCAGTCCAAGTGGGACCGCAAATGTCTCTTCCTGAGGATCAAGCCCTTTCTTTTTACGAGCCGGCAAGTGGTCTTCGGTGGGGACTTCAACACCATTACGAGGTCCCGTGACCGGGGGGGTCCCGGAGACCGCCTGGCTTATGACAGCGTCGCGCTTAATAGCATAGCTAGTGAAGCTCGCCTGGTGGATGTCCACATCCGGCACACCCCAGGCCACGGGGGTTTCACCTACCATAGGGGTAGCAGTAGGTCTAGAATAGACAGGTTTTTTTTGAAGGAGGACGCCATCTTTTCTGCTGTGTCCGCCGTTGAGGTGGAGTTCTCCGATCACTGTCTAATTTTCTTTTCTCTGAATGTTGCAGAGACTCATCGGATGGGAAGAGGGCTGTGGAAGCTCAATTCGTCCCTGCTGGAAGAAGCGGAGGTGAGACAATCCTTCGAGGATTTTCTTCAGAGCCAGGTACCGCTGTTGGATCTCTGTAGTAGCAAGTCAGAGTGGTGGGAGATCTTCAAAAAGCGGGTGGCGGGGTTCTTCCGTCAGCTCTCGAGCCTCAGGAGTCTGAACAGGCACCGCTTGTACCAGGCCCTGGGGAGGAAACTCGAGCAGCTTGTCTCGACTGGAGGTGACCGTGAGGAAATCTCCAGAGTGAAATCTTTGCTCAAGAGGTGTCAGTATGATAGACACACATCTTTAGTTTTTGAGAGGGACTTCGGGAAGTACCGCTCGCCCGACCCTTACAGAAACTGTAAGATGTCAGTGAATTGTAAGATGGTGACAGGACTGATCGACAGTACGGGGTCCCTGAACAGATCCAAATCAGGGATCCTGGAGGTGGTCAGATCCTTCTACTCACACCTCTTGGAAAAGAAGGATCTGGATCGGGACAGGATGTCGGCTTTCCTGGCTGAAACCGTCCCTGAGCCAGGGGGTGATCCCTCTCTTGGTGTTTTGGCAGAAGAAATCAGGGAAGAGGAAGTGAGACTGGCCATTGATGGGCTTCGGCCCAAGAAATCGCCAGGTCCGGATGGCTTAACATCCGAGTTCTATAAGACTTTTAGGGACTCCTTGGTCCCCCTCTTGACAGGGGTATTCAATGAGTGTCTCTCCTCGGGCACTCTTCCCGACTCAATGAGGAAGTCAGCCCTCATTATTCTGTCAAAGGGTAAGGATCCGTCCCGTATCGAGAATTGGCGTCCCATAGCGCTTCTCGATACGGACCGGAAGGTTCTGGCCAGGGTGCTGTTTAATCGGCTGGTGAAGTTTGCACCCCGGCTCCTGTCAGGGGCCCAGCATTGCTCTGTTCCAGGCCGCAGTACTTTTAGTGCTGTGCTCGGTGTCCGAGAGGCAGTGGAGCAGGGTAGGGCAGGTCACTGGAAGGGGTACTTGCTGTCATTAGATCAAGCGAAAGCCTTTGACCGGGTCAACCACGAGTACCTCTGGTCCGTTCTTTTGAGGTATGGTCTGCCTGGGAGGTTTGTAAAATGGTTAGAGATCTTGTACCAAGGGGCTGAGACTTTTCCGCTGGTGAACGGTTGGTCAGGTCGCCCTTTTGAGGTGGGTTCTGGGGTCCGTCAGGGCTGTCCGCTGAGCCCGCTTTTATACGTGTTTGCGATCGATCCCTTCCTAAGGAGGGTAGATCGTGGACCGTTGGCGGGAGTCGGGATGGACCAGGCGGGCTCTGGGTCCTCTCTGAGGGTGGTGGCGTATGCTGATGATGTTTCCCTTTTCGTGTCCTCGAGAGGGGAGGCGGATTGGGTCATGTCGGAGGTAGTGCGCTACTCGGAGGCATCCGGGTCCATGATCAACCGGGATAAGTGTGAAAGTCTCTGGCTGGGAGGGGGAGATCCTAGGTTTGATCTCCCGGACACCCTTCCAGGGCCCCAGGCCACCGCCAAAATTCTAGGCATCGAATTTGGCCCCGGGGATTACCCCCAGCAAAATTGGGAGGGCAGACTTAAGATCGCTGCCCAAAAGGTGGACCAATGGAAGGGTTGGTCTTTAACCCTGAGGGAAAGGGTTGCCCTGGCTAAAGGCTTTCTGCTACCTTTATTAATATACCTGGGCAGTGTGTGCATCTTGCCGGAACCTCTCTGGACACGGGTCTATAGCCTGTTCTTCCAATTGTTATGGGGGAATAGGCTTAACCTAATCAAGAGGGAGGTTACATACCGTACGAGGAGACTAGGCGGGTTGGGTATGGTCAACCCGGTGGTGTTTCTAGTAAACACCTTTCTTAAGACTAACATCTCCAACCTCTGGCTAGAGAGGGCTCCTCCGTGGGTAGTCTCCTGCAAGGGTTGGCTTTGGCCTTTCTTCCAGGAATGGGAGACAGGAGGGCAGGTGAAGGACCTACGCACACCTCATGGGCATCTCCCGGCTTACGCTACCCCGGTTCTGAAGGTGATCCGCCGGTGGGGTCTGGGAATGTGGGAAATCAGGACCATGTCGAGGCAATGCCTTGACAGGAGGGTCCTGTTGACCCATTTCCAGAAGCCCCTGGCCCTTAAGGATTGCCCAGGCCGGGATCTGGAGGTCGGGCTGGGGCTTTTAAATTCTAAGCGGATCCCCATGAAGTTTTGGGACTTGACCTGGCGTTGCTTCCACGGGAGGCTGTATGTAAAGGATAACTTGAAGTGCAGGAAATCCGATGATCGGGGTTGTCCCCGTGAGGAGTGTGGCGACGTGCTGGAAAGCATGGAGCACTTCCTGCTTCAGTGTCCCTTTAATGCAGAGGTGTACAACAGGGTGGGTGCTTCCATACGCTGGCCGCGGCTGGCGTCCCTCTCCTACGCTGAGTGGGCCTATGGAGCGTTCAGATCCCTGGGTGGCCGGGACCCGTGCACTTTATTCCTAGTCAGTGTAGTGGTTAGGTTCTACACTTGGAATGCACGGTGCCTAGTTTCGACGCGGAAAAAAACCCTCCCAAGGGATGAGGTGGTAGGAAACATCTTGGGTGACCTGGTGAAGGTCCGTTCTTTGGAGTTCGAAAGGTTGGGTGTGAGGAAGGCCTCTTGGCTTTGGAGAGGCCTCTCCTTTTAAAAACGCACTCAAGGGAGGGCTAGCTCCGTGTGAATGAGGGTAGGGATAGCATAAGTTTCACTGGGTGTGTTAGGGACAGAAGTAGGGGCAGATAGGGACAGGGAGGGACAGGCACTGAGGGACAGATAGAGAGTTAGTTATGTTAAGTTAGGTGGAGTAGGGACAGGAAGGGACAGATAGGGACAGTTTCTTTAGGAACAGAAGCAGGGACAGTCTTAGTTGTTAAGGGACAGGGTGAATGAGTTAGTGAGGGACGGGGCCTCGAGAACTCCTTTTCCTGGTGGTGGGCTAAAAGCATGCCACTCTAGTCTTTTGTTTTGGAAACATAGAGCATTAATGGATATTGGGCTTGCAGGCACTGAACTTGGGCCTGTAAGAAACGTTTTGAAGGGTATGGTGTATTTAGTAATTATATTTAATTGGTGTTATATTGTATTATGTATTGTATTGTATGCTATTATGTGTTGTGTATGTGTTATTTTCTTTTAGTTAGAGGGCATGGGAGGGTATAGTGAGGTTGGGAGGGGGGTGAATGGGGGAGGTGAGAATGGAAAAATCAAAGGACCCCAAGTCAAGGGAAGTGGCAAGTTGAGATATACCATGGACCATGGAGGAAGAAGGCATGCTGGAGCACATCGGAGGCAAATGGTGGAGGGTTTTTTTTTGTTTTTTTTTTCTTGAGGGGCATAAAACTTTCGTGCTCCTCAAGTAGATGTGATAGGCCACGAACTGTTATGGACCTTGTGGAGTGATAGGCCATGGACGTATATGGACCTGTGGTGAGGAAAAAAGGTGGGGGGAAAAAATTAAAAAAAAAAAAAAAAAAAATTATAAAAAAAATATATAATAAAAAAAATTAAAAAAAAAAGGATAGGGGTGGTAAGCTCGGTGGTGGTTCTTTTTGCCAAGTTAATGGCTAAAGCTAGTTTTGAGGCAGTATGGGCCGGAAGAATTTCTTTAGTTATTTGTATATAGGTATGGGTGGGAAACGTGAATGGGGCGTGAACGGGTATGCATGAGGATGAATGGATTATATCTGGGGTTTTTTATTTTTTAAATTGTATAGTGTTGGTGGAGGGTTCCTGCTGGGGGCCTTCCAAGCTGGAAAGCTTGAGGACCACAAAGGACATTGCAAGTTTTGCACAGGCGTTGTATGTTTCTGTATGGTTTTGTCTTGTTTTTTAGTTCTGGAATGTTGTTTTTGTCTGTCTTATGTATTATGTATTGTGTTTTTGATATTTTTATAATAAAAGAGATACAGGATGTAACTCAGGATCAGTAATGTAATGTATGTACACAGTGACTGCACCAGCAGAATAGTGAGTGCAGCTCTGGGGTATAATGCAGGATATAACTCAGGATCAGTAATGTATGTAGATGGCGACTGCACCAGCAGAATAGTGAGTGCAGCTCTGTTCAGCTGCTGCTCATTGTGCTGATGCGCCTGAACTCCAGAGAATCAACACCTCTCCACCCAGGGACCTGCTCTCTCTTACCCAGGGAGGAGTGGGTTTCCTGGGATGAGTGAAGGAGCCAAGTCACAGGCTTCTGTTTCCCGATCCAGGCCGGGGGGGAACAGAAGAAACCAGCAACTGGCCTGCACATCAGAGGACTCGGGGGTGAGATACTCCACCAGGAGTCGCAGCAATGTGGCTCCTACTCCCCCCAGGTCAGCAGAGAACCAGAGAAGCCGTAAGGCTTCCAACATGGAGGAGAAGCCTGCTAGCAGCGTGCAAGATGGCGGTCCTTCCGGAGGAAAGCTGAGTGCTCACAGAGGTAAGGACGACCTCGCTGAGGAAAGTTGGGGGCTGCAGAAACCAAAAGAGTCTGTGTCCACCTATGCCTCCCGGGTCATGAGCCACCTCCGTGAGTATGAAGAGGTGAGTAAGACCATCAGGAGGCTCCGGGAGGAGCTGCACTGCAAAAGCGCCAAAGCTGCAGGTGCCTCCAGACCCAGTAAGACCCAACTCCAAGCGGAGGTAAAGCAAATAAAGCTGGATATTAATGAGCTGGAGGTGAGGAAAGCGTTCCTAAGAGAGAAGAGTGGACCATTTAAGGAAAAACTGATAAATGAGGACAGATTTAGAGAAATGGCTGATAACAGAGAGCAAAGACAGATGAGGCTGCAGCCTGAGAGCCAGGTGGATGATGATGATGATGATGACTAGCAGAAAGCCCCACCTGGCAACCTGCAAAGTCACCCGCAGGCCACGGGCAGCGAGCTCCCTGCTGGACAGGCGACATTGGCATCTGGTCGCAGTTCTGCTGCCTCTGGGGAGGATAGTGACAACAGCGGCCAGAGAGGGGCTCTAATGGCCGAGATCAAGCTCCTGGAGTCCCCAGTGTGCCTTCAGAACTTCCATCTTGGTGATGATTTACCAGAGGAGGCAGCTGGGGACCAGAAGAAAAAGGTAAAGAACAAGCCGAAGCTCCAGCAAGCGGTGAGTTTTGTATATGCCCCCTCCCTGTACCCCCTGAGTCAGCTGCAGGGTCAGCACGCTGCATAAGCCCGTTGCCCAGCCCAGCCCGGGTTCTGCTGTGGATCCGGTGCAAAGGCGCGGGGAGAGTACAGAGCACGGTAGTGAGGCGCAGAGCTCCGTCTCTGCTTGTAGTAGCGGGGACGTAGCAGCAGGTGCATCAGCCGAGAGGCTGGACAGTGAGGGCGGCCCGGCGGCGGGTATACGGTTAGGCCACGAAGCTGTGGTGCGCTCCTCAGTGGGAGGGGGGAGCGGCCCAGTGTCAGTGGCAGCTCCGGTAGCCTCGGCGCCCCTGAATGCTGTTGCCGCTGATCACTTAGTTGAGAAGCGGCCGCAGTGTGAGGGGGCAGTTGGGGCTGGGCGTTCAGATCTTCCCAAGATCCTGTTCTGCGTTGGCGCTGCTGGTCAGCAAGATCCTGATGTAAAGGATCAGCGGTGCCTCACAGCGGCAAAAGATCAGCGGCGCTTAATGAAGCAAAGAAACTTACCAACTGATGATGCGGAGGGCACCCGTAAGTCCGGGGGTGAGGTCTCCTCCAGTTCTGTGGAGGAGACTGAGCCCCTTTTGCCTGATGATGCGGAGGTCAAGATGCCACCCCCTGTTGTCACTGGTCCAGCAGGAGTGAATGTGGTTGGAGGTGTGGATGAGGAAATTTCTTTGTCTAGTGGTGTGGATTCTGGTTTGGTGGAGAGTGAGTGTGTTATGGAGGTGGGTAACAGTGATACTGTTGGTGTTGATGTGGTCACTGGTCCGGTTGCCCCCCGGTGGTGGCAGTACCCGTTAGTAGTTATTTCGCTGTCACCTCTGGGGGAAATAGGGCGTCCTCCTCGTCTCCGGGCTCTGGGGATGGCATGTTGCAGCGGCATCTCCTGGAGGCTCTAATGAAGGGGGAGAGATCACTAACAGTAGAGGGTCGAGAGGTTGATCTATCCTTCTGGATAGAGAGTCATGGCCTCAGGGCCTTCCGAGAGCAAAATGGGGGAAATACAGTGTGGTCCCTTCCGACAGCCGTCCGTCTTCGGTGGAGGGGCAGTGATGCGTGTCCTCCAAGGTCTAAGGTTGTGGAGCTCCTGCTGAAGATGGGCTTCAAGGCTATTGACATCTACGCTTTGATACATCCCTATTCCACGCCTGAGTTTGATGTTAGCTTTGTTCGGCCAGAGGGGCTTGAGCTTTTCTGGTCGAATTATGAGTTGGCAAAAAATGAGCCCGGCTGGCGAGACTTTGCCATCCAGGTGGTGTCTTGCCAAAATCAAGTCAAGAAAGTGACCGTGATGACTTGTAACGAGTCGCTTTCTTGTTATGACATCATGACGTGGCTTGGCAGATATGGAGAAGTGGTGGAAATGCCAAAGAAAAACCGCGATGAGTATGGTATCTGGTCAGGGGCCTGGACGTTTAATGTAAAACTTAAGCGTTCAGGTGGTACGGTTGCCCACATTCCATCATCTGCCTTCCTGGGTAGAGATCGTATCCAGGTCTTCTACCAGGGGCAGCCGAAGCTCTGTCACAAATGCGGCGACTCCACACACTTCAGTGCAAACTGCACTGTGCATAAATCTGCATTGTGTGGGGATATCGGCCTTCTTGCTGCATCTTGTGTGGAGATTAGGTGCCACCTGTGTGGTGACTTAGGTTACCCGTTTAGCCGTTGTCCTCACGCCTTCGCTAATGCAGTCGTGACCCCGGTGGGAGAAAGCCGTGAGGCTGATTCTGCTGGGGAAGGGACTAGCAGGGGTGAGGGAGCTGAGGGGCCAAGGAGGAAAAGCAATAAAAAAAACATCTGCCCAGCTGAGGCGTCCAGACAAGCGCAGACAGGAGAGGGAGCTGGGCAAGCCCCGGGCTACCGCGGTGACCCCTGTCCTGGATGCCAGTCTTGCTGCTGAGGCCCCAAGAGATGATGAGTTGGATGAGGAGGTCAGGAGGATCCACAGGGAGGAAACTGCCACTGCCACCGAATCCTCCCATTATGAAAGTATGGATGAGGATAATAGGCAGTGGCTAGAGAACAAGCGTAAGCTCGGCACCAAAAAGAAGAGAAAGAAGGGAGATAAAACATCTTCTCCCGCTCTGACCAAGGTACCTAAGGAAGGAAAAACTGACTCCCCTCTGGTTGGTCTTTCTAACCGGTTCCAAGCCCTTGAGAACATCTCTTCCTCTGAGGAGGAAGCTGAGGGTGAGGTTCCAGCTTCGGCGGAGCTTACAGGGGGTGCCGAGTCTCCTTCTTCTGGGAATGTAAGGTCCCTAGAGAGAGGGACTGGCCTAGAGTCCGGAGACGAGGACGACAAAAAGAAAAATCAAGTGGGAATGGACACCTCTGTGTCATTAAAGAGGGGGAAGGATTCCTTCTCTGAGGCAGAGGATAAGGGGAGTGGGAAGAAGAAAGCCATCTAAATCACCAATCATGGCGGTACCCACTCCATAGACGCTGGCGTCCATTAATGTCGCCAGCATAAAGTCAAATACAGCCAGATTTGCGGCCTTTGATTTTCTCAGCCGTGTTGAAGCTGACATTTTCTTTTTGCAAGAGACCAGACTGCCAAACATGGCAGATGTGTTCAAAGCCAAGAGGGAGTGGAGACTTGGGTCCTCCTATTGGTCTCTTGCGGCCGAGCCGTGTAGCGGAGTGGCGGTCCTTTTTACCGCAGCGGTGGAATGCCGATGGGTTATTGAGTTAGAAATGGGGAGGTGCCTGATCTTAGATGTCCTCATGAAGGGACAAGAGCTCCGGCTTATTAACATCTATGGTCCCCAATCTAAATGGGACCGGAAGTGTCTTTTTATGAGGATCAAGCCCTACCTTTTTACAAGTCGGCAGGTTGTCTTTGGAGGGGACTTCAATACTGTCACGAGGCCCCGAGATAAGCTGATTTATGATAGCGTCGCCCTTAATTGTATAGCTAGTGAGGCTCGCCTGCTGGATGTCCACATTCGGCACACCCCAGGCCACGGGGGGTTCACCTATCATAGAGGTAACTGTAGGTCCAGAATAGATAGGTTTTATTTAAAGGAGGAAGCTGTCTCTTCAGCAGTGTCTGTTGTTGAGGTGGAGTTCTCCGACCACTGTTTAATTTTGTTTTCTCTGAATGTTACAGAGACCCTCCGGATGGGAAGAGGCTTTTGGAGGCTCAATTCGTCTCTCTTGGAAGAAGCAGATATAAGACAGTCCTTTGAGGATTTTCTTCAGAGCCAGGTACCCTTACTGGATCTTTGTAGTAGTAAGTCAGAGTGGTGGGAGATGTGTTGTGAGTTCATTTTCTGGTCTACCAGTTGTGAGTTTTCCTTCCAGGCTCCCTCTGGTGGTAACAGGAGGTAGTGAGGCTGATTTAATCAGTAGAGATCTGCCACCTGATAATGAGGATTACGATTGGACCTCAGGAATCTCAGATTGGATTTAAGACAGCCGACGCCCTACTCTGGTGCTGGTGATTCCTTCTGCTTGTTAGGTCTTGGTTCTCAGCTCTGTTCCAGTCAGCTGAAGCTAAGTTTTTCTGCTAATGTTCACACTTGATTTTGTTGTTCTATTCAGTTTTTTATGTGGTCAGCCAGCCCCGGCTGGGGCTGTGCTGAATTTCCACTCTTATTTATCTGTATTTGCCAGTTTGCTTTTTGTCCCTTATTAGATTGGCCTCTTTTTGCTCTGTCTCAGAGTGTTTCAGAGTGCTGATATAGTGGGAGAAGTCTAGTGACTTCAGGGTTAATTTTGTTATCAGAAGTGTTGGACATTAGTTTGTAGGGTTTTGGGCAGATTGCAGACAGTGTCTTTCCTTTCCTTTCCTTTCTAGTTAGTTTGGGCCCCATCGTTTGCTCAGCCTATTTTCCTGCCTGAGTTTGTTTTCATCTTGTTTGACCATCAATGCATGTGTGGGGGCTGTCTATTCCTTTGGGGTCTGCTCTGGGGCAGTTGGTTTTCCCCTTTTCTTGCTTTAGGCTTATTTGGTCCTCCGGCCTTGACAAGGCGTCTAGGTTGATTGTGGGTGCGCTCCACGGCTGCTGCTAGTTGTGTGGTTGGGATCAGGGATCTGCAATCTGCATAGTTACCAACCTCTCTAGTTTTTCTGGGGCTTAGCTTGTTTAGGTTTTTTCCTCCTCAGTGACCCATTCATAACAGAGATGTTCAAGAAAAGGATGGCGAGATTCTTCCGCCAGCTCTCGAGCCTCAGGAGTCTGAACAGGTACCGCCTGTATCAGGGTCTGAGGAGGAAACTCAAGCATCTTGTCTCAACTGGAGGTAGCCGCGAGGAGATCTCTAGAGTGAAATCTTTGCTCATGAGGTGTCAGTATGATAGACACGCATCTTTGGTTTTTGAGAGGGATTAGGGGAAGTACCGCTCGCCCGACCCTAACAGAAACTGCAGGATGTCAGTGAATAGTAAAGTGGTTACAGGACTGGTCGACACTACGGGGTCCCTGAGGCGATCCAGATCAGGGGTCCTGAAGGTTGTCAGATCCTTCTACTCGCACCGCTTGGGAAAGAGGGATCTTGATTGGGATAAGATGTCGGTTTTTCTGGCTGAAGCCGTTCCCGAACCAGGGGTAGACCCCTCTCTTCACGTTTTGACAGAGATGATCAGGGAAGAGGAAGTTAAGTTGGCGATTGAAGGGCTTGCCCAAAAAAAAATCACCTGGTCCAGATGGCTTAACATCTGAGTTTTATAAGACCTTTAAGGACGCTTTAGTTCCCCTCTTGACTGAGGTATTCAATGAGTCTTTCCTCGGGCACTCTGCCAAAGTCAACGAGGAGGTCTGCCCTGATCATCTTGTCAAAGGGTAAGGACCCATCGTGCATTGAGAATTGGCATCCCATGGCGCTTCTCAATGCAGACAGGAACGTTCTGGCAAAGGTGCTGTTTAATCGGCTGGTGAAATTTGCACCCCAACTCCTTTCGGAGGCTCAGCATTGCTCTGTTCCAGGTCGCAGCACATTTAGTGCTGTGCTCGGTGTCCGGGAGGTGGTGGAGCAGGGTAGGGCTGGACACTGGAAGGGGTACATGCTGTCAGAGGACCAGGCAAAAGCGTTTGATCGGGTTAATCATGAGTACCTCTGGTCTGTCCTTCTGAGATATGGCCTGCCGGGGGGGTTTGTTGATTGGCTTAAAACCTTGTACGGTGGGGCAGAGAGTTTCCCGCTTGTGAACGGTTGGATTGGCAGCTCTTTTGAGGTTAGATCTGGTGTTTGCCAGGGTTGTCCCTTGGGCCCGCTGCTGTACGTGTTTGCAATTGACCCACTTCTTAGGAGGGTGGAGCGTGGACCGTTGGCCGGGATCGGGAAGGACCAGGCAGCACCGGAAGCCACTCTGAGGGTGGTGGCGTATGCCGATGATGTCACTGTTTTTGTTTCCTCTCACGAGGAGGCAGGGTGGCTGATGTCAGAGGTAGATCGCTACTCGGAGGCATCCGGGTCCAAGATCAACCGGGATAAGTGTGAAAGTCTCTGGCTGGGAGGAGGAGATCCTGGTTTTGATCTCCCAGACACCCTTCCAGGACCCAAAGTCTCTGCAAAAGTCCTTGGCATCGAATTTGGTCAGGGGGATTACCCTAAACAAAATTGGGACAGCAGGCTAGAGATTGCCACTCAGAAGGTGAACCAATGGAAGGGTTGGTCTTTGACCCTCAGGGAAAGGGTAAACCTGATCAAAACTTACCTGCTCCCTTTACTGATTTATCTGGGCAGTGTGTGCATCTTGCCGGAGTCTCTCTGGACTCGGGTCAACAGTTTGTTCTTCCAACTGTTATGGGGGAATAGACTGAACCTGGTCAAGAGGGAGGTTACTTACCATACAAGGAGACTAGGAGGTGTTATGAGCTCATTTTCTGCTCCACCAGCTGGGAGTTCTCCTTCCGTTCTGCCTCTGGTGGTGACAGGAGGTAGTGAGGTTGGTTTAATTGGTAATGGTTTGCCACCTGACGAGGAGGATAATGATTGGATCTCTGGAGTATCAGACTGGATATAAGACAGCCGACGCCCTATCCTGGTGCTGGGGATTCAGTCTGCTTCTCAGGTCTTGGACTTCTGCTCTGCTCCAGTCTTCTCAAGTTAAGTTTGTTTTTGCTAATGTTCACACTTGCTCTTGTTGGTCAACTCAGTTTTTGTGTGGTGAGCCAGCCCGGCTGGGCTGTGCTGAATTTCCACTCTTATTTATCTGTATTTGCCAATTTGCCTTTTTGTCCGTTATTGGATTGGCCTCTTTTTTGCTCTGTCTCAGAATGTTTCAGAGTGCTGATATAGTGGGAGAAGTCTGGTGACTTCAGGGTTAATTTTGTTATCAGAAGTGTTGGACATTATTTTGGGTAGGGTTTTTTGGCAGATTGCAGACAGTATCTTTCCTTTCAAGTTAGTTTGGCCCCATCGTTTGCTCAGCCTATTTTTCTGCCTTTGTTTGTGTTTTCATCTTGCTTCACCGTCAATACATGTGGGGGGCTGTCTTTCCTTTGGGGTCTGCTCTGGGGGAGTTAGTTTTCCTCTTTTCCTACTTTAGGCTTATTTAGCTCTCTGGTTGTGACGAGGCGTCCAGGACCATCGTAGGAACGCTCCACGACTGCTGCTAGTTGTGTGTTAAGATCAGGGATCTGCAATCTGCATAGTTACCAACCTCTCGGGTTTTCTGAGACTTAGCGTGTGTTGCTTTTTTTCTCCTCGGTGACCCATTCATAACAGAATCACCAGCCATACCGCAGATTCTAGGGTACTCAAAACCAGGAAAAAATTGTTTTAACAAAAAGGAGAAAAAAAAAAAGTGTCAGAATTTTTTTTTTTTATATTTTTTCCTCTTTTTCTCTGGGGCCGTAGGAGGATTTTTTTTTCTCTCCTAATGGAGATTAAGCAACTTTCTGATCGTGTGGAGCAACTTGCTGCTGAAGTGCAGGGAATTTCTACCTACCTCATTCAGTCACATGTTGCTGAACCCAAGATCCCTACTCCTGATGTGTTTTCTGGGGATCGGTCTAAATTTCTGAATTTTAAGAATAATTGTAAATTATTTCTTGCCTTGAAGCCTAACTCATCAGGGAGCTCTGTGCAGCAGGTTAAAATTGTCATCTCCTTGCTGCGTGGCGAGCCCCAGGATTGTGCTTTTTCTCTGACACCTGAAAATCCTATTCTGACTAATGTGGATGCATTTTTTCAAGCCTTGGGGTTGTTGTATGATGAACCTAATGCTGTTGATCAAGCTGAGAGAACCCTGTTGGCATTAAACCAGGGTCAGGATCCTACAGAGTTATACTGTCAAAAATTCCGAAAGTGGGCGGTCCTTACTACATGGAATGATAGTGCATTGGCAGCTCTCTTTCGGAAAGGTTTATCAGAGACCGTAAAAGATGTTATGGTGGGATTTCCTGTTCCCTCTGGTCTGGATGGCTCTATGTCATTAGCATTCAAGTTGATCGGCGTTTACGTGAACGTAAAACTACACGGGAGGCACTGCCACCTTCTGAACAAATGTCTGAACCTATGCAATGTGATGGGGTTTTGTCTAGGGTGCAACATCAGGAGTTTAGAAGGCGTAATAAGCTGTGTTTTTTCTGTGGAGACGCCTCTCATACTATTTCTGTTTGCCCTAAAAGAGAGAAACGCTTTGCACACACATTTGCTGTGGGCAGTGTACAACCTAAGTTCCTTTTGGCAATTACTTTGATCTGCTCCTTGTCCACGTTTTCCACTAAGGCTTTTGTGGATTCAGGAGCAGCTCTGAATCTGATGGATTTGGACTTTGATAAACATTGTGGTTTGTCCATGACGCCTCTGCAGATGCCAATTCCTTTGAGGGGTATTGATGCCACTCCTTTGGCAGAGAATAAACCTCAGTTTTGGACCCAGGTGATAATGCGAGTTGCCCAGACCACCAAAAAAATTGTAAATTTTTGGTGCTGCATAATTTGCATGATACTATTGTTCTGGGTTTCCCCTGGTTGCAAACTCATAACCCAGTTTTGGATTGGAAATCTGGGTCTGTGGTGAGTTGGGGTTGTCAGTGTGTTCTTAGGGACGCTCCTGTTTTCTCCACCTCTCCCCAGTCTCATGATATTCCTGATTATCTGGCTGATTTCTCTGATGTTTTTAGTGAGAGTAAGTCTGCGTCTTTGCCTCCTCATACGAGTTATGACTGTGCAATTGAGTTGATGCCTGGGTGTAAATTTCCCAAGGGTCGGCTTTTCAACTTATCTGTGCCTGAACATGATGCTATGCGATCCTATATTAAGGAGTCGTTGGAGAAAGGTCATATTAGACCATCCTCGTCACATTTAGGCGCTGTTTTTTTTTTGTGGCCTAGAAAGATGGTTCATTAAGACCGTGTATTGATTATCGAAAAATTACTTAAAAATGTATATTTGCGCTAGTAATACCCACAATATTGTCTCTCTTCAAAAAACAAACATGCAATATAAATATTTGTGTAGATAAATTCCTTTTATGATCTCAAAAACCACATCAGTAGTGCAACTAAATAACACAAAATGAACAATAAATTAAGGAGGAAGCAGATAAACTAAAAAACCAAACCGCTCCCCCACATAGTAGTATGTAAAATTAGGCACACATAAATGCACCTGGAATTGGCAAAAA
Source organism: Dendrobates tinctorius (assembly GCF_039654945.1). Classification (NCBI taxonomy): domain Eukaryota; kingdom Metazoa; phylum Chordata; class Amphibia; order Anura; family Dendrobatidae; genus Dendrobates; species Dendrobates tinctorius. The sequence continues at coordinate 8,713,235 of NW_027361824.1, forward strand.
ATAAAAAAGCTTTTTTAGTCTCAATTCAAATAGCGCACATACCTATTGTACTCCCCCGCTTGATTTCCTTATAATCCAATAGTGAAGCGGCGTGGATAGAAATAATAATAATGATCACGAAAAGATCTGGGTAAATATTGCAAGAAGGTTACCGTTAATGATGTCCAAAGTGCTAACGGGGGGTGCTCCTTCATCCCTGATGAAGGAAGCAGTAAGCCTCCGAAACGCGTAGGATTGGTCCAAATTTCTGTCAATCTTTTTCAAGCCGATCACGTGCTCTGACACGTGACTGTGACGTCACGCAAGGTCCTGTACCTTGCCGGCTCCAAACAGCGTCCTCCGCTTCTCGCCCTTCTGTCAACGGGTGGAGTATCAGCGGTGAACAGGGGGATTGCTACCGGCCGGAGCACCCCCCGTTAGCACTTTGGACATCATTAACGGTAACCTTCTTGCAATATTTACCCAGATCTTTTCGTGATCATTATTATTATTTCTATCCACGCCGCTTCACTATTGGATTATAAGGAAATCAAGCGGGGGAGTACAATAGGTATGTGCGCTATTTGAATTGAGACTAAAAAAGCTTTTTTATTTTTTGCCAATTCCAGGTGCATTTATGTGTGCCTAATTTTACATACTACTATGTGGGGGAGCGGTTTGGTTTTTTAGTTTATCTGCTTCCTCCTTAATTTATTGTTCATTTTGTGTTATTTAGTTGCACTACTGATGTGGTTTTTGAGATCATAAAAGGAATTTATCTACACAAATATTTATATTGCATGTTTGTTTTTTGAAGAGAGACAATATTGTGGGTATTACTAGCGCAAATATACATTTTTAAGTAATTTTTCAATATCATCCAGATAATAGGTGGCATTATCTGTTAATTTGCAGCTGTTATACCCTCATGTAGCGCCACTGGTTTTTATAAGAATTTTTCATTCGTGTATTGATTATCGTTCCCTTAACAAGATGACGGTTAAATATCAGTACCCGTTACCTCTGATGTCTGATTTATTCTCCAGAGTTAAGAGTGCCTGCTGGTTTACTAAGCTTGACCTCAGGGGGGCGTATAATCTTATTCGCATCAAGCACAGGGATGAATGGAAGACGGCGTTTAATACTCCGGAGGGACATTTTGAGTACCTGGTGATGCCTTTTGGGCTCTCTAATGCCCCTTCTGTCTTCCAGTCCTTTATGAATGATATTTTCCGAGGCTTTGTGGATAAGTTTTTGATCATCTATCTGGATGATATTTTGATCTTTTCTAGTGATTTGGATTCCCATGTGGAACATGTTCGGACTGTGTTCCGGATTTTGAGGGAGAATTCCCTGTTTGTTAAGGGATCGAAATGCCTCTTTGGTGTACAGAGAATTTCATTTTTGGGATTTATTTTGTCTCCATCAACTATTGAAATGGACCCGGTCAAGGTACAGTCCATTTATGATTGGGTTCAGCCCACTTCTTTGAAGGCTCTCCAGAAGTTTTTGGGTTTTGCTAATTTCGATCGTAAATTTATAGGTAATTTTTCTAGTATTGTCAAACCACTGACTGATCTGACTAAGAAGGGAGCTGATGTGCTGAATTGGTCTCCTGAGGCTGTCTCAGCATTTCAGGAGCTTAAGCGGAGATTTACTTCAGCTCCAGTTCTACGGCAACCTGATGTCTCACTTCCATTTCAAGTGGAGGTAGACGCTTCTGAGATTGGTGCAGGAGCTGTTTTGTCCCAAAAAGACCCTGTGACTTCTAAGATGAATCCCTGTGCTTTCTTTTCTCGAAAGTTCTCTCCATCTGAACGCAACTATGACGTGGGGAATCGGGAATTGTTGGCCATGAAATGAGCATTTGAGGAGTGGAGACATTGGTTGGAGGGAGCTAGACATCAATTTGTGGTCCTCACCGATCACAAAAATCTGATTTATCTGGAGTCGGCTAAACGCTTGAATCCTAGACAGGCTAGATGGGCCTTGTTTTTCACGCGTTTTAATTTTGTGGTCTCTTTTCTTCCGGGCACTAAGAATGTTAAGGCAGACGCCCTTTCTAGGAGTTTCTTTGCTGATTCTCTTAATGTGACTGAGCCTACTACTATCCTAGGTGTGGGGGTAGTTCTTTCTGCCATTTCGCCCGATTTGAGACGTGCCCTGGAGGAATTTCAGGAGGATAAACCTGAGCGTTGCCCTATGGGAAGATTGTATGTTCCTGACCAGTGGAGAAAGAGAGTGATGTCTGAAGTCTATTGCTCCGCATTGGCTGGTCATCCAGGTATTTTTGGTACCAGAGATTTGGTGAGTCGGTCGTTTTGGTGGCCTGCCTTATCTCGTGATGTCAGGAATTTTGTACAGTCCTGTGGGACTTGTTCTCGGTCTAAACCCTGTTCTCGTTCTAGTGGGTTGCTGATGCCCCTCCTGGTGCCCAAGAGGCCATGGACCCATATCTCAATGGATTTTCTTTCTGATCTTCCTGTCTCTCAGAGAATGACTGTTATCTGGGTGATTTGTGATAGATTTTCGAAGATGGTCCATCTTGTACCACTCCCAAAGTTGCCATCTTCCGCTGAGTTGGTACCCTTGTTTTTACAACAGGTGGTTCGGTTACACGGGATTCCTGAGAACATTGTGTCCGATAGAGGGGTCCAGTTTGTTTCCAAATTTTGGAAAGCCTTTTGTTCCAATCTGGGAATTCAGTTATCCTTCTCCTCCGCGTTTCATCCCCAGACCAATGGGCAGACTGAGAGAACAAACCAGACCCTGGAGTCTTATTTAAGATGTTTTATATCTGCTGATCAAGATGATTGGATCTCATTTTTGCCCTTGGCCGAATTTGTGCTGAACAAAAGAGCTAGTTCTGCCACTCTGATGTCACCCTTTTTCTGTAATTTTAGGTTTCATCCTCGATTCTCTTCAGGGCAAGTGGAATCTTCATCCTGCCCAGGTGTGGACACTGTGGTTGTGAGAATGCAGCAGATATGGGACCAAGTGGTGGATAAGTTGTCACTCTCTCAGGAAAAGGCCCAGCGTTTTTCCAACCGGCATAGGACCATTGCTCCCCGGTTTAAAGTGGGTGATATGGTTTGGTTGTTGTCTAAGAATATTCCTATGAAGGTTGCATCTCCAAAATTTAAGCCAAGATTTATTGGACCTTAAGATTTTGGAGATTCTTAATCCTGTTTCTTTTCGATTGGCTCTTCCGGTTTCGTTCAAAATCCTTAACGTATTTCACAAATCACTGTTGAAGAGGTTTGTTGAGCCAGTAGTTCCTGTTGCTGCACCTCCTGACCCTGTTTTGGTTAAAGGCAATGTGGAATATGAGGTAGAGAAAATATTGGATTCTCGTTTGGTCAGACGGAGACTCCAGTATTTGGTCAAATGGAAGGGTTATGGCCAGGAGGATAATTCTTGGGTCTCTGCCTCGGATATTCATGCCAATAAATTGGTTCGTGCTTTTCACCGGGCCCATCCTGATCGGCCTGGTGGCGTGGATGAGGGTTCGGTGACCCCTCCTCAAGGGGGGGTAGTGTTATGAGCTCATTTTCTGCTCCACCAGCTGGGAGTTCTCCTTCCGTTCTCCCTCTGGTGGTGACAGGAGGTAGTGAGGTTGGTTTAATTGGTAATGGTCTGCCACGTGACGAGGAGGATAATGATTGGATCTCTGGAGTATCAGACTGGATATAAGACAGCCGACGCCCTATCCTGGTGCTGGTGATTCAGTCTGCTTCTCAGGTCTTGGACTTCTGCTCTGCTCCAGTCTTCTCAAGTTAAGTTTGTTTTTGCTAATGTTCACACTTGATCTTGTTGGTCAACTCAGTTTTTGTGTGGTCAGCCAGCCCGGCTGGGCTGTGCTGAATTTCCACTCTTATTTATCTGTATTTGCCAATTTGCCTTTTTGTCCTTTATTGGATTTGCCTCTTTTTTGCTCTGTCTCAGAATGTTTCAGAGTGTTGATATAGTAGGAGAAGTCTGGTGACTTCAGGGTTAATTTTGTTATCAGAAGTGTTGGACATTATTTTGGGTAGGGTTTTTTGGCAGATTGCAGACAGTATCTTTCCTTTCCTGTCCTTTCAAGTTAGTTTGGCCCCATCGTTTGCTCAGCCTATTTTTCTGCCTTTGTTTGTGTTTTCAACTTGCTTCACCGTAAATACATGTGGGGGGCTGTCTTTTCTTTGGGGTCTGCTCTGGGGGAGTTAGTTTTCCTCTTTTCTTACGTTAGGCTTATTTAGCTCTCCGGTTGTGACGAGGCGTCCAGGACCGTCGTAGGCACGCTCCACGACTGCTGCTAGTTGTGTGTTAAGATCAGGGATCTGCAATCTGCATAGTTACCAACCTCTCTGGTTTTCTGAGACTTAGCATGTGTTGCTTTTTTTCTCCTCGGTGACCCATTCATAACAAAGAGGGTTGGGTATGGTCAACTGTTATGAATGAGTCACCGAAGGAGGAAAAAACAAAAATACAAGCTAAATCCAGAAAACCGGAGAGGTTGGTAGCTATCGGATTGCAGACCCCTGATCCTATTCACACAACTAACAGTAGCCGTGGGGGGTTCCTACGGTGCCCTAAACCACTCATTCACAGCCGGAGAACTAAATAAGCCTAAAGAAAGAAAGGGGAAATCTAAACTGCCCCAGAGCAGACCCCAAAGCAATAGACAGCCCCCAACATGTATTGTCGGTGAAAAGCAGATGAAAACACAAACACAGACAGAAAGACAGGTTGAGCAAACGATGGGGCCCAACTAACTAAATAGGAAAGGACAGAAAAGATGCTGGCTGCAATCCGCAAAAATACTGCCAAAATAATGTCCAACACATCTGATAGAAAAAAGGCCCTGAAGTCACTAGACTTCAAAAACACTATATCAGCACTCAGGTATATTCTGAAGACTGAGCAAAAGATCAACTTGACCAGAGACAAAAATGGAGCTCAGCCTGTACCAACAAGGGCAGGCAGAACACAAACACTAAGTAAACAGACAATATCTCATAGAAAAATAAGAGAGCAAATACTTAGCTTTCAGAAGACAGGTACTGAACTGGTTTGCAAGAGCTCAGAGCAGAAAGGATAACCAGCACCCCTGTAGGGCGTCGGCTGCCTTATATCCACTCAGTGATTCTGGGTGTCCAATCAGGCTCCACCTGTTCAGATGACAGGTTCTTCCCAACCCAATCAATTTCACTACCTCTCTTCACCAGCAGAGGGAGTTCATCAGACATCAACGGTGAAGGGGAAATTGAACTCACAACTGTACCTCCCCCTTGAGGAGGGGTCACCGAACCCTCATCCACGCCACCAGGACGATCAGGATGGGCCCGATGAAAAGTACGAACCAATCTTTCGGCATGAATATCGGATGCAGGGACCTAAGAATTATCCTCCTGGCCATAAGCCTTCCATTTAACCAAATACTGGAGTCTCCGTCTAGCCAGGCGAGAATCCAGTATCTTCTCAACCTCATATTCCACATTACCTTCCACCAATACAGGGTCAGGAGGTGCCACCACAGGAACTACTGGCTCAACAAACCTCTTTAACAGAGACTTATGAAACAGATTATGGATCTTAAATGTAACAGGAAGAGCCAATCGAAAAGAGACAGGATTAAGAATCTCCAAAATCTTGTAAGGTCCGATAAATCTAGGTTTAAACTTTGGAGAAGCCACCTTCATAGAGATATTCTTTGATGACAACCAAACCATATCACCCACCTTAAACTGGGGACCAATGGTCCTATGACGGTTGGAAAACCGCTGGGCCTTTTCCTGGGAGAGAGACAACCTATCCACCACTTGGTCCCAGATCTGGTGCATTCTCTCCACCACAGTGTCAACACCTGGGCAGGCAGAAGACTCCACCTGCCCTGAAGAGAATCGAGGATGAAACCCAAAGTTACAAAAAAAAGTTGACATCAAAGTGGCAGAACTAGCTCTATTATTTAAAGCAAATTCGGCCAAGGGCAAAAATGAAACCCAATCATCCTGATCAGTAGAAATAAAACATCTCAAATATGACTCCAAAGTCTGGTTTGTTCTCTCCGTCTGCCCATTGGTCTGAGGATGAAACGCAGAGGAGAAGGACAACTGAATTCCCAGCTTGGAACAGAAAGTCCTCCAAAATCTAGAAATAAACTGAAATCCTCTGTCAGATACAATGTTCTCAGGAATCCCGTGCAAGCGAACCACCTGTTGCAAAAACAAGGGCTACAACTCTGAGGAAGATGGCAACTTAGGGAGTGGTACAAGATGGACCATCTTAGAGAATCTATCACAAATCACCTAAATAACAGTCATTCTCTGAGAGACAGGCATATCAGAGATAAAATCCATTGAAATATGGGTCCATGGCCTCCTGGGCACCGGCAAAAGTGTCAGCAACCCACTAGAGCGAGAACAAGGTTTAGACCGGGAGCAAGTCCCTCAGGACTGCACAAAACTCCTGACATCACGAGACAAGGCGGGCCACCAAAAAGACCGATTCACCAAATCTCTAGTACCAAAAATACCTGGATGACCAGCCAATGCAGAGCAATGAACTTCAGACATCACTCTCTTCCTCCACTGGTCAGGAACATACAATTTTCCAATGGGACAACGCTCAGGTTTGTCCTCCTGAAACTCTTCCAGAGCACGTCTCAAATCGGGCGAGATGGCAGAAAGAACTACCCCCTCACCTAAGATGGTAGCAGGCTTGGTCACAACAGGAGACTCAGCAAAGAAACTCCTAGAGAGGGCGTCTGCCTTGACATTCTTAGTGCCCGGAAGAAAAGAGACCACAAAATCAAAACGTGTGAAAAACAAGGCCCACCTAGCCTGTCTAGGATTCAAGCGTTTGGCCGACTCCAGGTAAATCAAATTCTTGTGGTCAGTAAGGACCACGACTTGATGTTTAGCTTCCTCCAACCAATGTCTCCACTCCTCAAATGCCCATTTCATGGCCAACAGTTCCCGATTCCCCACATCATAGTTACGTTCAGATGGGGAGAACTTTCGGGAAAAGAAAGCACAGGGATTCATCTTAGATGTTACCGGATCTTTTTGGGACAAAACAGCTCCTGCACCAAATTCAGAAGCGTCCACCTCTACTTGAATCGGGAGTGAGACATCAGGTTGCCGCAAAACCGGAGCAGAAGTGAACCTTCGCTTCAGCTCCTGAAAGGAAGAAACAGCCTCCGAAGAACAATTCAGCACATCATCACCCTTCTTAGTCAAATCAGTCAATGGTTTGGCAATACCAGAAAAATTAGCTATAAATTTACGATCAAAATTAGCAAAACCCAAAAACTTCTGGAGGGCCTTCAAAGAAGTGGGCTGAACCCAATCATAAATGGCCTGTACCTTGGCCGGGTCCATTTCAATAGTTGACGGAGACAAAATAAATCCCAAAAATGAAATCCTCTGTACCCCAAAAAGGCATTTCGATCTTTTGACATACAGGGAATTCTCGCTCAAAATCCGGAACACAGTCCGAACATGTTCCACATGAGAGTCCCAATCCTTGGAAAAGATCAAAATATCATCCAGATAGATGATCAAAAATGTATCCACAAAGTCTCGGAAAATATCATTCATGAAGCACTGGAAGACAGAAGGGGCATTAGTGAGCCCAAAAGGCATCACCAGGTACTCAAAATGTCCCTCTGGAGTATTAAACGCCGTCTTCCATTCATCCCCATGCTTAATGCGAATAAGATTATACGCCGCCCTGAGGTCAAGCTTGGTAAACCAGCAAGCACCTTTAACTCTAGAGAATAGATCAGAAATCAGGGGTAACAGATACTGATATTTAACAGTAATTTTGTTGAGGGAACGATAATCAATACAAGGCCTTAATGAACCATCTTTCTTGGCCACGAAAAAAACCCCAGCACCTAAGGGTGAAGAGGATGGTCTAATATGACTCTTCTCCAACGACTCCTTAATATAGGATCGCATGGCCTCGTGCTCGGGTACAGATAAATTGAAAAGTCGACCCTTGGGAAATTTACACCCAGGGCTCAGCTCAATTGCACAGTCATAACTCCTATGAGGAGGCAATGACGCAGACTCATTCTCACTAAATACATCATAAAAATCAGCCAAATAGTCAGGAACATCATGCGACTGGGGAGAGGTGGAGAAAACAGGAGCGTCACTAAGGGCACGCCGACAACCCCAACTCACCACACACACAGATTTCCAATCCAAAACTGGATTATGGATTTGTAACCAGGGAAACCCCAGAACAATGGTATCATGCAGATTATGCAACACCAAGAATCTGCAATTTTCTTGATGATCTGGGGCGATCCGCATTACCACCTGGGTCCAAAACTGAGGTTTATTCTTCGCCAAAGGAGTAGCATCAATACCCCTCAAAGGGATAGGCATCCGCAGAGGTGTCATAGGAAATCCACAACGTTTAGCAAAATCCAAGTCCATCAGGTTCAGAGCTGCTCCCGATTCCACGAAAGCCTTAGCGGAGAATGTGGACAGGGAGCAGATCAGAGTAATTGCCAGAAGAAACTTAGGTTGAACACCGCCCACAGCAAATGTGTGTGCAAAACGTTTCTCTCGTTTAGTGCAGACAGAAATAATATGCGAGGCATCTCCACAGAAAAAACACAGCTTATTACGCCTTCTGAACTCCTGACGTTGCACCCTAGACAAAACTCTATCACATTGCATAGGTTCAGACATTTGTTCAACAGGTGGCAACACCTCTCGTGCAGTTTTGCGTTCGCGCAAACGCCGATCAACCTGAATGGCTAATGACATAGAATCGTCAAGACCAGAGGGAACAGGAAATCCCACCATAGTATCTTTTACGGTTTCTGACAAACCCTTCCGAAAGAGAGCTGCCAAGGCACCATCATTCCAAGTAGTAAGGACCGCCCACTTTCGGAATTTTTGACAGTACAACTCTTCAGAATCCTGACCCTGGCTCAATGCCAACAGGGCCTTTTCAGCCTGATCAATAGCATTAGGTTCATCATACAACAGCCCTAAGGCTTGAAAAAATGCGTTCACATTAGCTAGAATAGGATCATCAGGTTTCAAAGAAAACGCCCAATCCTGAGGATCGCCGCGCAGCAAAGAGATGACAATTTTAACCTTCTGCGTGGAGCTCCCTGATGAGTTAGGCTTCAAGGCAAAAAATAATTTACAATTATTCTTAAAGTTCAAAAATTTAGACCGATCCCCAAAAAACACATCAGGAGTAGGGATCTTTGGTTCAGCAACATGTGAATGAGCAAGGTAGGCGGAAATTCCCCATACTTCAGCAGCGAGCTGCTCCACACGATCAGACAATTGCTTCATCTCCATTGAGAAGAAAAAAATTCCCCCTACGGCCTCAAAGACATAGAGGAAAAAATATACACAAAAACAAAAAAAAAAATTCTGACACTTTTTTTTTTTTCTTTTACAATTCTTTCCTGCTATTGAGTACCCTAGAATCTGCGGTATTGCTAGTGATTCTGTTATGAATGAGTCACCGAAGGAGGAAAAAACAAAAATACAAGCTAAGTCCAGAAAACCGGAGAGGTTGGTAGCTATCGGATTGCAGACCCCTGATCCTATTCACACAACTAACAGTAGCCGCTGAGTGTTCCTACGGTGGTCCTAGACCCCTCGTTCACAGCTGGAGAACTAAATAAGCCTAAAGAAAGAAAGGGGAAATCTAAACTGCCCCAGAGCAGACCCCAAAGCAATAGACAGCCCCCAACATGTATTGTCGGTGAAAAGCAGATGAAAACACAAACACAGACAGAAAGCAGGTTGAGCAAACGATGGGGCCCAACTAACTAAATAGGAAAGGACAGAAAAGATGCTGGCTGCAATCCGCAAAAATACTGCCAAAATAATGTCCAACACGTCTGATAGAAAAAAGGCCCTGAAGTCACTAGACTTCAAAAACACTATATCAGCACTCAGGTATATTCTGAAGACTGAGCAAAAAATCAACTTGACCAGAGACAAAAATGGAGCTCAGCCTGTACCAACAAGGGCAGGCAGAACACAAACACTAAGTAAACAGACAATATCTCATGGAAAAATAAGAGAGCAAATACTTAGCTTTCAGAAGACAGGTACTGAACTTGTTTGCAAGAGCTCAGAGCAAAAAGGATCACCAGCACCCCAGTAGGGCGTCGGCTGCCTTATATCCACTCAGTGATTCCAGGTGTCCAATCAGGCTCCACCTGTTCAGATGACAGGTTCTTCCCAACCCAATCAATTTCACTACCTCTCTTCACCAGCAGAGGGAGTTCATCAGACATCAACGGTGAAGGGGAAAATGAACTCACAACAGTCAACCCTGTGGTATTCCTTGTGGATACCTTCATTAAGATCAATATTGCAAACCTCTGGAAAGAGAGGGCTCCTCCATGGGTATTCTCCTGTAGGGGATGGTTTCAGCCTTTCTTCCAGGAATGGGAGACAGGAGGGCAAGTGAAGGAACTTCGCACACCGCATGGACATCTTCTGGCTTACGCTACCTTGGTTCTGAAGGTAATTCACCGGTGGGGTTTGGGAATTTGGGAGATCAGGACTCTGCCAAGGAAACTGCTTGACAATAGGGTTCTGTTGACCAATTTCCAGAGGCCTCTGGTGCTCAGGGATTGCCCAAGTCGGGACCTTGGGGTGGATTTGCATCTTTTGAATTCTATCAGGATCCCCTCAAAGTTTTGTGACTTGGCTTGGCGCTGCTTCCATGGGAAACTGTGTGTGAGGGACAATCTGAAGTGTAGGAGCTCTGAGGACAGGAACTGTCCTCAGGAGCATTGTGGTACCGTGCTGGAAAGCATGGACCTTTTCCTGCTTCATTGTCCCTTTAACACAGAGGTGTACAACAGGGTGGGCGCCTCCATTGGCTGGTCTCAGCTGGCCGGTCACTCCTATGCGGAGTGGGCCTATGGAGCATTCAGAGATCTTGGTGGCCGGGACCGCTGCACATTATTTCTAGTCAGCGCAGTGGTTAGGTATCACACGTGGAACGCACGGTGCTTAGTATCAACGCAACGGAAAATTGCCCAGTGGACCATGTGTTTAGGACCATACTCGGTGACCTGGTGAAGGTGCGCTCTCTGGAGTATGAGAGACTGGGCACACCTAGGGCCGCTCTCCTCTGGAGGGGCTTTTCTTTTAGTGTGCCCTAGTCGGGTCATCTCCTTTCCTAGTGGTGGGCTGCCGCTGACACTGTAGATATTTGTTTTGTGATCGGTATACAGTGATGTAGGGCTGCAGGCGCCGAACTTGGGCTTTGTGATTTGTGGGTGTTGTAGTGTTTGTTTCTGTATATATTGTATATAGGGATATAGGTTTGGGTGTAGGTGTTAGGTTGGGTGGTGGGAAAAGGGGGGAGGTGGGTTTATCTTGTGGCACTATGGGACACTGGGGTGTTTGGGGAAACACTGGCACTGCCTGATCTGGCCTATGGACGTTGGACATGGACCGAGGCATGAGACGCAGGACCAGCTCTCAGGTCAGTGCGGGGGTTGGGAATGGTGGGGTTGTGTGTGGGGGGTTTAGTTTAGTATTGTATATATTTGTATAGTTTGTGGTTATTTTATTTAAAAATTAAAAAAAAAGTATGTATATAGTTTTTGTTTGCTATTCTTTATTTTATTTTATTATTAGTTTGTTGGTGACTTAAGTACTTAATATTAGTTATTATTCTGTATTATTATTATTATTATTATTATTATTATTTATTGTTATAGCGCCATTTATTCCATGGCGCTTTACATGTGAGGGGGGTATACATAAAAACAAGTACAATAATCTTAAACAATACAAGTCATAACTGGTACAGGAGGAGAGAGGACCCTGCCCGCGAGGGCTCACAATCTTCAAGGGATGGGTGATAATACAGTAGGCGAGGGTAGAGCTGGTCGTGCAGCGGTTTGGTCGATCGGTGGTTACTGCAGGTTATAGGCTTGTCGGAAGAGGTGGGTCTTCAGGCTCTTTTTGAAGGTTTCGATGGTAGGTGAGAGTCTGATATGTTGTGGTAGAGAGTTCCAGAGTAGGGGTGATGCGCGAGAGAAATCTTGTATGCGATTGTGGGAAGAGGAGATAAGATGGGAGTAGAGAAGGAGATCTTGTGAGGATCGGAGGTTGTGTGCGGGAAAGTACCGGGAGACGAGGTCACAGATGTATGGAGGAGACAAGTTGTGGATGGCTTTGTATGTCATGGTTAGGGTTTTGTAATGGAGTCTCTGGGCAATTGGGAGCCAGTGAAGGGATTGACAGAGGCGAGAAGCTGGGGAATAGCGGGGGGACAGGTGGATTAGCCGGGCAGCAGAGTTTAGAATAGATTGGATGGGTGCGAGAGTGTTTGAGGGGAGGCCGCAGAGCATGAGGTTGCAGTAGTCAAGGCGAGAGATGATGAGGGCATGGACTAGGGTTTTTGCAGATTCTTGGGTGAGGAATGAACGGATGCGTGAAATATTTTTGAGTTGAAGTCGGCAGGAAGTGGAAAGGGTTTGGATATGTGGTTTGAAGGAGAGATCAGCATCAAGGATTACTCCGAGGCAGCGAGCTTGTGGGACTGGGGAGAGTGGGCAGTCATTTACTGTAATTGATAGGTTCGTAGGGGGGGTCACGTGAGATGGGGGAAAGATGATGAATTCTGTTTTGTCCATGTTGAGTTTCAGATATCTAGTGGAGAAGAAGGATGAAATAGTGGACAGACATTGAGGGATTCTGGTTAGTAGGGAGGTGATATCTGGTCCAGAGATGTAGATCTGTGTGTCATCAGCATAAAGATGATACTGAAAGCCATGAGATTCTATGAGCTGTCCCAGGCCAAAGGTGTAAATAGAGAACAGCAGGGGCCCTAGGACTGAACCTTGTGGGACTCCGACAGATAGGGGGCGAGGTGAGGAGGTGGTGTGTGAGTGGGAGACGCTGAATGTCCGGTCTGTTAGGTATGATGAGATCCAGGAGAGGGACAAGTCTGTGATGCCGAGGGATATATACGTATAATATGTGTGACAGGAGAGAATGAGCGGCGGGACCAGTGTTCAGTATACGGATTATTGTCTGGTTGATATTCCTGTTATGTTTCTGTTATTATTATTGTTATGTTTTTCATTTTTATAATAAAAGATCTACAGGATGTGACTCAGGATCAGTAATGTAATGTATGTACACAGTGACTGCACCAGCAGAATAGTGAGTGCAGCTCTGGGGTATAATACAGGATGTAACTCAGGATCAGTAATGTAATGTATGTACACAGTGACTGCACCAGCAGAATAGTGAGTGCAGCTCTGGGGTATAATACAGGATGTAACTCAGGATCAGTAATGTAATGTATGTACACAGTGACTGCACCAGCAGAATAGTGAGTGCAGCTCTGGGGTATAATACAGGATGTAACTCAGGATCAGTAATGTAATGTAATGTATGTACACAGTGACTGCACCAGCAGAATAGTGAGTGCAGCTCTGGAGTAGAATACAGGATGTAACTCAGGATCAGTAATGTAATGTATGTACACAGTGACTGCACCAGCAGAATAGTGAGTGCAGCTCTGGATTATAATACAGGATGTATCTCAGGATCAGTATTGTAATGTATGTACACAGTGACTGCACCAGCAGAATAGTGAGTGCAGCTCTGGAGTATAATACAGGATGTAACTCAGGATCAGTAATGTATGTACACAGTGACTGCACCAGCAGAATAGTGAGCGCAGCTCTGGAGTATAATACAGGATGTAACTCAGGATCAGTAATGTAATGTATGTACACAGTGACTGCACCAGCAGAATATTGAGTGCAGCTCTGGATTATAATACAGGATGTATCTCAGGATCAGTATTGTAATGTATGTACACAGTGACTGCACCAGCAGAATAGTGAGTGCAGCTCTGGGGTATAATACAGGATGTAACTCAGGATCAGTAATGTAATGTATGTACACAGTGACTGCACCAGCAGAATAGTGAGTGCAGCTCTGGGGTATAATACAGGATGTAACTCAGGATCAGTAATGTAATGTACGTACACAGTGACTGCACCAGCAGAATAGTGAGTGCAGCTCTGGAGTATAATACAGGATGTAACTCAGGATCAGTAATGTAATGTATGTACACCGTGACTGCACCAGCAGAATAGTGAGTGCAGCTCTGGGGTATAATACAGGATGTGACTCAGGATCAGTAATGTAATGTATGTACACAGTGACTGCACCAGCAGAATAGTGAGTGCAGCTCTGGGGTATAATACAGGATGTAACTCAGGATCAGTAATGTAATGTATGTACACAGTGACTGCACCAGCAGAATAGTGAGTGCAGCTCTGGATTATAATACAGGATGTATCTCAGGATCAGTATTGTAATGTATGTACACAGTGACTGCACCAGCAGAATAGTGAGTGCAGCTCTGGGGTATAATACAGGATGTAACTCAGGATCAGTAATGTAATGTATGTACACAGTGACTGCACCAGCAGAATAGTGAGTGCAGCTCTGGGGTATAATACAGGATGTAACTCAGGATCAGTAATGTAATGTACGTACACAGTGACTGCACCAGCAGAATAGTGAGTGCAGCTCTGGAGTATAATACAGGATGTAACTCAGGATCAGTAATGTAATGTATGTACACCGTGACTGCACCAGCAGAATAGTGAGTGCAGCTCTGGGGTATAATACAGGATGTAACTCAGGATCAGTAATGTAATGTATGTACACCGTGACTGCACCAGCAGAATAGTGAGTGCAGCTCTGGGGTATAATACAGGATGTGACTCAGGATCAGTAATGTAATGTATGTACACCGTGACTGCACCAGCAGAATAGTGAGTGCAGCTCTGGGGTATAATACAGGATGTGACTCAGGATCAGTAATGTAATGTATGTACACAGTGACTGCACCAGCAGAATAGTGAGTGTAGCTCTGGGGTATAATACAGGATGTAACTCAGGATCAGTAATGTAATGTATGTACACAGTGACTGCACCAGCAGAATAGTGAGTGCAGCTCTGGATTATAATACAGGATGTATCTCAGGATCAGTATTGTAATGTATGTACACAGTGACTGCACCAGCAGAATAGTGAGTGCAGCTCTGGGGTATAATACAGGATGTAACTCAGGATCAGTAATGTAATGTATGTACACAGTGACTGCACCAGCAGAATAGTGAGTGCAGCTCTGGGGTATAATACAGGATGTAACTCAGGATCAGTAATGTAATGTATGTACACAGTGACTGCACCAGCAGAATAGTGAGTGCAGCTCTGGAGTATAATACAGGATGTAACTCAGGATCAGTAATGTAATGTATGTACACCGTGACTGCACCAGCAGAATAGTGAGTGCAGCTCTGGGGTATAATACAGGATGTGACTCAGGATCAGTAATGTAATGTATGTACACAGTGACTGCACCAGCAGAATAGTGAGTGCAGCTCTGGGGTATAATACAGGATGTAACTCAGGATCAGTAATGTAATGTATGTACACAGTGACTGCACCAGCAGAATAGTGAGTGCAGCTCTGGAGTATAATACAAGAGGTAACTCAGGATCAGTAATGTAATGTATGTGCACAGTGACTGCACCAGCAGAATAGTGAGTGCAGCTCTGGGGTATAATACAGGATGTAACTCAGGATCAGTAATGTAATGTATGTACACAGTGACTGCACCAGCAGAATAGTGAGTGCAGCTCTGGGGTATAATACAGGATGTAACTCAGGATCAGTAATGTAATGTATGTACACAGTGACTGCACCAGCAGAATAGTGAGTGCAGCTCTGGAGTATAATACAGGAGGTAACTCAGGATCAGTAATGTAATGTATGTACACAGTGACTGCACCAGCAGAATAGTGAGTGCAGCTCTGGAGTATAATAAAGGATGTAACTCAGGATCACAGAGTTTATGGTTCAATGATGCAATCATCCCATCTCCACCTCTAGAAAATGTTGTGAGCTTATTATTTACAGAAGTGGTGGCAGTATTACCTATAAGGTCAATTTGACAGAGATTATTCTTCTTTATGCCGTGCCTGGTTGGGATCAGCCGATATGCTCGTCTGGTCAGCAGGCTCCTACATGACACAAGTACATTCGCTCCTGTGCCTTTTTTTGGCAATCTCACAAATGCTACGATAGGAACTCTGGTTACATCATCTTGAAAATGTGATATCATTGGCATCAATCCTTCAGCCGACATCCAATGCATCATCCAATGTCTAATATAGTCGTGCGCTATAAACAACAATGTTCTGTCATTGCCGCGTCCTCGTCCCCTGCACTGAGAATATGGAACCAGTATTAAAGGGAATCTGTCACCCCATTTTTGGCCCATAAGCTGCGGCCACCGCC
This sequence comes from Dendrobates tinctorius, assembly GCF_039654945.1. Taxonomy (NCBI): domain Eukaryota; kingdom Metazoa; phylum Chordata; class Amphibia; order Anura; family Dendrobatidae; genus Dendrobates; species Dendrobates tinctorius. Next base: position 8,729,542 of record NW_027361824.1, read on the forward strand.
ATCAGGGGCTTATCTACAGCATTCTGTGATGCATTCTGTAATGCTGCAGCCCCCGATGTAACCTGAAAGATAAGAAAAACGAGTTATGTTATAATCACCGGGGGGCGGTGGGTGTCGTGGTCCTGGTCCTCCCATCTTCATGCGATGACGTCCCCCTCCTTACCTCTGCCGCGGCACCTGCACAGGCATACTTTCTCTGCCCTGTTGACAGAGTAAAGTACTGCAGTACGAAGGTGCCGGGAAAGGTCAGCACTGCAGTACTTTACTCTGCCCTCAACAGGAGCCGCGGCAGAAGTAAGAAGGAGACCGGCATCGTATGAAGATGGGAGGCGCCGGACCTGGACCGCGACACCCATCGGACCGGACCGAACGCCGGGGTGAGTATAATCTAACTCGTTTTTCTTATCTTTCAGGTTACATCAGGGGCTTAGATACAGCATTCTGTAATGCTGTAGATAAGCCCCTGATGGAGGTGGCCGCATCTCATAGTCCGAAAATGGGGTGACAGACTCCCTTTAAGCATGAGGGTCACACAAGAGGACAGTAAAGTATCGGAATTAGAAAAACGCTGGTAGCCATCTTTCTGCAAAGACGCTAAAGTGTCAGAGTAAAATAAAAACTACAGAGAAATTTGGCCGAGGGGAAACTGGTGATGAATGCAGGATGCAAGTCACAAACGGATGCTGTAACTGCTGTCGATAGCAATGAAGACAGCAGGCACCAACAGAACTACCCCACAACATGGCTTCCATCACTAACAAGCTCATTCTCCAAGTCGCTGTAAGTTTTTGAAGTAATGCACTTAGTATGAGCTGCCAAGAAATGTGGGGGAAAAGAAGTGAAAACTGCTATGTGCATCTTGACGCTTTCTTGGGTATTCATCATACATCCAGGTCTGTGACTCATACAGCTGAGTAAATTGCTGTTCTGGGGCGCTTGATATTTTGGGGGAGTTTGCTGGATTCCCCGCTCTTTGCTTCCTTCTGCTTTGCAGTATGATTTGCTCATAGTTTGCTCATGGCTGGCATGCTTAAAAGTAGAATAAAGTTCCAGTGGTAGGTGATTATTCTTGATGGTGCCACCAAAAATTGTCTGGGTAGTTGAGCAACCATTGAGCTACGGAGAAGTCTAAAATATCTAATCTTGAAACTATTCTAAAGATACTCTGCTGTCAATCAAAGCTTACTGATAACAAACCTATACCCTCCCGAGACTGGTGCGCACACAATGATTGGTCCTTGTAAGATGTTTGCTCATGATGTTCCTACCAAAAATTTTCTAGATAGTCAACAGACTATCAAGAGACGGTAAGAGCCCAAGATATACTACTATTCCCAGGATTTATTGACTGGTGTCCATCAAAATTTATCTGGAACCTACTGATGAGAAACCTACACCTTTCTAAGACTGGCACACACACAAGGATTGGTCCATGTGAGATGTTTGCTCATAATGTTGCTACCAAAAATTGTCCAGATAGTCAACAGTTCATCAAGAGATGGTAAGACCCTATGATATACTGATATTCTCAGGATTTATTGACTGGTGTCAATCAAAATTTCTGGAGCCTACTGGTGAGAAACTTACACCCTCCCAAGACTGACGCACTCACATGATTGGTCCTTGTGAGATGTTAGCTCTTGATATTGCTATCAAAATTTGTCCAGATAGTCAATTGACCATCAAGAGATGGTAAGACCTTATGATATACTACTATTCTCAGGATTTTTTGACTAGTAAATATATATACAATATATCTGGAGCCTTCTGACGAGAATCCTACACCCTGTTCGTTGCTTTGGATTGGGACCACCGACTTGTTCCTCATGATCATTTCCACATGTGGTAATTTTCTTCTCCACAGGCGACATTTCCACCAGTGATTTCTTCTCTTTCTCATTCTCTCTTTCTCTCTCTGCATTACTGAAGTCGCTCAACCATAATTAGCTGTGGCCAACTTTCCTAGACTTGAAGCCTTCTCCTCGGTCATGAGCGTGTGTGTGTGCGCACGGTTTATGGAGGTTGTTTCTTGGGATGAGGTTGTTAAATGCACTCTATAAATTGCATAATTAAGAACTGTCTTTGGCTTCAAACGTCAAGTCACCTCGGAGGTTTCATCAGTTGTCTTTGGGGGTAAGCATGAATCATACAAGGAGCTTGTTAAAAGACTTTCACTTGCCATTCAACCCCCACTCTTTGGCTGTCAGCTCCTTCGGAGTTTCTCAAGTCTGTAAGAAGACATGATTTCTGGAGTCGTGGTGCTGACAGCAGTTCTTTGATGGAGAGAGCTTGTAAATAGGAATGCAAGACTGTCAGCTTCTACAGAAGCAAAAAATCTGTGAGCCATGCCAAGCTCCAAGTCACACCTGCTGAGAATTAAAAAGCATCCTCTATGCCAAATGCCACCACTGTGCCCCCCCCCCCGGTCATCGTCTTCTCTCGCCATCCTGACTTCATTTCGGGCACTGTCATTCATCCATTTCCCCATAGAGAATGGAGATGAGGACATCAAGTTGTCCACTCGTCTCTAGAACAAGTAGCCAGACACCTCCTTTATTGGCCGTTCCAAGTATGGAGACACATTAATGGGCAACTGTTATGACGGGATGCCACTAAGCCTCTTCTTAAACACATAAATTAACAAAAATGTCCTATAAAACTTTGACAGGACACTCAGAAAGTATCATTCTCCAGTGACTTTCTCTGTAGAGCGTTGACATTTCTTGGCCTCCCTCTGAGAGGCTGAAGTGCCCAGAATGTGTCTTGTAGACAGTGCTCTCTGTTGCAAATTTTGGTGTAAGGGACTGGGAAAATGCCAAACTGAAGAGTAGCCAGGTAGTAGGTCATGGGCATTCATCATAATAAAGAACATGTTATATTCAGTATTCGTGAGGATGAGGGGTTCCAGTCTGCAGAAAACACTAAGATCATATTGGAAATATTCATACGTGCCCTGTTGTACAAGTTCTTCCTGCAGAGGTGTCCAGTCTTACTTTTCCGAGAATTGCATTAGGGACTCCACTTTCTTCTACTGCAAACTCAATTCAGTATCGTTACAGAGAGAAGTAAAACCATTGGACGGGCCGCAGTTCACTTTACATTCACTGGGTGGTACACATAGCATAAACATCTCCCGGCAGAGTATCACAAAATATTGTCTTTTTTTTCTTTTAGAGCTGGTGACCTTATGCCAGACATCTAGAGATATGGTGAGCCAAGAGAAACGTTAAGAAAGATATATCTGCATATAATAAGCCTGTATTCTGAAGCAATTGGGGATATTTCCTATGCTTCATATTTTAATTATATTTCAAACTAAAGGAGGAGCTTTAGTTCTATGGAGACATCTTTGAGGTGGAAGGTGCTGGTAGAGCTCCACTGAGATATTCCCTACTATAATGTTTGCACAGCTTGCAGAATCCCTGTATCTTGCCCGCCATCATTTCTAGTCCTGGCTGAGTCCTATGCGATTATCTAAAGGCTATACCTGGTATTAACTTCATGGTTACACCTCTGGATCTGTCCTCCCGTCCTGCCGATCAGAGACAATGTAGAAGACTCCGACCTGGAGGCTCCCTTTATAAAGGTCCATACAGACTGTAGAACTGATATCAGATAAGGGGAAATGTGATGGAGAGCGTGAACAAAACACAAGTTGGATTTTACCCTGCTCGGCCATTTATTCTTCAGGAAAATAAGCAGCGCAATAAGGGTTTGGCAAGCTCTTATCCTCTACGAAATAAAGTGAGGGGAAATAAGTATTTAGTCAGCCCCCAATTGTGTAAGTTCTCCCACTTAAAAAGATGAGAGCGGCCTGTAAGTGACATCATAGGTAGACCACAACTATACGAGTCAAAATGAGAAAACAAATCCAGAAAATCACCTTGTCTGATTTGGGAAGATTTATTTTTCAAATTATGGTGGAAAATAAGTATTTGGTCACCAAAAAACATGCAAGATTTCTGGCTGTCACAGACCTGTAACTTCTTCTTTAAGAGGCTCCTCTGTCCTCCACTCATTACCTGTAGTAATGGCACCTGTTTGACCTTGTTATCAGTATAAATGACACCTGTCCACAACCTCAAACAGTCACACTCCAAACTCCACTATGGTGAAGACCAAAGAGCTGTCGTAGGACACCAGAAACAAAATTGCAGACTGAATCTGCAATAGACAAGCAGCTTGGTGTGATGAAATCAACTGTGGGAGCAATAATAAGAAAATGGAAGACATACAAGACCACTGATAATCTCCCTCGATCTGGGGCTCCACACAAGATCTCACCCCGTGGGGTCAAAATGATCACAAGAACGGTGAGCAAAAATCCCAGAGCCACATGGGGGTCTAGCTGCGTCCACCGAAACAAAGGCTACCATCAGTAACACACTAAACCGCCAGGGACTCAGATCCTGCAGTGCCAGACGTGTCCCCCTGCTTAAGCCTGTACATGTCCGGGCCTGTCTGAAGGTTGCCAGAGAGCATTTGGATTATCCAGAAGAGTATTGGGAGAATGTCATTGTCATGACTCTGGACAGGATGGTTCCGCCTCCATCCTGGTCAGATCAGGGTTAATTCAGTCCGCCTCTCTTTGGTTTTGGGCGGCTATTTAATGTTGGCAGTACCTGCATTTAGTGTCGGTGATACTTCCGTATACTCGGTTAGTGGTTGCTGACCCAGGTGACTCATCCTTAAACATGAGCCTCTGTGCTTGTGTGCCATGCTGTGTATGATTTGGTTTGTCTCCTGACTTCTGCCTCTGTATCCTGCTTTTGTACTGCTCTGTCTCTCCTGGTTATCTGACCCCCTTGGCTTGTCCCCGTTTACTCTTTGTCTTATCCCTAGGTACTGCGCGTTTGTCTGGCTTCTGACTCTCGACTCTCCTTGACCACATTTACTATCTTTGCCCTGTGCTCTACATCCTCAGTGTCCTTCCCTGCACTCACGTGCAGTGGCTCCACCCCCTGGTCACATGATCGTTTAGTGCCAGGTCTTGTGCTCACTACACTAGTCTCAGGTCCTTATTCCTGCACTCCCTGCACTCATCCATGCGCCCCCTGATAGCGTCCCCTAGGCAACGCCAGTGACACCTTAGGTGTCATTACATTCATATGGTCTGATGAAACTAAAGTAGAACTATTTGGTAGAGACAAAACTCATCATGTTTGGAGGAGACAGAATGCTGAGTTGCATCCAAAGAACCATACCTACTGTGAAGCATGGGGGTGGCAACATTATGCCTTGGGGCTGATTCTCTACAAAGAGACCAGGAGCACTGATCCGTGTACATCAGTGGTTCTCAAACTCCAGTCCTTGCGGACCCCAACAGGTCATGTTTTCAGGATTTCCTTTGTATTTCACAGGTTATGGAAGTATCATCAAGGCATCAGGAATTCTTTCACATGTGTAACACTATGGAAATCCTGAAAACATGACCTGTTGGGGTCTGCGAGGACTGGAGTTTGGGAACCACAGGTGTACATGAAAGAATGAATGGGGCCATGTATCATGAGATTGTGAGTGCTAATCTCCTTCCATCAGCAAGGGCATTGAAGATGAAACGTGGATGGGTCTTTCAGCTTGATAATGATCCCAAGCACACCGCCAGGGCTACGAAGGAGAGGCTTCGTAAGAAGCATATGAAGGTCCTGGAGTGGCCTAGAAGTTCTAAGCGCAAGGCTGGGGCCCGGTCCCTGAGGTTGTATGGACACTAATGGTTCTGCAGCAGACACCGGTGGAGTAGTGGGCTGTAAATGCACTACTCCCATCTAAGACTTGGGGGCACAACAGCAACATTGATAGTGAGCCGGGATTCAGGAGAAGGAGTCCCCGAAGCAGGCTACAGCTGTCTGCCGTAGAAGTAGAGTTCTTGGGAACATCTGTCAGGAGGCACTCCAGTGTAACTCAGTACTGGGAGTACTTCACACCAAAGGCGCTATATGAGGAGACGTTCAGAAAGGTACATGTTGGCAGAGCGTTGGAAGGGAGCATTCCATCTGGCCTGGAGGTTGACTGAGTCTCTGACCCGGAGGACACGGTATGGAGGCAGGCACCTGTGTGTACTACAGACTGTGAGTAAAGCTTTGGAACTACAAGCCCTGGTGTCCTCCACTGATTCTTGCACCAACACACCCAGCACTGCTACACCTGGGTACCAGCTACTACCCCGCTTGTGCCTCTCTTATACCCCTACATCTACACTGCCCTGGGACTACAGCTCCACCTGTGTGGAGCTTCTGGGTCGCCCTCCCAGGGCTGTGGGGTACTCGGTACTGGGCCGGTGTCAGTGGGATGTGTCACAGCAGCAGTTACCCAGACCGTGGCCCTGGGCGCCCAAGTAATGGGGGAATGTGGTTAGATGAATAGTTTGTGACGCCACCTGTGGTGCTCGGCAAGGGAGGTGTTAAGCCGACGCTGCATGCAGATCCGCTGGGACTGATGGTATAGTGCAGCAAAGATGTAATAGCTCCCCACAGGTGAAGCTATAGTCCCAGGGCAGTGTAGAGGTGGTTGGCACGGGGATGTAGCAGTGCCGAAAAGGTAGGAAGCAGACAAGACACAGCGGGGTGCAATTTCTGTACCGTTACTTGATAACTGCAGTCCAGGGTCCTGATTACAGATGGTAACGGAGCAGGCTAGCCTGGAAGCAACTCAGGGATTCTCTCTCAGCAGACGGGCTGTGCAGTCTCCTTCCTAGCGCTTGTTTGAATGAAGTACTCCAGTACTAAGTTACTCTGAAGTTCCTCCTGTCAGATGTTCCCAACAATTCTACTTGTATGACAGACAGCGGTAGCCTCTCTCGGGGACTCCCTTCTCCGGAGTCCTGGCTCTCTATTCAGTTGCTGTTGTGCCCCAAGTCTTATATGGGGGTGGATATAAATATATATAAACTTGGCACACACCAAAGGTTTCTGATGCAGAAAGGTGATTTTTAATTATACAACAGTACATACATACACAGACGTTTCGGTCTAGAACCTTCATCAATGTACGATATATTGTACTGTGAGATTCTTAGTGACTGGGCTTTGTGAGATAGACCAATCCTGTGAGGAGGCACATGAAGCCGTCCCACTGCGTGGTGGTTTGTGGAGTGTGGACGCAGTATCCGCCGCGAATCCCAAGTGCTTGAGAGGAGCACTTATCTTGGGAAGACTCAGAGATGTAACACAAACGTCCTCCAGCAACACCAAGGAGGAAGATAGCCGACTGCTATAGCTCCAAGCTTTAACAAGGGGGAAATGGAAATATCACCGACAATTCCCAGCAGCAAGCTGGGAGTTGCAAACAGCCAGGTCCAGGTGTGTCAACTAGAGCCGGGGGTAGGTTGCCACTGGGTCCTAGAGTCAGAAGAACCAGGAAGAATCTGCAAAGCAAACTGCTGAGGCCTTCTGCAGTCAGATGCAGTGCGATGGTCAGCAGCCTCTGCAACGCCCATGACACATGCCCTGGATTATTTCATGATTGGCTACTCACTTAAATGGTTCCTGTATTTTCAGACATTTAATCTCATTTGACAGATAATGTGATAAATATGTTATGTTGCTTTATTACACCATAAATCATTCCAAAGTACCACTAGGTGTCTCCCTTCTGTCTAACCTGTCAACTGCCTGTTGTAAAGTTAAATCCCTCTCTAGGTAGAAGAAACGCCAAGACGTATAACAGAATGTGGGAGAGAGTCTTTGTCTCTGCAGAATGCAGGGGTCGGTCCTTGTTTCTATGTAAAGTAAGAGTGGGTTTTGCCACTATAGAAGGTGGGGAGTGTTCTCTGTCTCTATAGAAACTGCGGATGCTTCTTTGTCTCTATAGAAACTGCGAATGCTTCTGTGTCTCTGTAGAAAATGGAGATGGTGCTCAGTCTCTACAGAAAGCACGGGTGGTACTCAGTCTCTACAGAAAGCGCGGGTGGTACTCAGTCTCTATAGAATGTGGGCATGGTTCTCAGTCTCTCTAGAAAGCTGGGGTGGTTCTCAGTCTCTGTAGAAAGCAGGGGTGGTTCTCAGTCTCTACAGAAAGTGGGGGTGGTTTTCAGTCCCTATAGAAAGCAGGGGTGGTTCTCAGTTCCTGCAGAAAGCGAGGGTGGTTCTTTGTCTCTATAGAAAGCGGGAGCGGTTTTCTGTCTCTTCAGAAAGTTGGGGTGGTTCTCAGTCTATAGAAAGCGGTGGTGCTTTTTTGACTCTTTAGAAAGCGGTGGTGGTTCTCAGTCTCTATAGAAAGCGGTGGTGGTTCTCAGTCTCTATAGAAAGCGGTGGTGGTTCTCAGTCTCTATAGAAAGCGGGGTTGCTTCTCAGTCTCTATAATGAGCGGGGGTGGTTCTCAGTCTATATAGAAAGTGGGGGTGGTCCTCAGTCTAAACTAATAGCAAGGCCACAAAAGAAGACTAAAGCCTCCAAAAATTTAAATTACACAGCACAAAAAAAGGCAGCACTGCTTACCTGGCCAGATCTTAGAACAAATGCACTGCAGGGTGCAGCCAGCCCAAATAGCAAGATTTTAGCAACACAGGTGCAAAATACTAAATTAACAGCCGCTCACCACCTACCCATTCCTGGAGGGGGCGACTGCTTAGTATAGTTTTGCACAATGAAGGCCCGGGCAGGTAAGCAGTGTTGCCTTTTTTCTGCTGTGTAATTTAAATTTTTGGAGGCTTTAGTCTTCTTTTGTGGCTTTGCTATTAGATTAGTGTAGGGACTCGCAAGTGTGGGGATCCTTGACGCGGATTGCGAGCTTGCGTATTTTGGTCAAAATTTCAACCAATACCTCACTATTTTCGTGTATTTTGTGCACTGTATTTTTCGGGGTGCAGCCAAGCCCAAACACGTCTCGTCTCGTATGAGGGGTGTTCACACTGGGATGCATTGAGGGCGTGCTGGCTCTAATCGAATAATAGGGGCGTGACTATGCGGGCCTTCATTGTGCAAATGTATACTAAACAGTCGCCCCCTCCAGGAATGGGTAGGTGGAGAGTGGCTGTTGATCTGGTATTTTGCACCTGTGTTGCTGACATCTTGCTTTGTGGGCTGGCTGCACCCTGTAGTGCATTTGTTTCGAGATCGGGGCAGGTAAGCAGTGCTGCCTTTTTTTCTGCTGTGGTTCTCAGTCTCTATAGAAAGCGGGAGCCATTCTCTGTCTCTACAGAAAGCGAGGGTGGTTCTTTGTCGCTATAGAAAGTGAGGTTTGTTCTTTGATTTTACAGAAAGCGAGTGTGGGTCTTTCTACAGGAAGTGGAGATGGGTCTTTTTCTCTACGGGAAGTCGGAGCCAGCCTTTGTTTCTACTGGAAGTAGAGGGGAGTCACTATTTCTACCAGAAATGGGGCGCTTTTTGTCTCTACTGAAAGAGGGAGCCGGTCCTTGTTTCTACAGGAAGTGGAGGTGAGTTCTTGTTTCTGTTCCCAGCAAAGAGCAAACAGATGAGCGGCATACTAGGCAGGGCCGGACTGGGACTAAAATTCAGCCCTGGCCTTTGAAGTTACACAGGCCCACTAGTCACATGGTGACTATAGAATGTCTTTGTACACTTGTAGTTTACAAGAAGTGAGAGGAGATTAACACGACTATATAACATGTAGTCACAGCTGTGTCCAGTATTTCAGCTCAGTCCTATTTATTGCTTTTAGGTACAGTACTCCTCCCAAATCTCTGTCCCCTTTTGTATGCACGGTGACAGAATTCCTGGCAGAACTGCTCTCTATTGGGCAACCAGACCCCCTGGTCATAGCCGCCCCTATCATACCTCCCAACTTTTGAAGAAGGGAAAGATGGAGAAAGACTGCGGCGCGCGCAGCGCACTGCTGCAAATTTTGGCCACGCCCAGCCACACCCATTTCACAACTAGTCACACCCATGTCCACACCTAATCGCACCCATTTAGCACTGCTGATCACACTGACTGGTACTGAGGGCACAGTGGCTGGCATTATGGGCACACTGACTGGCACTAAGGAAGAGAGAAAACAGAGAGAGAGAGAAAAAAGAAAACAGAGAGAGCGAGAAAGAAAGGGGAAAGAAAGAATAGTGAGAGACAAAGAAAGAACAGTGAGAGACAGAAAGAACAGAGAGAGAAAGAAAGAGGGGAAAGAAAGAAAGAACAGAGAGAGACAGAGAAAGAACAGAGAGAGAAAGAAAGAGGGGAAAGAAAGAAAGAACAGAGAGAGAAAGAAAGAGGGGAAAGAAAGAAAGAACAGAGAGAGAAAGAAAGAAGTAAAGAAAAGAAAGAAAGAACAGAGAGAGAGGAAAGAAAAAGAAAGAAAGAAAGAGGGGAAGAAAGAACAGAGAGAGAAAAAAGAAAGATTAGAGAGAGAAAGAAAGAACAGAGAGAGAAAGAAAGAACAGAGGGAGAAAGAAAATGAGGGAAAGACAGAACAGAGAATGAAAGAACCGAGAAAGAGAGAAAGAAATAAAGAAAGATTCTATAAAGATACTATAGCAGTCCGGCTCCCATTGTAGTGCCCACCTGAGCCTCCCGATGCAGGACCTATCATGATCCGCTCACATGGCCGGCATCCCCGATTCCAAGGCGATCCTGCTGTCTGCGCTGTCGGAGGAGAACACGGTGATGGATCTGAAGCATTCCTGGTTCCGTCACAATCTCCTCAAGAAATGATCTCATTTCCGGTCAGCTTCCAGCACATCACTTCAGGTGGAACGTCATGTGTGTGTTTTAAAATGCTCCTTGGGGCTCCGCCGTGTACTCCTGTGTCCGTGGGAAAAGCCCGCTTTGTATGCTTTGTACACACTTGGCTCCGCTCCGTACATCCCATATACATATGGCTCCACTCCGTACACACACGGCTCCTCTCCGTACACCTCGTACACGGGCGGCTCCTCTCCGTACACCTCGTACACGCGCGGCTCCGCTCCGTCCACCTCGTACACACACACGGCTCCGCTCGGTACACTTCGTACACACGGCTCCTCTCCGTACACCTCGTACACGCGCGGCTCCTCTCCGTACACGCGTGGCTCCGCTCCGTACACCTCATACACACGGCTCCCTCCGTACACCTCGTACACACACGGCTCCTCTCCGTACACACGGCTCCGCTCCGTACACCTCATACACACGGCTCCGCTCCGTCCACCTCGTACACACACACGGCTCCGCTCCGTACACCTCGTACACACGGCTCCTCTCCGTACACCTCGTACACGCGCGGCTCCTCTCCGTACACGCGTGGCTCCGCTCCGTACACCTCATACACACGGCTCCGCTCCGTACACCTCGTACACACGGCTCCTCTCCGTACACCTCGTACACGCGCGGCTCATCTCCGTACACGCGTGGCTCCGCTCCGTACACCTCATACACACGGCTCCGCTCCGTACACCTCGTACACACACGGCTCCTCTCCGTACATACGGCTCCACTCCGTACACCTCGTACACGCGGCTCCGCTCCGTACACCTCGTACACGCGGCTCCGCTCCGTACACCTCGTACATGCGGCTCCGCTCCGTACACCTCGTACACACGCGGCTCCGCTCCGTACACCTCGTACACACACGGCTCCGCTCCGTACACCTCGTACACACGGCTCCTCTCCGTACACCTCGTACACGCGCGGCTCCTCTCCGTACACGCGTGGCTCCGCTCCGTACACCTCATACACACGGCTCCGCTCCGTACACCTCGTACACACGGCTCCTCTCCGTACACCTCGTACACGCGCGGCTCCTCTCCGTACACGCGTGGCTCCGCTCCGTACACCTCATACACACGGCTCCGCTCCGTACAACTCGTACACACACGGCTCCTCTCCGTACATACGGCTCCACTCCGTACACCTCGTACACGCGGCTCCGCTCCGTACACCTCGTACACGCGGCTCCGCTCCGTACACCTCGTACATGCGGCTCCGCTCCGTACACCTCGTACACACGCGGCTCCGCTCCGTACACCTCGTACACACGCGGCTCCGCTCCATACACCTCGTACACACGCGGCTCCGCTCCGTACACCTCGTACACACGCGGCTCCGCTCCGTACACCTCGTACACACGCGGCTCCGCTCCGTACACCTCGTACACATGGCTCCTCTCCGTACATCTCATACACACACAGCTCTGCTACATCCACACTGTAAATCCTGACCCCACACATACTTACCTCAACCAGCACCATGACAACAGCAAAGCAGAGTCTTGCAGACTGTAGAGGCAAGGCTGAGCGCACAGGACCTGTGATGAGGTCACAGGAGGGGCGGAGTCAGGGGTGACATGATCGGGGGTCTGGACAAAGGCTCCTGATCATGTGACCCCTTGACTCCTCCCCTCCTGTGACCTCATCACAGGTCCTGCGAACAGAGCGAGCAGGCAAGCGAGTGCGACGCTGTGAGTGGCTGCGGGGGGGAGGGGGTCTCATCTCATGCTAAGGCGAGGATGGGGGGCGTGGGGGGGTGCGTGGCGGCTTATCTCCCTGCAGTGCGGGAGGAACTTGAAACTATCACCGCCGTGCCCGCAGAGGGCCGGCGGCAGGAGCAACAGTGGCAGCAGCAGCTGGCAAGCGGCCAGATGATCGGGCACTGCCGCCCGCGGCCCACATGACAGCGGCCCAGCGGGAAAATGCCCGGTTGGTTATATTGTCAATCCGGGCTCACAAATCACCACATTAACAGACGGAGCTTTTTATCTGAAGTATTGCGGTATGTGTTTCAGTCAAAAAACGGAGGTACTTGCATGAAAAAACGTGAATATTTCAATGTGGAGCGAAAAAAAGAGAAATATGCAGCACTCACCGATATAGCTGAAAAACTGTCCGTCTTTATTTCACATGAATTCCAGGCTCACCTGGACCCGTAGAAGCGAGTAATCGTGAAACGGCCGTTGTCCGGCACCTCTCTCCAATAGCCTTCCTCTAACATCCTGCATGTCCACATATGTATTGATGGAATTCATGTGAAATGAAGACGCACAGTTTTTCAGCTATATCGGTGAGTGCTGCATATTTCTCTTTTTTTCGCTCCACATTGAGTTCTTGTTTCTACAGGAAGTGGAGGTGAATCTTTGGTGGGTCTTTGTCTCTACAGGGGAGCATGTGTTAGTCTTTGTCTCTATAGGAATTAGGGGCAGGTCTATGTCTCTACAGGAAGCAGGGAGTCTTTGCCTCTACAAGGGATTATGGGTGGGTCCTTGCCTCTACTCTACAGGAAGTGCGGGGAATGTCTCTACAGAAGTGGGGGCAAGTCTTTGTACACAAAGCAGGGGGGGTTCTTTGTCTCTATAGGAAGTGGGGTGGGTCTTTGCCTCTACAGGGTGTTAGGATGAGTTTTTTTCTCTACATGAAGCGGTGGGTCTTTGTCTCTACAGGGGAGCATGTGTTAGTCATGGTCTCTACAGAAAGGGTGGGTCTTTGAATTTAGAGTATGCTGGGGTGGGTCTTTCTACAGGAAGTGTTGTGGGTCTTTGCATTTCAACATGAAATGGGAGCAGGTCTTTGTCTCTCTACAGTAATTGGGGCTGAGTCCGGAATGAGGGCAGGTCTGTGTGTCTACAGGAAGTAGTTGAGGTTTCTTTTTCTCTTAACAAGAAATGGAGGTGGGTCCTTGTATTTGTATAGGAAGTGAGGTGGTGTATTTGTCAACTGTCTGTCAGGGCAGGCACACCATTGGACAATTTCGGGAGAAATAAATGCTTGGGAGTGATGAGAAAGGGAGTTCCTGCACCAATAATGCTGGTAGAATGCTAATGAAGATGAACTTCCAACTGAAAAAGAGAAGAGGACAAGTAACAGAGCAGGAGAAATGGGACAGCTCCTGGACCTTCCAGACTGGTATGTGCACTAACAATAGTTTTTTCTAATTGTGAGGGATGAAGACAATAAGACCATACTCTCCTACAGGTTTGTGTGAAAGGACAGGTAAGCCTGAATCATTTCTATGTCACACTGTCGCTGTAGGGGTGTGATGTAAGCCCAGGTACAGGCGAAGGACCGGTTGGCGTTGTCATCCAGAAATTTGGCGCCTTCAATTCTCAAATGAATAGAAGAAAATTCCTGGAAAGGAAAACAAATGCTAAAATCTCAACAAACAGACGACATTTATGTTGGGATTTTCCACTGGAAACTTTATATGCACAAGTCAAGATCAACTTTCCTCTAAGCCCATAACCATTTCCTCGCCTGATCTATATAAGCTTCAAAATATGCCGTACTTCAACATATGTGGCGCTCTATGGAGGACGCCGTCTGCTTACACTGGTGCTCCCAGCACTAAGCCCTGTGATATCGGATACCTTCTCTTTTGGGTCCGAGACTCTTTCATCTTAGGAGCGATTCATATGTTTTATCCTCCAAGTAATCCATTCGCTGCTGTCAGCGCAGTAGATTAGGACTGAATGATGGTGTTTTCTTGGAAGTGAGATTGAAGGTCTTAGATAATTAGGAAGTCCTAAGTATCGGAATCACAACTAGAGCGAGATAGACAAGCTGGGGGCATCAGGGGGTCCCCAAATCAGGCCCCCTATTTATGATCTCAGCGATGAGGACCAATAAATTCACTGGACGCCCATTAATCAACCCATGCAAGGGGCAGCGTCAGAAGAATGGTCTTCATCTACATGGTAGCATTAGTAATAAATAGCTATATGTCTGTTTTACGCACTATTAGATAAGGACCATATAGCAGCATTTTATAGGCACTTCGTGGCATAATACCATTTTTTGGTAATGTATGGTAGAGTTATTCATTGCAGAATCATTTTCTTTTTCCCGTCTTCCAAGAAATGTTCCGGGACCCCACATAGGTCCCTAGAAGACCATCAAAACCCAACAGAGTAACTAAAGGTCTCAGCAAAGGGGATGACAAATTCTGTTGTCCTGCTAGTTCTGGAAGGTTTCCTTGTACCTAGTAGTAATGGCCGAACAGAAAGTATCAAGGGCATATCCTTCGAGAAGTCTGTGGTGTGAAATGGGAGACTTTCTGAAAGAGTGTGCCTATCCCGAAGAGTGTGCCTATCCCAAAGAGTGTGCCTATCCCGAAGAGTGTGCCTATCCCGAAGAGTGTGCCTATCCCGAAGAGTGTGCCTATCCCGAAGAGTGTGCATATCCCAAAGAGTGTGCATACTCCCAAGATCTGTGCTGCCTTGTCCATTAGACCATAAGGAGTGTGATCTCCTGCAAGGTGTCCCATGTTAACCATCCTGATGCCAAAGCTAAATGGCAATTCTAGTCTCTGGCAGACAACGCAGTTGTACTTGTTACGAGACTGGTCCTGTTAATTGCAGTAACTGCCAAGAGTATTGGAATGAAATTACCAAACTACAGCATCATGCAAAAGTTTGGGCTGTCCTGGTCAAAATTACTGATATTGTCAACAGTTAAGCAAGTTGAAGATTAAATGATCTCTAAAAGGCCTAAAGTTTCAGATGACACATTTTTCTTTGTATTTTAGGCAAAAAGAGATTTTTTTCTCATTAATGTACATTCTTAACCCCATCTTGACTTAAAAAAAACAGAAATGTAGAAATGTTTGCAAATTCAGACCCTCTGCTCAGACACTCATATGTAAGTCACCTGCTGTCCATTTCCTTGTGATCCTCCTTGAGATGGTTCTGCACCTTCATTGGAGTCCAGCTGTGTGTAATTAAACTGATAGGACTTGATTTGTAAAGGCGCACACCTGTCTATATAAGACCTCACAGCTCACAGTGCATGTCACACCAAATGAGAATCATGAGGTCAAAGGAACTGGCCAAGGAGCTCAGAGACAGAATTGTGGCAAAGCACAGATCTGGTCAAGGTTACAAAAGAATTTCTGCAGCACTGAAGGTTCCTAAGAGCACAGTGGCCTCCATAATCCTTAAATGGAAGAAGTTTAGAGCACCAGAAGTCTTCTTAGACCTGGCCGTCCAGCTAAACTGAGCAATCGTGGGAGAAGAGCCTTTTTTGAGAGAGGTAAAGAAGAACCCCAAGATCACTGTGGCTGAGTGCCACAGATGCAGTAGGGAGATGGAGAAAGTTCCACAAAGTCAACTATCACTGCAGCCCTCTCCACCAGTCGGGCATTTATGGCAGAGTGGCCCGACAGAAGCCTCCCCTCAGTGCCAGACATATGAACGCCCGCATAGAGTTTGCTAAAAAGCACACGAAGGACTCCCGGAATATGAGAAATAAGATTCTCTGGTCTGATGAGACAAAGATAGACCTTTTTGGTGATAATTCTAAGCAGTATGTGTGGAGAAAACCAGGCACTGCTCATCACCTTCCAAAAACAATCCCAACAGTGAAACATGGTGGTGGCAGCATCATACTATGGGGGTGTTTTTCAGCTGCAGGGACAGGACAACTAGTTGCAGTTGAAGGAAACATGAATGCGGCCAAGTACAGAGATATCCTGGATGAAAACCTTCCAGAATGCTTGTGGACCTCACCCTTGGCCGAAGGTTCACCTTCCAATAAGACAATGACCCTAAGCACACAGCTAAAATAACGAAGGAGAGACTTCAGAAAAACTCTGTGACCATTCTTGACTGGCCCAGCCAGAGCCCTGACCTAAACCCAATGGAGCATCTCTGGAGAGACCTGAAAATGGCTGTCCACCAACGCTCACCATCCAACCTGATGGAACTGGAGAGGATCTGCAAGGAAGAATGGCAGAGGATCCCCAAATCTAGGGGTGAAAAACTTGTGGCATCATTCCCAAGAAGACTCATGGCTGTACTAGCTCAAAAGGTGCTTCTACTCACTACTGAGCAAAGGGGCTGAATACTTATGACCATGTGAGATTTCAGTTTTTCTTTTTTAATGAATTTGGAAAAATTTCTACATTTGTTTTTTTTCAGTCAAGATGAGGTGCAGAGTGTACATTAATGAGAAAAACATGAACTTTTCTGAATTTACCAAATGGCTGCAACTGGAGAGCAGAAGATCTTAGATAAACTAAATACCATCAGTACCAGAGATCGACTGCCTAGGCTCAGCAAAGAAACCCCACCAGACAGTATGCTAGAAGATGCCAATAGAGCACTTGCATCAATGCCTACCACCACCATAACACAAACTAATAAACTGGCTATACAAGGAGCAAGAACAACAGAAGTACGTGCCTTCCTTGGAAAAGAAGACTGGAGACAAAGATCAAGATCAACTAACAGAAATACAGAAAAGTGTAAAGATCAAGAATAAGACCAAGCTGGACAAGTACAAAGCCCTGACCCCAACTGAAGCCCTCTAGACTGCTAAACAAAGGCTCACAGCACTCGCTGCAAGACTAGGGAGATACACTAGAGAAGCTGAGGCCAAGAAGATAAATGCCCTGTTTTCCAAAGAACCATCCAAGGTGTACTCCCAACTACAGAGTAACAGCACAAAGGCAGCAACTGCACCAATAGCAGAGACTGAACAATACTGGAGGAACATATGGAAGAAGGAAAAAAACACACAACACCTGTGCAATGTGGCTGCAAGATCTGAGAATGAAACACAGCAACCACATAGAGCAAGAACCAGTCACCATTACAGAAGCAGACATCCAACAGCGGGTCAAGAACACGAAGAGCTGGACAGCACCTGGCCCAGCCTTGATCTACACCTACTGCCTAAAGAACATGAACGCATGGCAAAGCAGATGACCAACTGCTAGAAGAAGGCCACCACCCAGCCTGACTAACACAAGGAAGGATCTTCACAAAGGAACAGTTCCATCCAACTACCACCCAATAACCTGCCTTACAAAAACATGGAAGCTCCTGTCAGTCATCACAGCCACCAAGCTACAGAACCATATGAACAAGTACATGAATCCAGCTCAGATAGGCATTGGAACCAACACCAGAGGCTCTAAGCACCAGCTCCTAGTAGATAGTGCAGTCACTCAAGACTCGAGATCCAGACAGACCAATCTCAGCACAGCCTGGATTGACTACAGGAAAGCCTATGACTCAATGCCACACACATGGATCTGTGAATGCTTGGCTCTCTACAATGTCGACAGGAAGTTAAGAACCTTCTTCAGAAACTCAATGGGGCTATGGAGAACAACATTGGAAGTCAACTCAAGACAAATAGCACAAGTGACCATCAAATGCGGCATATACCAAGGTGATGCACTGTCACCATTGCTGTTCTGCATAGTCTTGAACCCCCTCAGTCAGATAATTACAGAGTCTGGCTATGGATACAAGTTCAAGAAAGGAAGCACCATCAACCACCTCCTCTACATGGATGACATCAAGCAGTATGCAAAAAACGAACAAGACATCGATTCACTGATCCACCTGACAAGGATCTACAGTGAAGACATCGGGATGTCCTTCGGACTGGAGAAGTGCGGCCAGTTGGTGATAAAGAGAGGCAAAGTAGTCAAGACCAATGGAGTGGAATTACCAGCAGGGCACATAGCACATGTCCAGACATACTACAAATACCTCGGCATCCCACCGGGATATGGTAACCATGATGAGGAGGTGAGGAAAGCAGCAACATCCAAATACCATCAAAGGGTAAGACAGGTCCTGAAGAGCCAGCTCAATGGGAAGAATAAAATCTGCGCCATCAATACATATGCCCTGCCAGTTATCAGATACCCTGCTGGCATAGTGTGCTGCCCAAAAGAAGAGATGGAAGCTGCAGATGTGAAGACACGAAAGCTCCTCACAATGCATGGAGGTCTCCACCCTAAGTCTAGCACCCAAAGATTGTATACCAACAGAAAGGAGGGTGGTCGAGGCTTGATAAGCATCCAAGCCACCATCATGGATGAAACCAGGAGTATCCAGGAATACATCAGAAAAATGGCACCAAAAGAGGAGATGCTGAGAGAAAGCCTAAGGCAACAACAGATCTGGAAGGAAGAACAGGAACATGAAGCGCTATGGCAAGACAAGCCGCTGCATGGGATGTACCATCGACATATAATGGAGGTGGCTGACATGGAGAAATCCTACCAATGGCTGGAGAAAAGCTGGACTCCGAGACAGCACAGAGGCACTAATCATAGCAGCACAAGGGCAAACACTAAGTACCAGATCCATAGAAGCAGGAATCTACCACACAAGACAAGACCCGAGGTTTTATATTTTAAAAATGACAAAAATAAAAATGGGCCAAAGCAAAAGTTTGGGCACCCTTAAAGATTTCTGAGCTCAGATAACTTTGACCAAGGTTTCAGATCTTAATTAGCCTTTTAGGGTTATAGCTTGTTCACTATCGTCATTAATGAAGGCCAGATGTAAATTTCCTAGCTTTATAAAAAGTTAGCCTCCTCTAACCTTGTGCCAAAAAACAGCTGCCGAGCACTCCAAAAATGAAACTGGTGGAGGCCACAAAGCAGGAGAAGGCTATAAGACAATAGCAAAGCGTTTTCAAGTTGGCCTTTCCTCATTTCCAAATGTAATAAAGAAAAGGCCGTTACAAGGCACAGTGGAGGTCAAGATAAGGTCTGGAAGACCAAGCTAAATTTTGAGTGAGAGCTGCTCATAGGATTGTTAGTGAAGCAAATCAGAACCCTCTCTTGACTGCATAAGACCTGCAGAAGATTTAGCAGACTCTGGAGTTGTGGTACATTGTTCTACTGTTCAGAGACACCTGCACAAATATGGCCTTCATGGAAGAGTTATCTGAAGAAAATATCTCCTGCATCCTCACTAGTGATGAGCGAACGTTCTATAATAAGGTGTTATCCGAGCATGCTTGTGTACTAATCGAGTGTGTTTCGGCGTGCTCGAGAAAGCCGTGATACTTGCAAAAGGGGGTGCTACTAGGTACTAATCATGCAGGGTGCCAAAACTTTTGTCCATTTTCCTTTTTGTAATTATTAAAATGTAAAAGATGAAAATATATATATTGTTTGCCTAAAATACAAAGGAAATATGTCATCTTTAACTTTAGGCCTTTTAGAGATCATTTCATCTTCAACTTGCTTAATTGTTCACAACAACAGTAATTTTGACCAGGGGTGCCCAAACGTTTACATGCCACTGTATATACCAGGACTGCATTACATATTTTGGTCCAAGGGTCACATTGCCATACTGAACCAATTTAAAGGGCCGCAAAAAATGTTTAAGGGTTACTTAGATAGTTACATGTAATTAAAGAGGTTGAAAATAATATTCAGGTCCTTCAAGTTCAACCTTTCTCCACTTATATCAATACATCACAAGAACCACTATTAGTACATTAATCACAAAATCAAGTTTTAAGTATTTGAGGATGATTTGGAAAAATCTACAAAAAATTAGTGTGAACACACGCTAACTGCAACTGGAGATTTGAAGCAGAAGCTCTCTAAGTCCTCCTCATAAAAATACTCAAAACTTACATTTCACAATAAGTTTTAACATAGCCATGAAGCTCATTATGGATTGCTACATGGGTAGAAGATCAGATCCACCATCACTACATGGGTGCAGTGCCAGAACCACCTTAAGTACAGGAATGCAACACTAGAACCACTGTCAGTACATGAATGCATCATCAGGACGAACATCATTACATGAATGCAGCACAAGATCCACCGTCAGTACATAAATGTAGAGCTAGAATCACCAACAGTACATTAATGAAGCACCAAACCACTGTCAGTACATGAATGCAAAGTCAGAACCACCATCAGTACATTAATGCAGGGTCATAATCAAAGTCAGTACATGAATGTAGCGCCAGAAACTTCGTCAGTGCATAAATGCCATGCCAGTACATGAATGCCAGAGCCACCATCAATACATGAATGCAGATCACAAACCACCGTCAGTACATGAATGCAGTGTCAGAACCAAGGTCAGTACATGAATGCTGCTCCAGAACTGCCATTAGTACCTTGCTCCAGCACCAGAAACACTGCCAGTACTTGAATGGATCTCCAGAACTACTATCAGTATATCAATGCAGTGCCAGAACCATTGTCAGTACGTGAATGTAGCACCAGAACCAACATGAAGACATGCATGCAGTCCCAGAAGCACCATCAGTACATAAATGTAGTGCCAGAACCACTATCAGTATCTTAAAGGGGTTGTCCGGGCTTTTCACATAATCTCAGTACATATCTGGGCTGCAGAATGGTGACAATAAGTAATTTACCTTCTGTCACCAGTTTGGAGGGTTTTCTAGATATCACTCTCTTGCTTCTGAGAATAACGTCCAAGGGGGGTGTGTTCTGACATTGAAATGAAAACTGGTCGTTTCCTCCTACTCTACTAAAAACCTGCCCTCTATAGCAACAACCCCACCCTCCATAGCAACAGGCCCTCCACATCCACATGAACAAGCCCTCCTCACACAGTAACAAATCTTCCCCCTCTAGCAGCCTCACTGCAGAGAGCAGACCACCCAGCTGCTCCTCCCCCAGACACACACTGAACAGTGATCTATGGAAAGGGAAACTCTAGTGAGGGAAAATCGTCCTGTTCTCATTTCAATGCCAGAACACACACCCCTTGGACGTTCTGATCAGAAGCAAGAGAGAGATATCTAGAAACCCTCCAAACTGGTGACAGAAGGTAAATTACTTATTGTCACCGTTCTGCAGTCCAGATGTGCACTGAGATTATGTGAAAAGCCCGGACAACCCTTTAATGCAGTGCCAGAAACTTTGTCAGTACCTGAATGCAATGCTATAAGTATCTTCAGTACATGAATGCATCTCCAGAACTATCTTCAATATATGAATTCAGTGCCAGAACCACTGTCAGTACATGAATGCAGCAATGCAGCACCAGGACCACCATCACCAGTACCTGAGTGCAGTGCCAGAAATACCATCAGTTCATTAATGCAGCACCAGAACCACCATCAGTACATGAATGCAGTGTCAGGACCACCATCAGTACATGAATACAGTGCCAGGACCACCATCAGTGCATGAATGTAATGCCAGAACCATCATCAGTACCTGAGTGCAGTGCCAGAAACACTGTCAGTACATTAATGCAGTGCTAGAACCACCTTCAGTACATAAAGAGAGTTGTTGTTACCAGTCATTATCAGACTGAGGACCATACAGGAACCACAGTACTGGTGATACATAGTCTGTATCATAAACAAACATTTACACCCAGGTACCCGATAGGTGACATCTTCTCTGACTGGAGGCATCCCCTTCCCATTTATTTCCACATATTAAAGATGCTATCATGAGATTTCATACCCAGAGCTCTAGCAGACTTCCCTCTTCTCCGATCTACATCAGGATTTCCCGAGTGTGTGCCCTTAAAAGTAAAATAATAGTATCATTATACTGCCCCATAAAGATGAATATCTTCTCCATGCTGCACACAGAATAAATAGTTGGTCTTTACTGTGCTTCCTGCACAAAATATTATTGCCCTTATCCATAATGTCTACTCTCCATAATATCTCCCCACACTGCCCCTCTCCATAATGTCCCCCACACTTCCCCTCTACATAATCCCCCTTGCACTGCCCCTCTCCATTATATCCAACATGCAACATTCCTCAAAATAATATTCCCTCCACACTACATTCCTCTACATACTGCCCCCACATTACCCCTCTCCATACTGCCTCTCTCTGTAATTTTACTCCCACAATGAGCCTCTCCGTAATAACACCCTCCCCCACAATGCCTCTCTCCATAATGTTCCCATACGCATTGCCCCACTTCATAATAACCCCCCGACACTGAGGCTCTCCATAATATCCCCTTCACACAGTGCCCCTCTCCTTACTATATCCCCGACATTGAGCCTTTCCATATTACCCCCCACAGTGCCTCTCTGCATAAAGTCCACCTTTCACACCGCCCCTCGCTATATTATGTCCCCTTCCCCTCCCATCAGCACCTTCATATAAAGTAATCATACATTTCATCTTCAGCTCCTCCATTGAGCATTTACTGATGCCCATCTTGTCCGCTGCCTCTGAGGCACCCTACCTTGCGTGATGACTTTGGGGCCCTAGCTGTAAAGCTCTCCTCTGCCCTAGTCCCAACGCTCAAGTGTTCAAGTGTATTCATATTTGACAGACCCACTTTTGAATACAGGAAGGAGGGAGCGGCATCTCACAAATGGCTATCCGGGCTACAGCAAACCCTTTAACAGACCGCATGTTGTGCGGTCCTGCAATATGCCACCAATTAATAATGTAACCACTAGGCTGTGTGCCATGCTATTATAGTCAGGACACAATGCTCCATGCTACAGTAGAGAAACAACTATGCTACACATCACTGTGTAGTAGTGTAACCGCCAAGTTCTTTATCATAATATTGTAGAAAACCACCAAGCTTTGTGCCTCTGTGTAATAGTGTAATCATCAAGCTATTTGCCATAGTATTATAGTCAAACAATGAAGCTCCATACTAGAGGTGACAAACCACTTTGCTAAATTGCACTGAGTAGTAGTGTAACTACCGAAACTCTGGCTGATAACATTGTGGTAACACCACCAAGCTTTGTGCCTCTGTGTAATAGTGTAATCAGCAAACTATGTGCCATGTGCCAGAGTATTATAATGAAAACACCCAACCCCATGCTTCAGTATTGTGGCAAAATCAACAAATTCTGTGTTATAGGAATGTAGTGCAACTGCCAATCTTTGTACCATAATATTGTAGTGAAACCACAAAGCTCCATGCCATGGTATTGTAGAAAAAAAAAAACAATAAGAAGCACACCCATGTTGCAGTAACTGCCAAGCTCAGTGCCTTAGTTTGTAGTGAAATCTCCAAGGTTTGTTCAACAGTATTGTAGTGTAACCACCAAGCTATAAATCTCTGTGTAGTAGTGTAACCACCAAGCTATAAATCTCTGTGTAGTAGTGTAACCACCAAGCTATAAACCTCTGTGTAGTAGTGTAACCACCAAGCTATAAACCTCTGTGTAGTAGTGTAACCACCAAGCTATAAACCTCTGTGTAGTAGTGTAACCACCAAGCTATAAACCTCTGTGTAGTAGTGTAACCACCAAGCTATAAGCCTCTGTGTAGTAGTGTAACCACCAAGCCATAAGCCTCTGTGTAGTAGTGTAACCACCAAGCTATAAACCTCTGTGTAGTAGTGTAACCACCAAGCTATAAACCTCTGTGTAGTAGTGTAACCACCAAGCTATAAGCCTCTGTGTAGTAGTGTAACCACCAAGCTATAAGCCTCTGTGTAGCAGTGCCATCACCAAGTTCCATGCCACTGTATTGTAATAAGACCAATAAGATACATGTTCATGTTGTAGAATAACAGCCAAGCTCAGTGCTTCAGTTTGTAGTCAACCACTAATTTTTAAGCCTCTGTGTAGTAGTGCAACTAAGTTTTAAGCCTCTGTGTAGTAGTGCAACCACCAAGCTTAAAGCCTCTGTGTAGTAGTGCAGCCACCATGTTCCATGCCACTGTATTGTAGTAAGATCAATAAGATACATGCGCATTCTGTAAAATAACAGCCAAGCCCAGTGCCTCAGTTTGTAGTGAAATGTTTTGACTCCAGTTCTAAAACGTAAGTATAAATTTTGAATACAATTGAGAAGACGACACTAATGTTTCCCAACATTTCATTTACCTAATTCTCCTGGTGCCCCTGGCTTTACCCTAGAGGGCCATCTGCCATCTTTGACAAATTTTTCATTAAAATGTATGAAATCTGCAATAATTCCTCTCTGACTTTTTGGCTTAGCCACTATAAAAAGATGGTTGTAAAAATACGAGCACATCAGATAACCGAGGTTTACAGTTACAAAGCAAAGCATGGAAGTGTGAAGTTGTCAAGAGCCAAGAGGTCCTCACCATCACTCCGAGAGAAAATGCCTGTGAGGTAGAAAGTTGGCTCCATCTATAGGTCCCGAATACAATGTGCTTTTAATTTCACTCTTCGACAAGAAGTGAAAAACTGGAGATCACAAAAAGATGTTTGTTTTCACTCGCTGCGTTCACGGATATTACGTATTTCAGCCACAGCAGCTGGGACGCGGCTGCTGCTACTTCGGCTGCTGCCGCTACAGTGGTTTCCAAGTCTATCAGCTTGTCCACCTGCATTCAATCTGCTCTTGGTGTTGACTTGCAGATTCACTTGGGGTTTTTTGAGTGGCGTCTCAAGCCAAAACAGGGATATGAAATCCAGCTTCTTCTGCCAAAACACTAAGCCAGGATTTTCAGTTCAGTAGCCTGAGTCTTGTAAGAATAATACAGATATTAAAAAAAAGTATAGAACAAGGTGTATTGTGGGAATGACTCATATTATTACAATAAATTGAGCATTAGGTTGGAACGCGCACTCCTTGGACGCAACAGATAAATATTCCGGGTCATGGAGCTCAGAGATTAGGAGGACTGGCTTGGAGTTCGAGGCATCACCCAGGTTCTGGGCCCAGCTTCGCTTCGATGTTACTCGCACCTATGGTTTCCTTTTTCTCCATAAGTGACTAGTCAGTGCAAACACAATACACTTTCCATATCTTCTTTAATGGGTTATTCCCCCCCCCCTCAAAAAAAAAAGTTATTTCATATCCTCAAAAATCCTCAAAATCGGGTTCTGCGTCCCGTATTGAATAAAGTACGCATGGTCGACCATTACGCTATTGAGTGTCAATAGGAGTGCTGGAGAAAGTAAGGTACAATGCTCAGCTTTCTCCAGCACTCCCATAGACAACTAACAGGGCAGAGGCCGAGCATGCGCACCTATACTCCATTCAAGATGAGGCTGCAGAACCTGGTTCTTGGGGTTCCATGACCCCAACTTTAGGATTCCTGGGAGTCCCAGTATTAGAATTATGTTCGATGCCCCTACATGTGTCCCCTTCTCCCTCTCAGCAGGAACGCCAGTGTGTTCACTTGCCTTGCCTTGCTGCTCCTGTCCCCGCCATATCTGTCTCCTCCCAGGGTTTGCGCATGGCGCACAGGTCTCCTGGGAGATTGCTTAGAGTGCACGTGCTCCTTGCTTCTTAAAGCTGCTAGGTATTTAAGGCACCTTACCCCAATGAGAGGTGCCTTAGCAATATTAGCACCAGTGAGTTTTCTGCTACCTAGTTGTAAGGTCCCTGTAACCCATACTCTCTGAATCTGATCCTGTCCGTTCTGTTTACCTTACCCAGTCCACCCAGTCTGCACATGATCCTGACCCAGTCCACCCAGTCTGCACCTGATCCTGACCCAATCCACCCAGTCTGCACCTGATCATGTCCATCCCATTTTCCTGACACAGTCCACCCAGTCTGCACCTGATCATGTCCATCCCATTTTCCTGACACAGTCCACCCAGTCTGCACCTGATCCTGTCCATCCCATTTTCCTGACACAGTCCACCTAGTCTGCACCTGATCCTGTCCATCCAGTTTACCTGACCCAGTCCACCCAGTCTGCACCTGATCCTGTCCATCCCATTTACATAACCCAGTCCCCCCAGTCTGCACCTGATCCTGTCCATCCCATTTTCCTGACACAGTCCACCTAGTCAGCACCTGATCCTGTCCGTCCCGTTTACCTGACCCCGTCCACCCAGTCTGCACCTGATCCTGTCCATCCCATTTGCCTGACCCAGTCCACCCAGTCTGCACCTGATCCTGTCCATCCCATTTACCTGACCCACCCGACCCACTGCACTTGATCCTGTCCTTCCTGTTTACCTGACCCAGTCTGCACCTGATCCTGTCCATCCCATTTTCCTGACACAGTCCACCTAGTCTGCACCTGATCCTGTCCATCCAGTTTACCTGACCCAGTCCACCCAGTCTGCACCTGATCCTGTCCATCCCATTTGCATAACCCAGTCCCCCCAGTCTGCACCTGATCCTGTCCATCCCATTTTCCTGACACAGTCCACCTAGTCAGCACCTGATCCTGTCCGTCCCGTTTACCTGACCCCGTCCACCCAGTCTGCACCTGATCCTGTCCATCCCATTTGCCTGACCCAGTCCACCCAGTCTGCACCTGATCCTGTCCATCCCATTTACCTGACCCACTCGACCCACTGCACTTGATCCTGTCCTTCCTGTTTACCTGACCCAGTCTGCACCTGATCCTGTCCATCCCGCTTACTTGACCCAGTTCACCCAGTCTGCACTTGATCCTGTCCGTCCATTTAACTGACCAAGTTCACCCAGTCTGCACCTGATCCTGACCATCCTGTTTACCTGACCCAGTCCACCCAGTCTGACCCTGATCCTGTTCATCCTATTTACCTGACCCAGTCCACCCAGTCTGACCCTGATCCTGTTCATCCTATTTACCTGACCCAGTCGACCCAGTCTGACCCTGATCCTGTTCATCCCATTTACATGACGCAGCCCACCCAGTCTGCACCTGATCCTGTCCATCCTGTTTACCTGAGCCAGTTGACCCAGTCTGCACCTGATCCTGTCCGTCCCATTTAACTGATCCTGTCCACCCAGTCTGCACCTGTTCCTGTCCATCCCATTTACCTGATCCTGTCCACCCAGTCTGCACCTGATCCTGTCCACCCAGTCTGCACCTGTTCCTGTCCTCCCAGGCTGCACCTGATCCTGTTTGTCCCGTTTACCTGACCCAGTCCATCCACTCTGACCCTGATCCTGTTTGTCACATTTACCTGAGCCAGTCCACCCTGTCTGCACCTGATCCTGTCTTGCTTTACTTATACCTGAACCCACTCTGCCTATGCCTACTACTGATTTTGACCCGTCTGAACCTGCACGTGTGATCCCGTACCTTTGGCCATCCCATGTTCCTGTTTTGTACCTGATTCTGCATCTGCCTACTAGCCTCATACCTCCTGCTCCCAGTTCCTGGGGTCCTGCTTCCCCCGTCCCCTTAAGGGTCAGCTACTGCAGCTTCAGGGTTTGTCCTGGAGTAGAATCTGGCGTCCACCTGGATTCAAGTCTAATAACACCATAAGGTCCTCCAGTGAAGAACCAGCTGTTTGCTTAGCTATGCCCCTCCAGACTCTCTCTGGACTGTGGCACGGTGGTTCCACAACTACGTGCATAGCACCCAGATATCAAACATTCAGAAATCAGCAAGTTATTCCCTGAACTGCAGATAGGAAATATAACATCATATTTTGGATTGTTTTAGGGACCTTTCGGTTGCATGTAATAAAGGTTTTTGGAACTGTTCACTCAACTCTCCCTCTGTTGATTGTGTGATACCGGAGTAGGACCCCATAACACAGCTGTACATATATAATTATACACAGGAGATGCCCAGGTTATACCGGCTGTACATATATAATTATACACAGGAGATGCCCAGGTTATACCGGCTGTACATATATAATTATACACAGGAGATGCCCAGGTTATACCGGCTGTACATATATAATTATATGCAGGAGATGCCCAGGTTATACCAGTTGTACATATATAATTATATACAGGAGATGCCCAGGTTATACCGGCTGTACATATATAATTATATGCAGGAGATGCCCAGGTTATACCAGTTGTACATATATAATTATACACAGGAGATACCCAGGTTATACCGGCTGTACATATATAATTATACACAGGAGATGCCCAGGTTATACCGGCTGTACATATATAATTATATGCAGGAGATGCCCAGGTTATACCAGTTGTACATATATAATTATATACAGGAGATGCCCAGGTTATACCAGCTGTGCATATATAATTATATACAGGAGATGCCCAGGTTATACCAGCTGTACATATATAATTATATACAGGAGATGCCCATGTTATACCGGCTGCACATATATAATTATATACAGGAGATACCCAGGTTATGCCAGCTGTACATATATAATTATATACAGGAGATGCCCAGGTTATACCGGCTGTACATATATAATTATATGCAGGAGATGCCCAGGTTATACCAGTTGTACATATATAATTATATACAGGAGATGCCCAGGTTATACCAGCTGTGCATATATAATTATATACAGGAGATGCCCAGGTTATACCAGTTGTACATATATAATTATATACAGGAGATGCCCAGGTTATACCAGCTGTGCATATATAATTATATACAGGAGATGCCCAGGTTATACCAGCTGTACATATATAATTATATACAGGAGATGCCCAGGTTATACCGGCTGTACATATATAATTATATGCAGGAGATGCCCAGGTTATACCAGTTGTACATATATAATTATATACAGGAGATGCCCAGGTTATACCAGCTGTGCATATATAATTATATACAGGAGATGCCCAGGTTATACCAGTTGTACATATATAATTATATACAGGAGATGCCCAGGTTATACCAGCTGTGCATATATAATTATATACAGGAGATGCCCAGGTTATACCAGCTGTACATATATAATTATATACAGGAGATGCCCAGGTTATACCAGTTGTACATATATAATTATATACAGGAGATGCCCAGGTTATACCAGCTGTGCATATATAATTATATACAGGAGATGCCCAGGTTATACCAGTTGTACATATATAATTATATACAGGAGATGCCCAGGTTATACCAGCTGTGCATATATAATTATATACAGGAGATGCCCAGGTTATACCAGCTGTACATATATAATTATATACAGGAGATGCCCAGGTTATACCGGCTGTACATATATAATTATATGCAGGAGATGCCCAGGTTATACCAGTTGTACATATATAATTATATACAGGAGATGCCCAGGTTATACCAGCTGTGCATATATAATTATATACAGGAGATGCCCAGGTTATACCAGCTGTACATATATAATTATATACAGGAGATGCCCAGGTTATACCGGCTGTACATATATAATTATATGCAGGAGATGCCCAGGTTATACCAGTTGTACATATATAATTATATACAGGAGATGCCCAGGTTATACCAGCTGTGCATATATAATTATATACAGGAGATGCCCAGGTTATACCAGTTGTACATATATAATTATATACAGGAGATGCCCAGGTTATACCAGCTGTGCATATATAATTATATACAGGAGATGCCCAGGTTATACCAGCTGTACATATATAATTATATACAGGAGATGGCCAGGTTATACCAGCTGTACATATATAATTATATACAGGAGATGCCCAGGTTATACCAGCTGTACCTATATAAATATATACAGGAGATGCCCAGGTTATACCGGCTGTACATATATAATTATATACAGGAGATGACCAGGTTATACCGGCTGTGCATATATAATTATATACAGGAGATGCCCAGGTTATACCAGCTGTACATATATAATTATATACAGGAGATGCCCAGGTTATACCGGCTGTACATATATAATTATACACAGGAGATGCCCAGGTTATACTAGCTGTACATATATAATTATATACAGGAGATGCCCAGGTTATACCGGCTGTACATATATAATTATATACAGGAGATGCCCATGTTATACCGGCTGCACATATATAATTATATACAGGAGATACCCAGGTTATGCCAGTTGTACATATATAATTATATACAGGAGATGCCCAGGTTATACCAGCTGTGCATATATAATTATATACAGGAGATGCCCAGGTTATACCAGTTGTACATATATAATTATATACAGGAGATGCCCAGGTTATACCAGCTGTGCATATATAATTATATACAGGAGATGCCCAGGTTATACCAGCTGTACATATATAATTATATACAGGAGATGCCCAGGTTATACCGGCTGTACATATATAATTATATGCAGGAGATGCCCAGGTTATACCAGTTGTACATATATAATTATATACAGGAGATGCCCAGGGTATACCAGCTGTGCATATATAATTATATACAGGAGATGCCCAGGTTATACCAGCTGTACATATATAATTATATACAGGAGATGCCCAGGTTATACCGGCTGTACATATATAATTATATGCAGGAGATGCCCAGGTTATACCAGTTGTACATATATAATTATATACAGGAGATGCCCAGGTTATACCAGCTGTGCATATATAATTATATACAGGAGATGCCCAGGTTATACCAGTTGTACATATATAATTATATACAGGAGATGCCCAGGTTATACCAGCTGTGCATATATAATTATATACAGGAGATGCCCAGGTTATACCAGCTGTACATATATAATTATATACAGGAGATGCCCAGGTTATACCGGCTGTACATATATAATTATATGCAGGAGATGCCCAGGTTATACCAGTTGTACATATATAATTATATACAGGAGATGCCCAGGTTATACCAGCTGTGCATATATAATTATATACAGGAGATGCCCAGGTTATACCAGCTGTACATATATAATTATATACAGGAGATGGCCAGGTTATACCAGCTGTACATATATAATTATATACAGGAGATGCCCAGGTTATACCAGCTGTACCTATATAAATATATACAGGAGATGCCCAGGTTATACCGGCTGTACATATATAATTATATACAGGAGATGACCAGGTTATACCAGCTGTGCATATATAATTATATACAGGAGATGCCCAGGTTATACCAGCTGTACATATATAATTATATACAGGAGATGCCCAGGTTATACCGGCTGTACATATATAATTATATACAGGAGATGCCCAGGTTATACCGGCTGTACATATATAATTATATGCAGGAGATGCCCAGGTTATACCAGTTGTACATATATAATTATATACAGGAGATGCCCAGGTTATACCAGCTGTGCATATATAATTATATACAGGAGATGCCCAGGTTATACCAGCTGTACATATATAATTATATACAGGAGATGCCCAGGTTATACCGGCTGTACATATATAATTATATGCAGGAGATGCCCAGGTTATACCAGTTGTACATATATAATTATATACAGGAGATGCCCAGGTTATACCAGCTGTGCATATATAATTATATACAGGAGATGCCCAGGTTATACCAGTTGTACATATATAATTATATACAGGAGATGCCCAGGTTATACCAGCTGTGCATATATAATTATATACAGGAGATGCCCAGGTTATACCGGCTGTACATATATAATTATATACAGGAGATGCCCAGGTTATACCGGCTGTACATATATAATTATATGCAGGAGATGCCCAGGTTATACCAGTTGTACATATATAATTATATACAGGAGATGCCCAGGTTATACCAGCTGTGCATATATAATTATATACAGGAGATGCCCAGGTTATACCAGCTGTACATATATAATTATATACAGGAGATGCCCAGGTTATACCGGCTGTACATATATAATTATATGCAGGAGATGCCCAGGTTATACCAGTTGTACATATATAATTATATACAGGAGATGCCCAGGTTATACCAGCTGTGCATATATAATTATATACAGGAGATGCCCAGGTTATACCAGTTGTACATATATAATTATATACAGGAGATGCCCAGGTTATACCAGCTGTGCATATATAATTATATACAGGAGATGCCCAGGTTATACCAGCTGTACATATATAATTATATACAGGAGATGGCCAGGTTATACCAGCTGTACATATATAATTATATACAGGAGATGCCCAGGTTATACCGGCTGTACATATATAATTATATACAGGAGATGCCCAGGTTACACCGGCTGTACATATATAATTACATACAGGAGATGCCCAGGTTATACCGGCCGTACATATATAATTATATACAGGAGATACCCAGGTTATAACGGCTGTACATATACAATTATATACAGGAGATGCCCAGGTTATGCCAGCTGTACATATATAATAATATACAGGAGATACCCAGGTTATACCGGCTGTACATATATAATTATATACAGGAGTTGCCCAGGTTATACCGGCTGTACATATATAATAATATACAGGAGATACCCAGGTTATACCAGCTGTACATATATAATTATATACAGGAGATGCCCAGGTTATACCAGCTGTACATATAAAATTATATACAGGAGATGCCCAGGTTATACCAGCTGTACATATATAATAATATACAGGAGATACCCAGGTTATACCAGCTGTACATATATAATTATATACAGGAGATGCCCAGGTTATACCAGCTGTACATATATAATTATATACAGGAGATGCCCAGGTTATACCGGCTGTACATATATAATTATATACAGGAGATACCCAGGTTATACCAGCTGTACATATATAATTATATACAGGAGATGCCCAGGTTATACCAGCTGTACATATATAATTATATACAGGAGATGCCCATGTTATACCGGCTGCACATATATAATTATATACAGGAGATACCCAGGTTATACCAGCAGTACATATATAATTATATACAGGAGATACCCAGGTTATACCAGCAGTACATATATAATTATATACAGGAGATGCCCAGGTTATACCGGCTGTACATATCTCTATATATAAAAATGAATGTGTGCGTGTGTGTGTGTATCACCAACCAATCACGAAGCAACTTTCATTTCACCAGAGCTGCTCAAAAGAAGCTGAGCTGTGATTGGTTGCTATGAGCAATAGTTTTCCCACTTGACAACACCTCTGCAGACACTGACATGGTGGGAGAAATCTAGCATCCCTGGGGACATGAGCTCCAGCCATTGTCTGCCTCCCTGAAAGAAGCACAGAGCACATGACAGAAATGAATTCCTCCCTCCTTGTGCCCCTATATCCATCACACATCCTCCGTCCTGTAGGCACATCTCCCCTCTTAAAGGGATCCCTGGTATGGAATGTTAAGACCGTTTCACTCTGCTCTCTGGTTCTGACGCCAGGCTGACGGGATGATGTGGGATATTAGGGGTAGTAGTCCGGTGGCTCTGGATGACGGGATGATGTGGGATATTAGGGGTAGTAGTCCGGTGGCTCTGGCTGACGGGATGATGTGGGATATTAGGGGTAGTAGTCCGGTGGCTCTGGCTGACGGGATGATGTGTTATATTAGGGGTAGTAGTCCGGTGGCTCTGGCTGATGGGATGATGTGGGATATTAGGGGTAGTAGTCCGGTGGCTCTGGCTGACGGGATGATGTGGGATATTAGGGGTAGTAGTCCGGTGGCTCTGGCTGACGGGATGATGTGGGATATTAGGGGTAGTAGTCCGGTGGCTCTGGCTGACGGGATGATGTGGGATATTAGGGGTAGTAGTCCGGTGGCTCTGGCTGACGGGATGATGTGGGATATTAGGGGTAGTAGTCCGGTGGCTCTGGCTGATGGGATGATGTGGGATATTAGGGGTAGTAGTCCGGTGGCTCTGGCTGACGGGATGATGTGGGATATTAGGGGTAGTAGTCCGGTGGCTCTGGCTGACGGGATGATGTGGGATATTAGGGGTAGTAGTCCGGTGGCTCTGGCTGACGGGATGATGTGGGATATTAGGGGTAGTAGTCCGGTGGCTCTGGCTGACGGGATGATGTGGGATATTAGGGGTAGTAGTCCGGTGGCTCTGGCTGACGGGATGATGTGTTATATTAGGGGTAGTAGTCCGGTGGCTCTGGCTGACGGGATGATGTGGGATATTAGGGGTAGTAGTCCGGTGGCTCTGGCTGACGGGATGATGTGGGATATTAGGGGTAGTAGTCCGGTGGCTCTGGCTGATGGGATGATGTGGGATATTAGGGGTAGTAGTCCGGTGGCTCTGGCTGACGGGATGATGTGGGATATTAGGGGTAGTAGTCCGGTGGCTCTGGCTGACGGGATGATGTGGGATATTAGGGGTAGTAGTCCGGTGGCTCTGGCTGACGGGATGATGTGGGATATTAGGGGTAGTAGTCCGGTGGCTCTGGCTGACGGGATGATGTGGGATATTAGGGGTAGTAGTCCGGTGGCTCTGGCTGACGGGATGATGTGGGATATTAGGGGTAGTAGTCCGGTGGCTCTGGCTGACGGGATGATGTGGGATATTAGGGGTAGTCCGGTGGCTCTGGCTGACGGGATGATGTGGGATATTAGAGGTAGTAGTCCGGTGGCTCTGGCTGATGGGATGATGTGGGATATTAGTGGTAGTAGTCCGGTGGCTCTGGCTGACGGGATGATGTGGGATATTAGTGGTAGTAGTCCGGTGGCCCTGGCTGACGGGATGATGTGGGATATTAGTGGTAGTAGTCCGGTGGCCCTGGCTGACGGGATGATGTGGGATATTAGGGGTAGTAGTCCAGAGGCTCTGGCTGACTGGATGATGTGGGATATTAGGGGTAGTAGTCCGGTGGCCCTGGCTGACGGGATGATGTGGGATATTAGGGGTAGTAGTCCGGAGGCTCTGGCTGACTGGATGATGTGGGATATTAGGGGTAGTAGTCCGGTGGCCCTGGCTGACGGGATGATGTGGGATATTAGGGGTAGTAGTCCGGTGGCCCTGGCTGACGGGATGATGTGGGATATTAGGGGTAGTAGTCCGGTGGCTCTGGCTGACGGGATGATGTGGGATATTAGGGGTAGTAGTCCGGTGGCTCTGGCTGACGGGATGATGTGGGATATTAGTGGTAGTAGTCCGGTGGCGCTGGCTGACGGGATGATGTGGGATATTAGGGGTAGTAGTCCGGTGGCTCTGGCTGACGGGATGATGTGGGATATTAGAGGTAGTAGTCCGGTGGCTCTGGCTGATGGGATGATGTGGGATATTAGGGGTAGTAGTCCGGTGGCTCTGGCTGACGGGATGATGTGGGATATTAGGGGTAGTAGTCCGGTGGCTCTGGCTGATGGGATGATGTGGGATATTAGGGGTAGTAGTCCGGTGGCTCTGGCTGACGGGATGATGTGGGATATTAGAGGTAGTAGTCCGGTGGCCCTGGCTGACGGGATGATGTGGGATATTAGAGGTAGTAGTCCGGTGGCTCTGGCTGACGGGACGATGTGGGATATTAGGGGTAGTAGTCCGGTGGTTCTGGCTGACGGGATGATGTGGGATATTAGGGGTAGTAGTCCGGTGGCCCTGGCTGACGGGATGATGTGGGATATTAGAGGTAGTAGTCCGGTGGCTCTGGCTGATGGGATGATGTGGGATATTAGGGGTAGTAGTCCGGTGGTTCTGGCTGACGGGATGATGTGGGCTATTAGGGGTAGTAGTCCGGTGGCCCTGGCTGACGGGATGATGTGGGATATTAGAGGTAGTAGTCCGGTGGCTCTGGCTGATGGGACGATGTGGGATATTAGGGGTAGTAGTCCGGTGGCTCTGGCTGATGGGATGATGTGGGATATTAGGGGTAGTAGTCCGGTGGCTCTGGCTGACGGGATGATGTGGGATATTAGAGGTAGTAGTCCGGTGGCTCTGGCTGATGGGACGATGTGGGATATTAGGGGTAGTAGTCCGGTGGCTCTGGCTGATGGGATGATGTGGGATATTAGGGGTAGTAGTCCGGTGGCTCTGGCTGACGGGATGATGTGGGATATTAGGGGTAGTAGTCCGGTGGCTCTGGCTGACGGGATGATGTGGGATATTAGGGGTAGTAGTCCGGTGGCTCTGGCTGACGGGATGATGTGGGATATTAGGGGTAGTAGTCCGGTGGCTCTGGCTGACGGGATGATGTGGGATATTAGGGGTAGTCCGGTGGCTCTGGCTGACGGGATGATGTGGGATATTAGAGGTAGTAGTCCGGTGGCTCTGGCTGATGGGATGATGTGGGATATTAGTGGTAGTAGTCCGGTGGCTCTGGCTGACGGGATGATGTGGGATATTAGTGGTAGTAGTCCGGTGGCCCTGGCTGACGGGATGATGTGGGATATTAGTGGTAGTAGTCCGGTGGCCCTGGCTGACGGGATGATGTGGGATATTAGGGGTAGTAGTCCGGAGGCTCTGGCTGACTGGATGATGTGGGATATTAGGGGTAGTAGTCCGGTGGCCCTGGCTGACGGGATGATGTGGGATATTAGGGGTAGTAGTCCGGAGGCTCTGGCTGACTGGATGATGTGGGATATTAGGGGTAGTAGTCCGGTGGCCCTGGCTGACGGGATGATGTGGGATATTAGGGGTAGTAGTCCGGTGGCCCTGGCTGACGGGATGATGTGGGATATTAGGGGTAGTAGTCCGGAGGCTCTGGCTGACTGGATGATGTGGGATATTAGGGGTAGTAGTCCGGTGGCCCTGGCTGACGGGATGATGTGGGATATTAGGGGTAGTAGTCCGGAGGCTCTGGCTGACTGGATGATGTGGGATATTAGGGGTAGTAGTCCGGTGGCCCTGGCTGACGGGATGATGTGGGATATTAGGGGTAGTAGTCCGGAGGCTCTGGCTGACTGGATGATGTGGGATATTAGGGGTA
Organism: Dendrobates tinctorius; assembly: GCF_039654945.1. Lineage (NCBI taxonomy): Eukaryota > Metazoa > Chordata > Amphibia > Anura > Dendrobatidae > Dendrobates > Dendrobates tinctorius. The sequence continues at coordinate 8,766,563 of NW_027361824.1, forward strand.
GTAGTCCGGTGGCCCTGGCTGACGGGATGATGTGGGATATTAGTGGTAGTAGTCCGGTGGCGCTGGCTGACGGGATGATGTGGGATATTAGGGGTAGTAGTCCGGTGGCTCTGGCTGACGGGATGATGTGGGATATTAGAGGTAGTAGTCCGGTGGCTCTGGCTGATGGGATGATGTGGGATATTAGGGGTAGTAGTCCGGTGGCTCTGGCTGACGGGATGATGTGGGATATTAGGGGTAGTAGTCCGGTGGCTCTGGCTGATGGGATGATGTGGGATATTAGGGGTAGTAGTCCGGTGGCTCTGGCTGACGGGATGATGTGGGATATTAGAGGTAGTAGTCCGGTGGCTCTGGCTGACGGGATGATGTGGGATATTAGGAGTAGTAGTCCGGTGGCTGTGGCTGACGGGATGATGTGGGATATTAGAGGTAGTAGTCCGGTGGCTCTGGCTGACGGGACGATTTGGGATATTAGGGGTAGTAGTCCGGTGGTTCTGGCTGACGGGATGATGTGGGATATTAGGGGTAGTAGTCCGGTGGCCCTGGCTGACGGGATGATGTGGGATATTAGGGGTAGTAGTCCGGTGGCTCTGGCTGACGGGATGATGTGGGATATTAGGGGTAGTAGTCCGGTGGCTCTGGCTGACGGGATGATGTGGGATATTAGGGGTAGTAGTCCGGTGGCTCTGGCTGACGGGATGATGTGGGATATTAGGGGTAGTAGTCCGGTGGCTCTGGCTGACGGGATGATGTGGGATATTAGGGGTAGTCCGGTGGCTCTGGCTGACGGGATGATGTGGGATATTAGAGGTAGTAGTCCGGTGGCTCTGGCTGATGGGATGATGTGGGATATTAGTGGTAGTAGTCCGGTGGCTCTGGCTGACGGGATGATGTGGATATTAGTGGTAGTAGTCCGGTGGCCCTGGCTGACGGGATGATGTGGGATATTAGTGGTAGTAGTCCGGTGGCCCTGGCTGACGGGATGATGTGGGATATTAGGGGTAGTAGTCCGGAGGCTCTGGCTGACTGGATGATGTGGGATATTAGGGGTAGTAGTCCGGTGGCTCTGGCTGACGGGATGATGTGGGATATTAGGGGTAGTAGTCCGGTGGCTCTGGCTGACGGGATGATGTGGGATATTAGGGGTAGTAGTCCGGTGGCTCTGGCTGACGGGATGATGTGGGATATTAGTGGTAGTAGTCCGGTGGCGCTGGCTGACGGGATGATGTGGGATATTAGGGGTAGTAGTCCGGTGGCTCTGGCTGACGGGATGATGTGGGATATTAGAGGTAGTAGTCCGGTGGCTCTGGCTGATGGGATGATGTGGGATATTAGGGGTAGTAGTCCGGTGGCTCTGGCTGACAGGATGATGTGGGATATTAGGGGTAGTAGTCCGGTGGCTCTGGCTGATGGGATGATGTGGGATATTAGGGGTAGTAGTCCGGTGGCTCTGGCTGACGGGATGATGTGGGATATTAGAGGTAGTAGTCCGGTGGCCCTGGCTGACGGGATGATGTGGGATATTAGAGGTAGTAGTCCGGTGGCTCTGGCTGACGGGACGATGTGGGATATTAGGGGTAGTAGTCCGGTGGTTCTGGCTGACGGGATGATGTGGGATATTAGGGGTAGTAGTCCGGTGGCCCTGGCTGACGGGATGATGTGGGATATTAGAGGTAGTAGTCCGGTGGCTCTGGCTGATGGGATGATGTGGGATATTAGGGGTAGTAGTCCGGTGGTTCTGGCTGACGGGATGATGTGGGCTATTAGGGGTAGTAGTCCGGTGGCCCTGGCTGACGGGATGATGTGGGATATTAGAGGTAGTAGTCCGGTGGCTCTGGCTGATGGGACGATGTGGGATATTAGGGGTAGTAGTCCGGTGGCTCTGGCTGATGGGATGATGTGGGATATTAGGGGTAGTAGTCCGGTGGCTCTGGCTGACGGGATGATGTGGGATATTAGGGGTAGTAGTCCGGTGGCTCTGGCTGATGGGATGATGTGGGATATTAGGGGTAGTAGTCCGGTGGCTCTGGCTGACGGGATGATGTGGGATATTAGGGGTAGTAGTCTGTTGGCTCTGGCTGACGGGATGATGTGGGATATTAGGGGTAGTAGTCTGGTGGCTCTGGCTGACGGGATGATGTGGGATATTAGGGGTAGTAGTCCGGTGGCTCTGGCTGACGGGATGATGTGGGATATTAGGGGTAGTAGTCCGGTGGCTCTGGCTGACGGGATGATGTGGGATATTAGGGGTAGTCCGGTGGCTCTGGCTGACGGGATGATGTGGGATATTAGGGGTAGTCCAGTGGCTCTAGCTGATGGGATGATGTGGGATATTAGTGGTAGTAGTCCGGTGGCTCTGGCTGACGGGATGATGTGGGATATTAGGGGTAGTAGTCCGGTGGCTCTGGCTGACGGGATGATGTGGGATATTAGGGGTAGTAGTCCGGAGGCTCTGGCTGATTGGATGATGTGGGATATTAGGGGTAGTAGTCCGGTGGCCCTGGCTGACGGGATGATGTGGGATATTAGTGGTAGTAGTCCGGTGGCTCTGGCTGACGGGATGATGTGGGATATTAGTGGTAGTAGTCCGGTGGCTCTGGCTGATGGGATGATGTGGGATATTAGGGGTAGTAGTCCGGTGGCTCTGGCTGACGGGATGATGTGGGATATTAGGGGTAGTAGTCCGGTGGCTCTGGCTGACGGGATGATGTGGGATATTAGAGGTAGTAGTCCGGTGGCTCTGGCTGATGGGATGATGTGGGATATTAGGGGTAGTAGTCCGGTGGCTCTGGCTGACGGGATGATGTGGGATATTAGGGGTAGTAGTCCGGTGGCTCTGGCTGATGGGATGATGTGGGATATTAGGGGTAGTAGTCCGGTGGCTCTGGCTGACGGGATGATGTGGGATATTAGAGGTAGTAGTCCGGTGGCCCTGGCTGACGGGATGATGTGGGATATTAGAGGTAGTAGTCCGGTGGCTCTGGCTGACGGGACGATGTGGGATATTAGGGGTAGTAGTCCGGTGGTTCTGGCTGACGGGATGATGTGGGATATTAGGGGTAGTAGTCCGGTGGCCCTGGCTGACGGGATGATGTGGGATATTAGAGGTAGTAGTCCGGTGGCTCTGGCTGACGGGACGATGTGGGATATTAGGGGTAGTAGTCCGGTGGCTCTGGCTGACGGGATGATGTGGGATATTAGGGGTAGTAGTCCGGTGGCTCTGGCTGACGGGATGATGTGGGATATTAGGGGTAGTAGTCCGGTGGCTCTGGCTGACGGGATGATGTGGGATATTAGGGGTAGTAGTCCGGTGGTTCTGGCTGACGGGATGATGTGGGATATTAGGGGTAGTAGTCCGGTGGTTCTGGCTGACGGGATGATGTGGGATATTAGGGGTAGTAGTCCGGTGGCTCTGGCTGACGGGATGATGTGGGATATTAGGGGTAGTAGTCCGGTGGCTCTGGCTGACGGGATGATGTGGGATATTAGGGGTAGTAGTCCGGTGGTTCTGGCTGACGGGATGATGTGGCATATTAGGGGTAGTAGTCCGGTGGCTCTGGCTGACAGGACGATGTGGGATATTAGGGGTAGTAGTCCGTTGGCTCTGGCTGACGGGACGATGTGGGATATTAGGGGTAGTAGTCCGGTGGCTCTGGCTGACGGGATGATGTGGGATATTAGGGGTAGTAGTCCGGTGGCTCTGGCTGACGGGATGATGTGGGATATTAGGGGTAGTAGTCCGGTGGCTCTGGCTGACGGGATGATGTGGGATATTAGGGGTAGTAGTCCGGTGGCTCTGGCTGACGGGATGATGTGGGATATTAGGGGTAGTAGTCCGGTGGCTATGGCTGACAGGATGATGTATAGTGTGTGTGGCTATGCGGAGTGGGCGGGGCTATACACTCATCTTTATATATATGTACATAATCATTATAATTTGTTATAACTAACCCTAGTTAGTTACTATGCCAGGGCAGCGCCGGGCTCTTCAGCTAGTATATTTATATACAGGAGAGTTGTTTCATACACAGAGCCTGCCGGTGCAGGGTATTACAGCACACTATTACAGATCGCCCATTTATCACAGATTTCTCGTCGGTGGATGTGGCTCCGGAGCTGTCCGCGCGGTTTCTCTCTAGGTTTCGGGGGGCGTTGCACCCTCAGACTCTGCACTGTGAATTTATCCCATTCCTCTGATTTGATGGCAATAGATTTCTTCCACCTGGGCCGGGAGCACATTCCACATCTGCCGTTCCCTGTAACCGGACGCTAATTGGAATCGTATGCAGAGCGGGATCCAATTGTGAAATACAAAGCAAGCTTTCTACAGAAGGCTGGGAACAGCAAGCAGGGCCGAGACATGGCGCCGAGCCAAGGAGCTGAGGTGCTGGTCCAAAATCTCAGGATGACGAGAAGTCATTACAAGTGATCGCAAACATAAGGGAGTCAGAATCTGGAGCAAGAGACGGGGAGGAGGGTGTCCATGAAATCAGCAGCCACATATCTGATACCTTCCTGGAATTAAACCAAGTCAGACGCTGACACTCGAGACACGGATGTGAAAATATGTTAAGGTATCCAAAGTATTTCCTATTGATCGGCCGTAAATGTCCCAGACCCCGTATAGGTTTCATGTGGATATCCACACATAATCCGAGGAGTCTTTCCGGGAACAAGAGCGGTATAATGATAATGTCACAGGGCTAAAAGGTCAGGAGCTCCGAGGAGCAACTGCAGACAAGAAGGAGGAAAGCTGCAGATGTCACCAAGTTTACATCCACCAAAGTCTAATATCACGTGAAATAAAGAGCGTGCAAGAGAGGAATCTGAAATACACAACTCATCATATAATACTGCCCCCTATGTACCGAAATAAAACAACCATAATACTGTCCCTATGTACAGGAATATACAGTGCCTTGCGAAAGCATTCGGCCTCCTGGAACTTTTCAACCTTTTCCCACATATCATGCTTCAAACATAAAGATACCAAATGTAAATTTTTGGTGAAGAATCAACAACAAGTGGGACACAATTGAGAAGTTGAACGAAATTTATTGGTTGTTTTAAATTTTTGTGGAAATTCAAAAACTGAAAAGTGGGGCGTGCAATATTATTCGTCCCCTTTACTTTCAGTGCAGGAACTCACTCCAGAAGTTCATTGTGGATCTCTGAATGATCCAATGTTGTCCTAAATGACTAATGATGATAAATATAATCCACCTGTGTGTAATCAAGTCTCCGTATAAATGCACCTGCTCTGTGATAGTCTCAGGGTTCTGTTTGATGCACAGAGAGCATCATGAAGACCAAGGAACACAACAAGCAGGTCTGTGATACTGTTGTGGAGAAGTTTAAAGCCGGATTTGGATACAAAATGATTTCCAAAACTTTAAACATCCTAAGGAGCACTGTGCAAGCGATCATATTGAAATGGAAGGAGTATCATACCACTGCAAATCTACCAAGACCCGGCCGCCCCTCTAAACTTTCATCTCAAACAAGGAGAAGACTGATCAGAGATGCAGCCAAGAGGCCCATGATCACTCTGGATGAACTGCAGAGATCTACAGCTGTGGTGGGACAGTCTGTCCATAGGACAACAATCAGTCGTACACTGCACAAATCTGGCCTTTATGAAAGAGTGGCAAGAAGAAAGCCATTTCTCAAAGATATCCATAAAAAGTGTTGTTTAAAGTTTGCAACAAGCCACCTGGGAGACACCAAACATGTGGAAGAAGGTGCTCTGGTCAGATGAAACCAAAATCGCACTTTTTGGCAACAATGCCAAACGATATGTTTGGCGTAAAGGCAACACAGCTCATCGCCCTGAACACACCATCCCCACTGTCAGACATGGTGGTGGCAGTATCATGGTTTGGGCCTGCTTTTCTTCAGCAGGGACAGGGAAGATGGTTAAAATTGATGGGAAGATGGATGGAGCCAAATACAGGACCATTCTTGAAGAAAACCTGTTGGAGTCTGCAAAAGACCTGAGACTGGGACGGAGATTTGTCTTCCAACAAGACAAGGATCCCAAACATAAAGCAAAATCTACAATGGAATGGTTCACAAATAATAATAATAATAATAATCTTTATTTATATAGTGCCAACATATTCCGCAGCGCTTTACAGTTTAACAGTTTCAAAACACAAGTCATAAGTAACAACGCTAACAATACAATAATTAAAGCAAAATAAGACGAAATAAGACGACCCTGCTCGTGAGAGCGTACAATCTACAATGAGGTGAGGGAGATACAGAGTACAGGTGTGTATTTACAATGGTGTATTTACAATGATGGTCCAGCCATCTTGCAGGAGTGAAGGATGGATGGAGATAGTGAATGGGCTACGCACGCACACTTACACAGAGAATTACTTTGATTAGTGAATGTGATAGGCCGCTCTGAACAGGTGTGTTTTGAGGGAGCGCCTAAAACTATGCAAATTGTGGATAGTCCTGATTTCTTGGGGTAGAGCATTCCAGAGGATAGGAGCAGCACGGGAGAAGTCTTGGAGTCGGGAGTGGGAGGTACGAATTAGTGCAGAGGTTAGTCGAAAGTCGTTTGCAGAGCGCAGCGATCGGCTAGGCCGATAGACAGAAATGAGAGAAGAGATGTAAGGGGGTGCCGCACTGTGGAGAGCTTTGTGGGTGAGAACAAGTACTTTGAATTGGATCCTATAATGAATGGGCAGCCAATGTAAGGACTGGCGAAGAGCGGACGCGTCCGAGTACCGATTACCCAGATGGACGATCCTGGCTGCTGCATTGAGTATGGACTGGAGAGGGGATAGTCGAGTGACGGGGAGGACAATTAATAGAGCGTTGCAGTAATCCAGGCGAGAGTGGATCAATGCAACAGTGAGGGTTTTTGTTGTTTCCATAGTGAGAAAAGGGCGGATTCTAGAGATGTTCTTTAGGTGTAAGCGGCAAGAGCGGGCAAGGGATTGTATATGGGATGTGAAGGAGAGATTGGTGTCAAACATAACACCCAGACAGCGCACCTGCTGCTGGGGTGTTATTGTGGTACCACCCACGGAGAGGGAAATGTCAGATTTAGGGAGGTTAGTAGACGGCGGGAGCAGAAGAAGTTCAGTTTTGGAGAGGTTGAGTTTCAGATAGAGAGCGGACATGATATTGGAGACTGCGGACAGACAGTCACTGGCGTTCTGTAGTACAGCGGGGGTAAGGTCGGGGGAAGATGTGTATAGTTGTGTGTCATCAGCATAAAGATGGTACTGAAAGCCAAATCTGCTGATGGTCTGTCCAATTGGGGCCGTGTAGAGAGAGAAAAGAAGGGGGCCAAGGACTGAGCCCTGAGGTACCCCGACAGCAAGAGGAAGAGGAGATGAAGTGGAGCCAGATAAATAAACGTATCCAGGTGTTAGAATGGCCAAGTCACAGTCCAGACCTGAATCCAATCAAGAATCTGTGGAAAGAGCTGAAAACTGCTGTTCACAAACCATCTCCATCCAACCTCACTGAGCTCGAGCTGTTTGCCAAGGAGGAATGGGCGAGAATTTCAGTCTCTCAATGTACAAAACTGATAAAGACATACCCCAAGAGACTGCAGCTGTAATCGCAGCAAAAGGTGGCGCAAAAAAGTATTAAAGGGGCCGAATAATATTGCATGCCCCACTTTTCAGTTTTTGAAATTCCACAAAAGTTTAAAATAACCAATAAATTTCGTTCAACTTCACAATTGTGTCCCACTTGTTGTTGATTCTTCACCAAAAATTTACATTTGGTATCTTTATGTTTGAAGTGTGATATGTGGGAAAAGGTTGAAAAGTTCCAGGGGGCCAAATACTTTCGCAAGGCACTGCAACTACTATAATACTGCCCCTACGTACAAGATTAGAACTACTATGACAAAACCCCTATGTACAAGAATATAACTACAATAATACTGCCCCTATATACAAGAATATAACTACTATAATACTGCCCCTATGTACAAGAATATAACTACTATAATACTGCTCCTATATACAAGAATATAACTACTATAATACTGCTCCTATGTACAAGAATATAACTACTATAATACTGCTCCTATATACAAGAATATAACTACTATGATACTGCCCCTATGTACAAGAATATAACTACTATAATACTGCTCCTATATACAAGAATATAACTACTATAATACTGCTCCTATGTACAAGAATATAACTACTATAATACTGCTCCTATATACAAGAATATAACTACTATAATACTTCCCCCTATGTACAAGAATATAACTACTATAATACTGCCCCTATGTACAAGAATATAACTACTATAATACTGCTCCTATATACAAGAATATACAGTAGCTACTATAATACTTCCCCCTATGTACAAGAATATAACTACTATAATACTGCTCCTATGTACAAGAATATAACTACTATAATACTGCCCCTATATACAAGAATATAACTACTATAATACTGCCCCTATATACAAGAATATAACTACTATAATACTGCTCCTATGTACAAGAAAATAGCTACTATAATACTGTTCCTATATACAAGAATATAAGTGCTATAATACTGCCCCCTATGTACAAGAATATAACTACTATAATACTGCCCCCTATGTACAAGAATATAACTACTATAATTCTGCCCCTATGTACAAGAATATAACTACTATAATACTGCCCCTATGTACAAGAATATAACTACTATAATACTGCTCCTATATACAAGAAAATAGCTACTATAATACTGTTCCTATATACAAGAATGTAAGTGCTATAATACTGCCCCCTATGTACAAGAATATAACTACTATAATACTGCCACCTATGTACAAGAATATAACTACTATAATACTGCTCCTATGTACAAGAATATAACTACTATAATACTGCCCCTATATACAAGAATATAACTACTATAATACTGCCCCTATATACAAGAATATAACTACTATAATACTGCTCCTATGTACAAGAAAATAGCTACTATAATACTGTTCCTATATACAAGAATATAAGTGCTATAATACTGCCCCCTATGTACAAGAATATAACTACTATAATACTGCCCCCTATGTACAAGAATATAACTACTATAATTCTGCCCCTATGTACAAGAATATAACTACTATAATACTGCCCCTATGTACAAGAATATAACTACTATAATACTGCTCCTATATACAAGAAAATAGCTACTATAATACTGTTCCTATATACAAGAATATAAGTGCTATAATACTGCCCCCTATGTACAAGAATATAACTACTATAATACTGCCACCTATGTACAAGAATATAACTACTATAATACTGCTCCTATGTACATGAATATAACTACTATAATACTGCCCCTATATACAAGAATATAACTACTATAATACTGCCCCTATATACAAGAATATAACTACTATAATACTGCTCCTATGTACAAGAAAATAGCTACTGTAATACTGTTCCTATATACAAGAATATAAGTGCTATAATACTGCCCCCTATGTACAAGAATATAACTACTATAATACTGCCCCCTATGTACAAGAATATAACTACTATAATTCTGCCCCTATGTACAAGAATATAACTACTATAATACTGCCCCTATGTACAAGAATATAACTACTATAATACTGCTCCTATGTACAAGAAAATAGCTACTATAATACTGTTCCTATATACAAGAATATAAGTGCTATAATACTGCCCCCTATGTACAAGAATATAACTACTATAATACTGCCACCTATGTACAAGAATATAACTACTATAATACTGCTCCTATATACAAGAATATAACTACTATAATACTGCTCCTATGTACAAGAATATAACTACTATAATACTGCTCCTATATACAAGAATATAACTACTATAATACTGCCCCTATGTACAAGAATATAACTACTATAATACTGCTCCTATATACAAGAATATAACTACTATAATACTGCTCCTATGTACAAGAATATAACTACTATAATACTGCTCCTATATACAAGAATATAACTACTATAATACTTCCCCCTATGTACAAGAATATAACTACTATAATACTGCCCCTATGTACAAGAATATAACTACTATAATACTGCTCCTATATACAAGAATATACAGTAGCTACTATAATACTTCCCCCTATGTACAAGAATATAACTACTATAATACTGCTCCTATGTACAAGAATATAACTACTATAATACTGCCCCTATATACAAGAATATAACTACTATAATACTGCCCCTATATACAAGAATATAACTACTATAATACTGCTCCTATGTACAAGAAAATAGCTACTATAATACTGTTCCTATATACAAGAATATAAGTGCTATAATACTGCCCCCTATGTACAAGAATATAACTACTATAATACTGCCCCCTATGTACAAGAATATAACTACTATAATTCTGCCCCTATGTACAAGAATATAACTACTATAATCTTGCCCCTATGTACAAGAATATAACTACTATAATACTGCCACCTATGTACAAGAATATAACTACTATAATACTGCCCCTATGTACAAGAATATAAGCACTATAATACTGCCCCTATATACAAGAATATAACTACTATAATACTGCTCCTATTTACAAGAATATATCTACTATAATAATTCCCCCATGTACAAGAATATAACTACTATAATACTGTCATATGCAAGAATATAAGTGCTATAATACTTTCCCCTATGTACAAGAATATAACTACTATAATACTGCCCCTATGTACAAGAATATAACTACTACAATACAGCCCCTATGTAAAAGAATATAACTAGTATAATACTGCCCCTATGTACAAGAATATAACTACTATAATACTGCCCCCCTATGTACAAGAATATAACTACTATAATACTGCCCCCTATGTACAAGAATATAACTACTATAATACTGCCCCCTATGTACAAGAATATAACTACTATAATACTGCCCCCTATGTACAAGAATATAACTACTATAATACTGCCCCTATGTACAAGAATATAACTACTATAATACTGCTCCTATGTACAAGAATATAACTACTATAATACTGCCCCCCTATGTACAAGAATATAACTACTATAATACTGCCCCCTATGTACAAGAATATAACTACTATAATACTGCCCCTATGTACAAGAATATAACTACGATAATACTGCTCCTATGTACAAGAATATAACTACTAAAATACTGCCTCCTAGCTGTGAGGTTGTGTGTTTGTAGCTCTCCTGATGTCTGGAGCAAGCCCAGGGGGAGGCCACCCTGGGCGGGGTAACTCCCCAAGCAAGGCCCAGGCTTCCAGGCCTACACTTGGAAGTAACACCCAAGTTGTGTCTAAGGCGGATGCAAGTCCCAAAGTTGTTTCTGAGGGAAAGAAAGCTCAGAATGGAAGTAGCAGCAGCAGCAAGAAAGATGAAGCTGTGAAAGTACGTAAAGTAACGGAACAAGGAAAAGCCATGGCTGTGGGTAAGAAAGTTCCAGTTAAGCAGTCGGCCAGCCAAGGCAAGCAGAGTGAAGGACAACTAGGAGAAATCCAGAAGAAATCTACTGGTGAGAAGCTGAATGGAGGAAAGCAGCCTGCAGCTCATGAGGTGCCATCACCATCTTCAGGTGTGCAGCTGACTCCCAGCAGACAGAGGAGAACCTCACTGGAGAGACAGACGCTCCAGGAGAACCTGCAGCAGAAGCATGTGGTGGCCAGCATGGCGAGCTCTGGGCGCACAAGGTCGCAGTCAGGTGGCAGCAGTAAAAGTGCTGTGGAGCCTGGAGCCACGAAACCAGCGGTGGTGAAAGTTAAGGAGACGTCTGGTTTCAAGCATCCAGGGACATTGCTGAAAGCAGGATCCCAGGAGGAGATGCCATGTGCACCTAAGCTTCAGGTCGCAGAGGAGATCCCAGGACTGGTCAAGAGGCTCGGTGAGTTACAGCAGCTCAAAGACTTGCTGCAGAAACAGATAGACATGGGCTATAATGTAAAGGCTGCTAATCCTGGTGGGGATCACACCTTTTGTGATCAGACTCTGAACATGCTTGGTATACAGCTGGCAAAAGTGGTGACGGACATGGACTGTATCCTAGAGAAGATGGGGCCCCTGGCAGAGACTTATAGGAACCAGGAACTGTTTATGGCACACAAGCAGGACTCTGCAGGTTCCAGCTCAGACATTGTCCCAGGTGAGCCCCAGAAGCCGGTGCGGCCAGTGCTGCAGCCTGCAAGTTTTTGCTTCCAAAAGGGTCAGATACTGCAGCTGCAGCAGCCTGCGGCAGATCCCAAGCAGCAGCATGTTATGCAGATTCCAGCAGGTGTACCACAAGTCTCAGAATGCCCAGCACAGCAGCCTGCAGCAGATTCCAAGCAGCAGCATGGACTGCACTTTCCAGCAGAGGGACTACAAGTCTCAGAATGCCAAGCACAACAGTTGGGCGGTGGACATGTGCCGGTCATTACTGATGGTGCCCAGCAGGGCTCTGATGCTGGGGATAACCGCACTGTATCTGGGGGGTCGGGGGGTTGGGGGAGCACAGTATCTTTGGTGGACGCTGCACAGTCTGATAATGACATTGATGCTGATGATAACAATGTGCATGATAATGTCTGTGATTTTCCCCCTTTAATTTCGAGCACACAAGGTGTGGCTGCCCCTCCTGCTGCAGACCTTCACCCCGTCAGTCAACCCAATGTGACCCCGCACGGTCCCCCCAGTAATGCCTGGAGTCGTGGCGCTCCGTCTTTTACCTCTGGTACCAATTATACAGGCCAGGCGTTTAAACGGAGAAACGTCATGCGTTTCCGGCACAGAGGTGCCAAGGAGGACCTGCCAGACAGGAGGTTTGTCATCAGGGAGCTCTTGTGCCACCAGATGGGGTTTGTGCCAGTCAGCATCCTGGCAGTGATTAATCTTCCAGACAGGCAGGGCTATGATGTCAGCTTTAAGCTCATGTCTGACCTGGACAGATTCTGGTCTAGTTTCCCCAAGTTTAGAGACACGGAAGGGCTGGAGTAAGTTCAGCTTTATTCCTATCTCTAAGCCAGATACCGTTACTGTTAGTGTCATCTTCTGGAATGAGTCTGTTCCCCCGCAGGACATTGTGGTGTGGCTCCGGAGGCATTGTGACCTGGTCTCTGACCTCACCAAAAGCAGAGACAGTGATGGTATCTGGTCGGGAGGGTGGCGGGTTTTGGTGAAACTGCGCCAATGCAATAACATCACTGCCCATTTACCCAACTCCTTCTTTATTGGGAGGGAGAGGGGTGTGTGTTTCTATCCTGGGCAGCCTCGTAAGTGCTTTAAATGTGGCAAGGCCGGTCACCTGGCAAATACCTGTACTGTGGTGAAGTGCAGCCTGTGTGGGGAGGTCGGCCATCTAGCTGCAGACTGCCAGAACATCAGGTGCAACCTCTGTGGGAAGATCGGTCACCCTCACAGGGACTGTCCAGACGCCTGGCACAATATCTGTAAGGACTTTCCTGACGAGGACTTGGTGGCAGGGGCAGAGATTCTGGAGGAGGCAGCTTTACTGTCAGGGGAAATACTGACCAGACCAGAGGTCCACCAGGGGTCTACTCAGCTAACACCAGAGCAGCAGGGTTCAGAGAGAGAACAGGGGAGTATGGAGGTTGTACCTCAGGGGCAGCAGTCACAGGAAGGCATTACTTCAGTGCTACCATCTGTGTCTGAAGAGTATAGCAATAATCAGAAAAGGAAGAAAAAGGACAAGGCCTCCCGTAAACCTGAGGGGTATGACACTGGCCAAGGAGCCGGGAAGAAATTCCAGAGCTCTGCAGGTGTAATGGTCGTATCTAACAGGTTTGATGTTCTGTCTGAGTCTGACGGCGATTTTGAAGATGACCTTAAGAGAATTGACGCAGAGTGTGATAGGGACGTAGAGGATTGTCCTCCGCCAAAGCGGAAGCCCTTACCTGAGGGCACTCGGGTAGAGTCTGAGATGGAGACCGGTGGTGAACAGAATAACTCCGACTCAGATCTGTGATGCTGTCAACCAGATAATGTGCGAACTCAGATAGGAAAAATCATTAGGAGAAATTAGGAAATGTTAAGATAGAGAAGGATGAGTCACTGGGTAGGAATATGATGAGCTCTGTTTGCAAAGTGTTTTTTTTTTTTCCCTCCTCAAACTAGGAGTATGGACTCTAAGTTAATTTGATATGTATAAACTGGATATGTAATGAATGTATGTACAATCCAAGTGAATTCAGTTTTGTATTATTGGAGGAATGTTATTTGTATTTGTTTGGTTTTTACAATAAAAATTGCCCCTATGTACAAGAATATAACTACTATAATACTGCCCCTATGTACAAGAATATAACTACTATAATACTGCCACCTATGTATAAGAATATAGCTACTATAATACTGCCACCTATGTACAAGAATATAACTAACATGCAGGGGTGGCATTTATGCACATGTAATCTAAGTACATGTATCAAAGTACTTCTGGCAGTTATAACATGGATGAATGTGACACGCATCTCTATTCTCTTCATACAGGTAACCAGCTTTTCCAATCTCTGCTCTGAATCCACTCCTGTGTCTCCATTCAATGTCAGCAAGCAGTTAATCCTGAATGCTATCTATGTGTTTTCAACTCTGCAAGCTTATATCTGGTAACCAGCTTTTCCAATCTCTGCTCTGAATCCACTCCTGTGTCTCCATTCAATGTCAGCAAGCAGTTAATCCTGAATGCTATCTATGTGTTTTCAACTCTGCAAGCTTATATCTGGTATATAGTTTTTTCAACTTACTCTGCTTGTCCCCTTATGTTGTGAGGTCAAGAAACTTTTCAAAGTGCTTTATGATCCATGTAGTGCTGGACATGTGTTTATTTGACCACAACATTTTATTGGGTCCTGGTGTCTCAATTTAGTGTGATTGATTAACGAGAAGAGAGAGAGCCACAAAAAAAAAAAAAACTTAGCCTCAACCTCCTATATATTCGAGCCTAGCTAGGGGGAGCATTTATGCAGGGGTGGCATTTATGCACATGTAATCTAAGTACATGTATCAAAGTACTTCTGGCAGTTATAACATGGCAGTTAGACAGGGCAGGAGACAGATAAGACATTTATATACATCTACTCTCTGTACATTTGGAGGACAACAAATATATACCATATGTATTTGTGTAATGTATATCCTTGCCGCTGCATTCACACACATCCACCGCCCTGGCATTAACTCACCACACTCCATCCATATTGGCCCCTCGCTTCTTTCCTCTCCTTTGTATAGCACTCATGCTCTTTTCACATTGTTAAATTGCACAGATCCAGCCAGTCCCACCATTCAACACCAGAGACGCTCTCACAAATCACTTAACCATCTGCTCACTCTTTCTATCCTCCTTCTCCTAGTTGCAGGAGACATTGCTCCCAACCCTGGTCCCCCATGTTATAGAAAGTCAAACCCCCCCACTGCTACACTCAGTAACCCCTCTAATCTTATTAATATTCCCTGCATGCCATCTGTCTCTCTTAATTGTGCACTTTGGAATTCTTGCTCAGTGTGTAACAAACTCTCCTTCATTCATGACTTCTTCCTTTCTAATTCTCTTAACCTTCTGGCTCTTACTGAAACCTGGATCCAGCAGTCAGATACTACCGCTGCTGCTGTTCTTTCATACGGGGGGCTACACTTCTCTCATACCCCAAGATCAGACAATAGAGCTGGTGGAGGCGTTGGTCTGCTCCTATCACCAAAATGTACATTTCAGGTTATCCCTCAAGTACCCTCACTTGTCTTCCCTTCTTTTGAGGTCCATGCCGTCAGACTCTACACCCCCTTCTCCATGCGAGTGGCGGTGGTGTATCGTCCTCCCGGCCCCTCCCATCAGTTCCTGGATCATTTTGCCACTTGGCTTCCACATTTTCTCTCCTGTGACATCCCTACCCTCATCATGGGAGATTTCAACATCCCCATTGCTCTTCCCCTCTCACCATCTGCTACTCACCTTTTATCTCTAACCTCCTCATTTGGCCTTTCGCAGCTTACTAATTCTCCAACGCATGAAGACGGAAACTCCCTCGACTTGGTCTTCTCTCGGCTTTGTGCAGTGGATGATTTTGCAAACTCCCCTCTCCCGCTCTCTGACCACAATCTTCTTTCATTCTCTATAAAGAACTGCCAGGCTGCTCAGGTCACCCCCACTGTCCAGACTTATAGAAACATACAGGCCATTAACACCCAGAAACTTCTGAAGAACTTGCAGTCTTCATTGGCCCCTATCTCCTCCCTCTCATGTCCTGATTCTGCATTGAAGCATTACAATGAAACACTTCAAACTGCCCTGGATGAATTTGCACCCCCTATAAATAGAACACCACAACGCAGACGGCGACAACCCTGGCACACGGTGCAAACACGTTTCCTGCAGCGGTGCTCCAGGTGCGCCGAACGTCTGTGGAGAAAATCCAATCTACACGAAGATTTCATCCATTTTAAGTTTATGCTTAGAACATACAACACTGCCCTTCACCTCTCCAAACAAACCTATTTCAACACCCTCATCACCTCACTGTCCAATAACCCGAAACGTCTCTTTGACACTTTTCATTCCCTACTCAATCCAAGAGTACAGGCCCCAACCACGGAGCTCCGAGCTGACGATCTGGCCACTTACTTCAAAGAAAAAATTGACCAGATCCGACAGGAAATTATCTCCAAATCCCCTCATACCATGCACTGTCCTCCCTCCCCCACTGCATCTAACTCACTCTCTGATTTTGAACCAGTCACAGAAGAAGAAGTAAGCAGGCTCCTTGCATCTTCTCGCCCAACTACTTGCACCAGTGACCCATTTCCGTCACATCTCCTCCAGTCCCTTTCCCCTGCTGTCACCCCTCACCTAACTAAAATATTTAACCTCTCTCTCTCTTCTGGTATTTTTCCCTCCTCATTTAAGCATGCCATCATACATCCACTACTTAAAAAACCATCCCTCGACCAAAACTGTGCCGCTAACTATAGACCTGTCTCTAATCTTCCCTTCATCTCTAAACTCCTGGAACGCCTGGTCCACTCCCGTCTTATCCGCTATCTCTCAGAAAACTCTGTTCTCGACCCTCTCCAATCCGGTTTCCGCTCTTTACACTCCACTGAAACTGCCCTCACTAAAGTCTCTAATGATCTGCTAACAGCTAAAACAAATGGTCATTACTCCATGCTAATTCTCTTGGATCTCTCTGCAGCATTCGACACTGTGGATCATCAGCTCCTCCTCACTATGCTCCATTCCATTGGCCTCAAGGACACCGTTCTCTCCTGGTTCTCCTCCTATCTCTCCGACCGCTCCTTTACTGTTTCTTTTGCCGGTTCCTCCTCCTCTCACCTTCCCCTTACTGTTGGGGTTCCTCAAGGATCGGTTCTAGGCCCCCTCCTCTTCTCCTTGTACACTGCCCCTATTGGTCAAACAATCAGTAGATTTGGTTTCCAGTACCATCTCTATGCTGATGACACCCAATTATACGCTTCTTCTCCTGACATCACGCCAGCCTTTCTAGAAAACACTGGCGATTGTCTAAACGCTGTGTCTAACATCATGTCCTCACTATATCTGAAACTGAACCTGTCAAAGACTGAACTCCTTGTGTTTCCTCCCGCTACTAATGTACCTACACCCGACATTGCCATTTCCGTCTGTGGTTCCACTATTACTCCCCAGCAACATGCCCGCTGTCTTGGGGTCATACTTGATTCCGAGCTTTCCTTTGCCCCCCACATTCGATCACTGGCTCGCTCTTGTCATCTGCACCTCAAAAACATTTCTAGAATTCGACCTTTTCTTACTTTTGACTCTGCAAAAACTCTTACTGTTTCTCTTATTCATTCTCGTCTCGACTATTGTAACTCTCTTCTAATCGGTCTCCCTCTTACAAAACTCTCCCCTCTCCAATCTGTCTTGAATGCTGCAGCCAGGATCATATTCCTCACCAATCGTTACACCGATGCCTCTACCTTGTGCCAGTCATTACACTGGCTACCCATCCACTCCAGAATTCAGTATAAACTTATTACCCTCACCCACAAAGCCCTCCATGGCTCAGCACCACCCTACATCTCCTCCCTTGTTTCAGAACACCACCCTACCCGCGCCCTCCGTTCTGCTGATGACCTGAGGTTAGTATCCTCAATAGTCAGAACCTCCCACTCCCGTCTCCAAGACTTTACACGTGCCGCGCCAATTCTTTGGAATGCACTTCCCAGGTCAATACGATTAGTCCCCAATCCCCACAATTTTAAGCGTGTCCTGAAAACGCATTTATTCAGACTGGCCTATCGCCTCAACACATTAACCTAACCTATCCCTGTGTGGCAGAGCCAAAAGTTTTACCATAACCAGGTTCCCAGCATCATGTTCCCACATGCTTTATGCATCCATTAGCCCTTTGTGTCTGTACTGTTACACACTTAACATTATGGCTGGTCCATACAATCAGGGCAACTGTTACCACCCACCTTTCGTGTCTACCTCTTTCCTCATAGACTGTAAGCTTGCGAGCAGGGCCCTCATTCCTCTTGGTATTTGTTATAATCTACTGTATGTGATTATTGTTATGCTGTAATGTCTATTGTCTGTACAAATCCCCTCTGAAATGTAAAGTGCTGCGGAATATGTCGGCGCTATAAAAATAAAATTTATTATTATTATTATTATTATTATTATTATTATTACTACTATAATACTGCCCCTATGTACAAGAATATAACCACTATAATACTGCCCCCTATGTACAAGAATATAACTACTATAATACTGCCCCCTATGTACAAGAATATAACTACTATAATACTGCCCCTATGTACAAGAATATAACTACTATAATACTGCCCCTATATACAAGAATATAACTACTATAATTCTGCCCCTATGTACAAGAATATAACTACTATAATACTGCCCCCTATGTACAAGAATATAACTACTATAATACTGCCCCTATATACAAGAATATAACTACTATAATTCTGCCCCTATGTACAAGAATATAACTACTATAATACTGCCCCCTATGTACAAGAATATAACTACTATAATACTGCCACCTATGTACAAGAATATAACTACTATAATACTGCCCCTATGTACAAGAATATAGCTACTATAATACTGCCCCCTATGTACAAGAATATAACTACTATAATACTGCCACCTATGTACAAGAATATAACTACTATAATACTGTCCCTATATACAAGAATATAACTACTATAATTCTGCCCCTATGTACAAGAATATAACTACTATAATACTGCCCCCTATGTACAAGAATATAACTACTATAATACTGCCACCTATGTACAAGAATATAACTACTATAATACTGCCCCTATGTACAAGAATATAGCTACTATAATACTGCCCCCTATGTACAAGAATATAACTACTATAATACTGCTCCTATGTACAAGAATATAACTACTATAATACTGCCCCCTATGTACAAGAATATAACTACTATAATACTGCCCCTATGTACTAGAATATAACTACTATAATACTGCCCCCTATATACAAGATTATAACTACTATAATACTGCCCACTATGTACAAGAATATAACTACTATAATACTGCCCCCTATGTACAAGAATATAACTACTATAATACTGCTCCTATGTACAAGAATATAACTGCTATAATACTGCTCCTATATACAAGAATATAACTACTATAATACTGCCCCTATGTACTAGAATATAACTACTATAATACTGCCCCTATGTACAAGAATATAACTACTATAATACTGTCCCTATGTACAAGA
Organism: Dendrobates tinctorius; assembly: GCF_039654945.1. Lineage (NCBI taxonomy): Eukaryota > Metazoa > Chordata > Amphibia > Anura > Dendrobatidae > Dendrobates > Dendrobates tinctorius. Next base: position 8,786,331 of record NW_027361824.1, read on the forward strand.
ATATAACTACTATAATACTGTCCCTATGTACAAGAATATAACTACTATAATACTGCTCCTATATACAAGAATATAACTACTATAATACTGCCCCTATGTACAAGAATATAACTACTATAATACTGTCCCTATGTACAAGAATATAACTGCTATAATACTGCTCCTATATACAAGAATATAACTACTATAATACTGCCCCTATGTACAAGAATATAACTACTATAATACTGCCCCCTATGTACAAGAATATAACTACTATAATACTGTCCCTATGTACAAGAATATAACTACTATAATACTGCTCCTATGTACAAGAATATATCTACTATAATACTGCCCCTATGTACAAGAATATAACTACTATAATACTGCTCCTATGTACAAGAATATATCTACTATAATACTGCTCCTATGTACAAGAATATAACTACTATAATACTGCCTCCTTGCTGTGAGGTTGTGTGTCAGTGGTTCTCCTGATGTCTGGAGCAAGCCCGGGGAGGGGCCACCCTGGGCGTGGAAGCTCCCCTGGCAAGGCCCAGGCTTCCCGGCCTACACTGGGACTAGCCTCTCAGGCTTCTACTAATGGGAATGTTAATCCCAAAGCCGCTGTGAGTCCAGTGAATGCAGCGAGTCAAAACTGCAGCAGTTCGGTGAAGGAGGAGAAAGCTGTGACTAAAGTTTTGGGAGGAAAACCTTCTCCAGTTCCAGCAAAGAAGCCAGAAGGAAAAGTGTCAGTGAGTGATGGAATCCAGCTGAATGTGAAGTCTTGTAGCTCCCCAGTCAGTAAGCAGCTCCTGCCAGGTGCACAGGTGAGATCGGCCCCAGCTGTGCAGATCACCTCTCCTGCTTCCAGGCAGAGACGGACGTCTTTGGAAAGACAGACAATGCAGGAGAACCTACAGCAGCATGGCAGTATGGCGCGGTCAGGACGCACACGGTCACAGTCAGGTGGCAGCGATAAACCTGCTGCGGAGCCTGCATCCAGCCAAGGGGCCACAAAATCATCCGTGGTGGACCTGCACAAGACTGTCTTCAAAACCCCTGTACCCGTGGTCAAGACTAAACCTGTGGGGCCGGCGCGTGCACCCGAGCTGCAGCTAGCGGATGAGATACCGGGACTTGTCCGAAAACTGGGTGAGTTACAGCAGCAAAAAAAAGTGCTGCAAATGGAGGTAGACGTCATCTGTAGCCTAAAGACCACTAATCCTGCCAGTAATGACGCGTATGACCTGAGACTGAACACACTGGGTGTACAGCTGGCGAGTGTTGTGCAGGACACTGAGTCTGTGCTGGAGAGCATGGGGCCCCTGGCAGAGACCTACAGGAACCGCGAGCGGTTCGCCTCCTATAAGCAGGACTGTGCTGTAGAGGCCAGGACCCCTGATGTTCAGGACGGGACCCCCCAGCAGCGGACACGGCCAGTGTTACAGGCTGCCCGCTTCTGCTTCCAGGAGGGAAAACAACTGCAGCAGCAGGCAGCTCAGTGTGAACAGGAGCATACACTGCAGACTGCAGCAGAGGCACCACAGGTCCCAGAATGCCCCACACAGGAGCAGGACAGTGTATGTGAGACTGTTTGTGCTGCTGAGGCAGCCGAGTGTGAACAGGAGCATACACTGCAGACTCCAGCAGAGGCACCACAGGTCCCAGAATGCCCCACACAGGAGCAGGACAGTGTATGTGAGACTGTTTGTGTTGATGAGGCTGAGGCTGAGGCTGAAGCACAGACTGTGGCTGGGGATGCTGTGCCCATGGGGTCGGGGGTTGGAGGGGTTTCACACTCTGTATTGGACGTCGCACTGTCTGATGATAATGATGCTGCTCATGATAATGTGCATGATATGTGTGATTATCCCCCTTTGCCATCTAGTCCACAAGGTGTGACAGCCCCCCCTGCTGCAGGCCCTCTCCCTGTCAGTCAGCCCAGTGTGACCCGGCAGGTGCCCCCCAGGAATGCCTGGAGCCGCGGCGCCCCATCCTTCACTTCCAGCGCCAGGTATACCGGCCAGACATTCAAACGTATTAATGTGGTGCGGTTTAAATACATAGGTGCCAAGGAGGATCTGCCACAACGCAGGTATGTGGTGAGAGAGCTGCTCTGCGGCCAGATGGGGTTTGTGGCAAATGAGATACTGGCAGTGTCTAATCTTCAGGACAGGCAGGGCTACGAGGTCAGCTTCAAGCTCATGTCTGACCTGGACAGATTCTGGGCCAATTACCCCAAGTTCAGAGATGCTGAGGGCTGGAATAAGTTTGTGTTGGTTCCTATCTCCAGGCCAGACACTGTCACAGTGAATATCACCTTCTGGAATGAGGCCGTTCCTCCACAGGACATCGAGGTGTGGCTCCGGAGACACTGTGACCTCGTCTCTGGACTCACCAAGGTCAGAGATGAGGATGGTATCTGGACAATGGGGTGGCGGGTCTTGGTAAAATTGCGGCAATGTAATAACATCACTGCCCACTTACCCAACTCCTTCTTCATTGGGAGGGAGAAGGGAAGGTGTTATTATCCAGGGCAACCCAGAAAGTGCTTCAAATGTGGTGGGAAAGGTCATCTGGCTAACGCCTGTACTGTGGTGAAGTGCAGTCTGTGTGGGGCAATCGACCATGTCGCTGCAGACTGCCGGGACGTCAGGTGCAACCTCTGTGGTAGGATGGGCCACCCTCACAGGGACTGTCCAGACGCCTGGCACAACATCTGCAGAGTCTTCCCTGATGAGTTAGTGATGGCAGGGGCAGAGGCTCAGGAGGATGAGGATGTGGTGGCAGGGACACATGAGGAGTATTTAATGTCAGGAGAGATGTTGACCAGCTCAGATGCCCCCACCAGCAGTCCACTCAGGCAGCACCAGAGAAGCAGGGTGCAGAGGGGAACATGGAGGTCGTCCATCAGGTCCAGCAGCCTCAGATACCCCCCCTTCAGCATCACTGTCTGTATTTGATGACTGGAGCATTAATAGTAATAAAAGGAAGAAAAAGAACACATCCTCCCGTAAAACTGAGGCAGAATATGAAACTGGTCAGAGTGCTAGTAAGAAGGTTCAGAATTCTGCAGGAGTGATGGTCGTGTCCAACAGGTATGGAGTTTTAAATGACTCCAATGGTGACGATTATGAGGAAGAGTAGAGGAAAGTTGATGCTGAGTGTGACAGGGACATAGAGAACCATCCCCCGCCAAGCCCTTATCTGTAGACCCTCAGGTAGAGTCTGACATGGACACCGGTGGTGGACAGAACATCTCTGACTCATGATGATGGCTGTTACTCTGCTCCTTCTATATTGTGTTGTGATGGCGGGGTTCTCATTGACAGTGACCTCGAGTAATGTGAATAGCATTAAGCTGAGGAGAACTAGACACGCGGTGTATGAGCATCTCAAATATCTGGACACACATGTCATCTTCCTGCAGGAGACACGACTGACATCTCTGGGGCTTATGAGAGAGGCTGAGAGGGAATGGCGTTCCGGTCCTTCTTTCTGGTCACTGGCTGTGGAGCCTTACGCCGGGGTCGCCGTCCTGTTTAACACCAATGATGTGACTGTGCATAGGATGACGGAGGTGGCCATAGGAAGATGTTTGGTCCTAGAAGTCACTATCCATGGGAGGCGACTCCGGCTTATTAACATCTATGGGCCACAGACGGTGACTGACAGGATCCAGCGGTTTAATGACGTCAAGCCTTACCTCTTCACTTCTCTTCCAGTGGTGATGGTGGGGGACTTTAATGCCATAATGACATCAGGTGACCGCTCCTCAGGCAGGACAGTGACCAGGGACGGTAAGGTCCTACATAACGTCATAATGCAGGCAGGACTGACTGACGTTTTCACACAGGGTGGGCGACAGCCAAAATTCACATATTCATGTTCCAACAGGAGCAGTAGGATAGATTTTGCTTTTGTCAGTCCTACTGAGGCTGTCGGCGCCCTGGGTGAGAAGGTCGTCCCTTACTCTGACCACCTCACCTTGTGCTTCTCTTTGGGGACATCTAACCGTCCAGACATTGGTAGAGGGTTGTGGAAGCTCAATTCCAGTCTCCTGGATGATGCCTATGTTCAGAGCTGTGTTCACTCCCTTATCCAGCTTCATCTAGACAGGGTTGACTTCTATAACAACATGACCGACTGGTGGGAGGACGTCAAGGAGGATATCAGATCCCTCTTAAAGAGACTGTCAGTTAATAAAGGGAGGAATAAGTACAGCCAGTACCTAAAACTGAGCAAAGAATTGGAGTCACTGTATTCGGCGGGCGGGGATGACAAAGTGAAGATCGACCGGCTGAAATCTGAGATAAGGCAGTATCAGTATAGCAGGTATACCTCCCTGGTTCTTGAACGGGATTATGGGTCCTTAGGGGCCCCTGATCCCTTTGAGAATTGCAGGGAGAGGGTGGCCAAAAAAATGGTCACGGGTCTCATTGACTCCCAGGGGGTATTGCAGGATTCACGGGAGGGTATCCTGGAGGTGGTGAGATCTTACTATGCTGACTTGTTTCAGAGGAAAATTTTGGATAAAGATAAGATGGCTCAATTCTTGGAGGCAACTCCAGTGCCTGATACTAATGATCTGGACTTTTCTCCTTTGACAGCAGAATTAACGGTGGAAGAAGTTAAGGAGGCCATTGACAAGTTGCATCTGAAGAAGGCACCAGCTCCAGATGGTATAACAGTAGAATTTTATAAGAAATTCAGAGACCTCCTGGCTCCAATTCTCGTGGATGTGTATAGAAATTGTCTAGAAAATCACCTGATGCCTCCATCCATGAGAGTGTCCTCGTTAATTCTGCTGTCTAAAGGTAAAGAGCCGAGCGACATCAAGAACTGGAGGCCGATTGCCCTCTTGAATGTGGACAGGAAGATTCTAGCAAAGATCCTATTTTCTAGATTAGTCTGTTTGTCTCCAGCACTGTTGGCAGGCTCTCAGTTTGGCACAGTAAAAGGGCGGAACATCTCTGGTGCAGTCATCTCGATACGGGAGATGTTTGAGAGATGTAAAGCTCTGCGGTGTGGGAGATATGTTGTTAGTCTGGACCAGGCCACTTTGTCAAAGTACGGTATTCTGGGACAATTTGTGGATTGGCTGAAGACGTTGTACAGAGAGGCGGTGAGCTTTCCTCTGATTAATGGTTGGCAGGGTGACACTTTTGGAGTTGGGGCGGGGGTGAGGCAGGGCTGCCCACTGAGTCCGCTCCTGTATGCTTTTGCCCTAGACCCATTTCTGAGGTCACTGCAGGAGTGCGATTTTCAGGGGGTGCCGGTCCCCCACTGCCCGCCTCTGAATGTTGTTGCCTATGCGGATGATGTGACGTTGGTGATCTCCAATCCTCGAGAGGTGCAGATGTTATCGGCGCCCATCAGAAGCTACTCAGAGGCCTCCGGGTCTCTGGTCAAGCTTGAAAAGAGTCAAGCTCTGTGGACATTAGATACTGAGCCCAGCTTTGATCTGCCGCAGTTTTCCAAAGCCTCCACCCATATTAAGATCCTAGGGGTTAAATTTGGGAGGGATGATAATGCCACGCTAAATTGGGAGGAGAAATTGGAAACCGGAAATGCAAAGGTTCAGCGATGGAAGAACTGGAGGCTGACCTACAGAGAAAAGGTCACAATGTTGAAGACCTACTTGGTCCCCGTTTTCTTGTATGTCTCTGTCATTTTCCCTTTGCCAGAATCTTTCTCAGCGAGGCTCCTCAGCCTGTTCTTCCAGCTCTTGTGGGGGAATAGGTTGAACCTAATAAAGAGGGGAATAGCATACCTACGGCGGAGAGAGGGTGGGCTGGATATGTTGAATCCAAGGGTTTTCTTTGACTCCTTGTTTCTAAAGGTGAATTTTGGGAACATGGACTCAAACAGTAGCTCCCTGTGTGTAAATAGTATCAGGTACTGGATATTGCCTTTTGCAGAATCTTGGGTGCGAGGCGGCAGTCTCAAGAGGAGGAGATAGACAGGTGACCACCTCCCCCAGTATCTGGAATATGGTCTGAAGTGTGTTAGGAGGTGGGGACTGGAGAGGTCTTACATTGAGAGCAGTACCAGAAGAGACCTGTATGCTCGTGTATGTAGGACTTTCTTCTACTCTCCACTGGCCCTGAGAGATTGTGTCACCACCACCCTGCAGGAAAGCCTTAGGTTCCTAAACGGGAAACGGCTACCTCCTAAACTGTTTGATGTCACTTGGCTTTCACTGCATAGTCGGCTTTTTGTCAGGGGGAACCTGAAAGATCTGTGTGTCTCTGATCGGAATTGTCCCCTTGGTTGTCAGCAGGAGGAAACTATGGAACACTTCGTATGTGATTGCTGGGGAGGGAGGAAGATCTGGGAGGAAGTGTCAGATAATCTAAAAATCCCCAGACTGCGGACCCTAAAGTATCCCGACATAATCTATGGTGTCCCCTCCACTGTTAGTGACATCAACAGAGAGACGATGTACATTATAATCAGTGTCATCAAATATTATCACTGACACATGAGAACCAGGGTGTCACTGCACAATGAGCCGTTCGATCACACCGCTGCCGCCAATCAGGTTATGTCAGAACTCCGGTGGATTAAATCACTGGAAGATGGAAGGAGTCCGAGAACGTTATGGAGAAACGTAAAATTCAGTTAGGAAATGTGCTTTTTTTTCTCTCTAACTTTCTTTTTCCATCGCCAGGTGTGGACACTTTATTTATGAATATGATTTGATTATTTAGTGCTTATGTATATATTACCTAAGTGATTTGTGTTTTGTAATGCTGGATGATTTTTGTTTTATTATAATTGTATTTATGTTTGGTTTTATAATAAAAATTGCCCACTATATACAAGAATATGACTACTATAATACTACCCCCATGTACAAGAATATAACTACTACAATACTGCCTCCTATGTACAAGAATATAACTACTACAATACTGCCTCCTATGTACAAGAATATAACTACTATATTACTGCCCCCTATGTACAAGAATATAACTACTACAATACTGCCTCCTATGTACAAGAATATAACTACTATATTACTGCCCCCCATGTACAAGAATATAACTACTACAATACTGCCTCCTGTGTACAAGAATATAACTACTATAATACTGCTCCTATGTACAGGAATATAACTACTATAATACTGCCCCCTATGTACAAGAATATAACTACTATAATACTGCCCCCTATGTACAAGAATATAACTACTATAATACTGTCCCCTATGTACAAGAATATAACTACTATAATACTGCCCCTATGTACAAGAAAATAACTACTATAATACTGCCCCTCTGTACAAGAATATAACTACTATAATCCTGCCCCTATGTACAAGAATATAACTACTATAATACTGCTCCCTATGTACAAGAATATAACTACAATAATACTGCCACTATGTACAAGAATATAACTACTATAATGCTGCTCCTATGTACAAGAATATAACTACTATAATACTGCCCCTATGTACAAGAATATAACTACTATAATCCTGCCCCTATGTACAAGAATATAACTACTATAATCCTGCCCCTATGTACAAGAATATAACTACTATAATACTGCTCCCTATGTACAAGAATATAACTACTATAATACTGCCCCCTATGTACAAGAATATAACTACTATAATACTGCCACTATGTACAAGAATATAACTACTATAATACTGCTCCTATGTACAAGAATATAACTACTATAATACTGCCCCCTATATACAAGAATATAACTACTATAATACTGCCCCCTATGTATAAGAATATAACTACTATAATACTGCTCCTATGTACAAGAATATAACTACTATAATACTGCCCCTATGTACAAGACTATGACTACTATAATACTGCCCCTATGTACAAGACTATAACTACTATAATACTGCCCCTATGTACAAGAATATAACTACTATAATACTGCCCCTATGTACAAGAATATAACTACTATAATACTGCTCCTATGTACAAGAATATAACTACTATAATACTGCCCCCTATGTACAAGAATATAACTACTATAATACTGCCCCTATGTACAAGAATATAACTACTATAATACTGCCCCTATGTACAAGAATATAACTACTATAATACTGCCCCCTATGTATAAGAATATAACTACTATAATACTGCCCCCTATGTACAAGAATATAACTACTATAATACTGCTCCTATGTACAAGAATATAACTACTGTAATACTGCTCCTATGTACAAGAATATAACTACTATAATACTGCCCCCTATGTATAAGAATGTAACTACTATAATACTGCCCCCTATGTATAAGAATATAACTACTATAATACTGCCCCCTATGTATAAGAATATAACTACTATAATACTGCCCCCTATGTATAAGAATATAACTACTATAATACTGCCCCCTATGTATAAGAATATAACTACTATAATACTGCCCCCTATGTATAAGAATATAACTACTATAATACTGCCCCTATGTACAAGAATATAACTACTATAATACTGCTCCTATGTACAAGAATATAACTACTATAATACTGCCCTCTATGTACAAGAATATAACTACTATAATACTGCCCCTATGTACAAGAATATAACTACTATAATACTGCCCTCTATGTACAAGAATATAACTACTATAATACTGCCCCTATGTACAAGAATATAACTACTATAATACTGCCCCTATGTACAAGAATATAACTACTATAATACTGCCCTCTATGTACAAGAATATAACTACTATAATACTGCCCTCTATGTACAAGAATATAACTAATATAATACTGCCCCCTATGTACAAGAATATAACTACTATAATACTGCTCCTATGTACAAGAATATAACTACTATAATACTGCTCCTATGTACAAGAATATAACTACTATAATACTGCCCCTATGTACAAGAATATAACTACTATAATACTGCCCCCTATGTGCAAGAATATAACTACCATAATACTGCCACTATGTACAAGAATATAACTACTATAATACTGCTCCTATGTACAAGAATATAACTACTATAATACTGCCCCTATGTACAAGAATATAACTACTATAATACTGCCCCCTATGTGCAAGAATATAACTACCATAATACTGCCACTATGTACAAGAATATAACTACTATAATACTGCCTCCTATGTACAAGAATATAACTACTATAACACTGCCCCTATGTACAAGAATATAACTACTATAATACTGCTCCTATGTACAAGAATATAACTACTATAATACTGCTCCTATGTATAAGAATATAACTACTATAATACTTTCCTATTGTTCATATCTATCTAGCATCCATTGTATATTAATACTTCCTTCTGTGTTAATTTGTATTTGTGCAAATACCAACTAAATCATCTATTGGTCACCTTGTTACTCTGTTGATCTTAGTTGGTTGGACAACTATAATGTTTTAGACCGTAGCACTATATGGCACATTTATAGATCAGTCCAATATTGTACATTGCGTTGAGTGATATTTTTTATTTTCTTCTTCTTTTAAGCTCTTTTGACCTTTGGCGTCTCCATAAACTTGTGCACCTTGTGCATTCTCTATTCCAATGGCGCCATGTAGACAATACCTTTAGGTTCTGCATAGCGCTAAGTTTTTTTTTCCCCAGCCTTTATTTATTTCGTAAGATCACTTGACTGCCGCGAGTCACTTTCTGTACAAGAGCTGAAACTTTACAACCTTCATTTCATGAAATACGTTGAGCTTCAGGTCAATATTAATCCCAGAGACATTTCTCAACGTCTGAGGCTCCAAAACACTGAGGCAATGACGTTCCTTTCCCATAAAATTGGGAATTTTAATATATTTCTAATATATGGCTGGAATCCTTTTTAGGATGTATGACAGCGAGCTGATGAGATTGAGGCAACATCTCCACACTGAGGACGCGAGTGCTAATCCCTGAAGTATGCCTGAAATCACGGTGTCCGTCAGGACCGAGCCCTGTGTTTGTGCCGACCCAACGGTTCGGATTACAGGAGAAGCCCAGTATTGTTATTGTGAGACTTCACAGAGTTCAGGAGATTCTTTACTTCCATGGATTTTTTATTTTTTCACTGACACGTAAATTTTGCCGATGAGGTCGTCCTCAAGAAAAATAAAAAAGTGATCAATTTTCAAAGAGGAAAGTTTATAAAAACTTTTTTAGTACAAATGTTTTGAACGATTTATGTGAAATTAATTTGTAGCTTCTTAACCTACAATTAGACTTGCTTGAAAAATGCTCCATTTTGCAGTAAAAGCGCTTGTCAGACATCAAAGTTGTTGAACACTACATTTCCAGACAAGTCCTGAAGGTCTGCAACTCTCGGGACATGTCGGGAGTTACAGTTCTCCATGAGGGGGACAGTGATAATTGACAAATGTCTTTTCTTTATTAGCTCAGACTATGTGACCCTGTCCTGGTACATTTACTCACAAATTATTATTGGGGAAAATGTGACACCCAAACAGTCTGAACAGGCTTTTTCAGAGAAAGTAACTTTGCAAGAAGTACAGTGATTGATTTAGAGAGGATGGGGGGGGGGGGATTCTATGATTCTAAGATTTGGATTAAAGCCCCTTACAGACTGTTTATGACATTTGGAAGAAAGATTTTTGGAAGAAGAAAAGGTGAGCACTCCCATAAGTCCTGTGTCTTCCAACAGAAAAGCCTACTGAGACCATCCATAGAGGGCTCACTCACAATTTTGGCTAAGAATAAAGAACCATGAACCTAATTCTTACTAACAGGGAGGAAATAGTTGAGGAAGTAAAGGTGGCTTGGAATTTAGGAGGCAGCGATCAAGCTAGCCTCGAATTTTGGATGACAAGAGGAGGACAACCAGCGAGGACTCAGACTTTAAGTTTCGACTTCAGAAAGGCAGATTTTAATGGACTCAGAAAGAGGGTGGGAAAGTTCCATTGGCTTCTAAACATCATTTTTGACCACTTCACCCTTTTCGTCCTGTAAAAATCCTATAGCATCTTTGACTTTTCTTTTGCTTTTGACATACCCCCAAAATACTTTTTTGCTTTTTTTAGACTCCCTTGCAAGCCTTACTTCATTACTGGCTTTAGCTCTTATAACTCCTGCCCTGCAATCCCTGCAGACAGCATTATATTCTTCTTTAATAATAATAATAATAATAATAATAATAATAATTATTATTATTATTTTTATCTCTATAGCGCCGACATATTCCGCAGCACTTTACGTTTCAAAGGGGACTTGTACAGACAATAGACATTACAGCATAGCAATAATCACATAGATCATAACAGATCCAAGAGGAATGAGGGCCCTGCTCGCAAGCTTACAGTCTATGAGGAAAGAGGGAGACACGAAAGGTGGGTGGTAACAGTTGTCCTGATTGTTTGGGCCAGCCATAATGTTAAGTCTGTAACAGTACAGACACAGAGGGCTAATGGATGCATAAAGCATGTGGGAGAATGATGCGGGGAACCTGGTTATGGTAAAAACTTTTGGCTGTGCCACACAGGGATAGATTAGGTTAATGTGTTGAGGCGATAGGCCAGTCTGAATAAATGCGTTTTCAGGGCACGCTTAAAATTGTGGGGATTGGGGACTAATCGTATTGACCTGGGAAGTGCATTCCAAAGAATTGGCGCAGCACGTGTATAGTTTTGGAGACGGGAGTGGGAGGTTCTGATTATTGTGGATGCTAACCTCAGGTCATCAGCAGAATGGAGGGCGCAGGTAGGATGGTAGACTGAAACAAGGGAGGAGATGTAGGGTGGTGCTGAGCCATGGAGAGCTTTTTGGGTGAGGGTAATAAGTTTGTACTGGATTCTGGAGTGGATGGGTAGCCAGTGTAATGACTGGCACAAGGTAGAGGCATCGGTGTAACGATTGGCGAGGAATATGATCCTGGCAGCAGCATTCAAGACAGATTGGAGAGGGGAGAGTTTGGTAAGAGGGAGACCAATTAGAAGAGAGTTACAATAGTCGAGACGAGAATAAATAAGAGAAATAGTAAGAGTTTTTGCGGAGTCAAAAGTAAGAAAAGGTCGAATTCTAGAAATGTTTTTGAGGTGCAGATAACAAGAGCGAGCCAGTGATCGAATGTGGGGGACAAAGGAAAGCTCGGAGTCAAGTATGACCCCAAGACAGCGGGCATGTTGCTGGGGAGTAATAGTAGAACCACACACGGAAATGGCAATGTCGGGAATAGGTACATTAGTAGCGGGAGGAAACACCAGGATTTCAGTCTTTGACAGGTTCAGTTTCAGATATAGTGAGGACATGATGTTAGACACAGCGTTTAGACAATCGCCGGTGTTTTCTAGAAAGGCTGGCGTGATGTCAGGAGAAGAAGCGTATAATTGGGTGTCATCAGCATAGAGATGGTACTGGAAACCAAATCTACTGATTGTGACCAATAGGGGCAGTGTACAAAGAGAAGAGGAGGGGGCCTAGGACTGATCCCTGAGGAACCCCAATAGTAAGGGGAAGATGAAAGGAGGAGGAACCGGAAAAAAAAAAAGTAAAGGAGTGGTCAGAGAGATAGGAGGAGAACCAGGAGAGAACGGTGTCCTTGAGGCCAATGGAACGGAGCATAGTGAGGAGGAGCTGATGATCCACAGTGTCGAATGCTGCAGAGAGATCCAAGAGAATTAGCATGGAGTAATGACCATTTGATTTAGCTGTTAGTAGATCATTAGAGACTTTAGTGAGGGCAGTTTCAGTAGAGTGTAAAGAGCGGAAACCAGATTGGAGAGGGTCGAGTAGAGAGTTATCAAAGAGATAGCGGATAAGACGGGAGTGGACCAGGTGTTCCAGGAGTTTAGAGATGAAGGGAAGATTAGAGACAGGTCTATAGTTAGTGGCAACGTTTTGGTCGAGGGATGGTTTTTTAAGAAGTGGGTGTATGATGGCATGCTTAAATGAGGAGGGAAAGATACCAGAAGAGAGAGAGAGGTTAAATATTTTAGTTAGGTGAGGGGTGACAGCAGGGGAAAGGGACTGGAGGAGATGTGACGGAAATGGGTCACTGGTGCAAGTGGTTGGGCGAGAAGATGCAAGGAGCCTGCTTACTTCTTCTTCTGTGACTGGTTCAAAATCTTTAGATATGTCCCCTGTCAGGAACACCGTACTGCACTTGCTCACTGAGCCAGGGCGCGTGTCCTGAGTACAAAGACTGTGCACAAAGATACCTGCGGAGCGAGCAGCAGTGGTGACAATGCATGCTCCAGGACCTGAATCACGTGACTGCTTGGGGCGTGGCCTAAGCTCCACAGAGCTAGGAGCTGCAGGGAAACTCCTAGAAGGGTAACTACAGGACAATGTCTGTCTATGCTCCTTGGTAACAGACACCAGATCAAGCCGGGTCAAAGCACGAGATAGCAGGACAGTACCAAAGGGCTTAGACAGAATGAATAGTAGGACGTAGCAATAGATCAGAAAACCAGAACAGGTATTAGACGGTACAATAGGGGTAAACTGTAACGGAGTAACGATAGCCAAGCCAGGAGGTCAGAACCAGAAAAGACAATGGTACCAAATACGAGAGACGGAGTACAGAGTGAAGGAACAAGCCGGGTCATACACGGGAAGCAAACAAACAATGCAGAGTACACGCACACCAGGGGTCAGACACACCAGAACAACAGTATAACTGACAGAGAATGCCAGTATGGAGTGAGCATAAATACCCCTCCCAGATCCAAAGAGAGGCCGGCAATGTTAACCCTGTCAGAACAGGACATTAACCATGTCCTAACCATGACATCCCCCTCTTACCATTTGATATATATATTTTATTTCCTTTTTAACAAGTGATTACGATCTGTCTTCATCCACCCTGGTCTCTTTAAATCCTTCCAATTCGTCCATCTTTTCGAGATTGTTACTGATTGTAAAGTGAGAATTTCATTTAGCAAAATCTGCCATCCTTCTTGGACATTTCTTATCCTTTGTCTGGCTCCATTAAAATCTGCCTTTATGAAGTCCAACCTTAAAGTCGGAGTCCTCGCTGGTCTTCCTCCTCTTGTAATCTAAAATTCGAGGATAGCATGATCACTGCCTCCTAAATTCCCAGCCATCATTACTTCCTCAACCATTTGAGGAAGTTTCAGGTCCAAAATGGCAGATCATTTTATTCCCTCTTCTACCTTCTGAAAGATAAAGTTGTCAGTGAAAGAAGATAAGAATTTCTTGAACCCATTACTTCTTTATTTCTGAGATTCCCAACAAATATCTGAATAGTTAAAATTTCGCATGATCACTATATCTTAATTTTTGAGAACAAACACATCTGATGTAAAAGGAGTTCATTCATATCTTCAGTCTGTCCAGGTGGCCTATAGTAAACACCTACAATAGTGTCCTTTCTATTCTTCTCTCCTTGTATTTTTACCCAGTTTTGACAGAGCTACCATTCTCTGAAGCTTGGATCTCTGTGGAGATATATGGTTTCCTAACATACAATGCAACACCTCCTCCCCTTTTGTTAAGTGTGTTTCTTATAAACAAGTTGTAACCTTCAAAGTTTGTATTCCAATCATGTATATCATCCCACCAAGTTTCAGTGTTGCCTATGACATCATATCTCTCTTGCTAACTTATCAGATCCAATTTGTTACTGATTTACCTTGACAGAGAGGGGCCAGAAGACTGCAGTGTCTTACCTTACGTACTCCTGCACTGATTAGAAGCACTTCTCCTTCATGTTAAACGGTGCAGGCTTCTGTTAGCAGTGCAGGGGTTAAACTGTTCATCTTAGAATCTCTAAAGCTTTCCTGCTTGGATGATCTCAGCTGTTCATTATTGGCCACTCCAGTCTCCTATATATAATCGCCTCTAGCAATTTGGACTGCCAGTGTTAGTCTGTTACTGCCTGGTAAAGAGGTGTCGGTTGTTGGTAGAGGCGTTTGGAGTGCTGATCTGTGACTTTTGCATATATGCATATTTGGTATTTCATTTATCCCTGTACGACCTCCATTGTTAGTCTGTTTTGTGTACAGTATATACATACACTCTTACTCCCCATTTCACTGGGTGAGGGAGGGACAGTAATAGGGCTGATTCAGGAGTTCAGGAAATATGTGGCCCCAGCGTCTTTGCTATCAGAAGTAATCGGGTAGCAGGGATAGCTAGGGGACCCCTAGCCTTAGGTACAGGAAAGGAGCCCTTAGCCCTGAGTATTCCGACAACAGAAAAGTGACAATAACACTGGCTAATTTTATTTTTTTGATCCATCATGGATCCTATTACTGTTCTCAGCCTGGAGGTGGAAGATCTTCACTGTGTTTTTACACAACATCCAAGCATGGCTGGTCAGGGGATCGATACTCCCCAAGCAGCCTAAGGTGGAACCCAAGATTGCTTTGCCTGACAGGTTCTCTGGGGGGCAAGGCAAGTGTTGCAACGCTTGTAAGCTATACTTTAAGTTACGTCCTCACTCCTCTGGAACTGAGGAGCAATGGGTGGGGATCATAATTTTGCTCCTTCAGGGTGACCCTCATCCATGGGCATTTTCTCTTCCAGTTGACTGTCAGTTGCTCCGTACAGTTGAATTTTTTCAGATGCTGAGTCACATATACAATGACCCCAAACGCGTCTCCTTAGCCAAGTCTAGGTTACGCCAGCTTTTTCAGGTAGACCGGCCGGTGGAGGAGAATTGCTCCGAGTTTTGAGGTGGTGTCACGAGTGTGTCACGTTCTGATGTTACTTCTGGAGGATCTGGGATCAGGAGGTGACAACACTTAATAAATCGCAGGTCCTCTTTAGGATTATTAGGATTTGTTGTTTACCTGGAATTCAAGTGGATTTACTTTCATTCAGTGCTAAAAGGGTTAAGGACCCTTTCTCTTCTGGCTGTGAACTTGCAGCTTGAGTACTCACCTGTAGCACCTTGTGACCACTCCCTTCTACCATATAAACCCACAGCTAGCTTCAGTCCTTGCCGGTTATAGTTCATATATTCTGACCTCTTTTAAAGAAACAACAAAAAACTTGGAGTTCATACGCAATTTGTAAAAATTTATCAAAAAATATTTATTAAGTGATACTACAATTATATTTAGATGACAATGGACAAAAAAAGGAACATATGACCTTAGTGAAAGCACATGGGATCCAAGGCATATGATAGAATAGTAATTAACATCATGGTATTAATAAAAAAAGCCACTGCAAGTCGCAAAAATATTGAAAAAGTTTTTTTATCAGCCACATAAAAACCTTTAAATCTAGTGTAATATAGTAATTATGCTGATATTAAAGTGCATGGTTAGAGAACATATCAAGAAAAAAGGTTATCATGAAAGAAATCCCACTAAGCTGTCATAGTGACAGAACTTATGCACGAGGAAACAGGAAACATTGCCTATCAAGTGCTTACCCATTGTGTAAGTAAAGAGATACCTGGGAGCCAAGCACACCCCCAAGATCCGGAAGGAGATACAACTAATGCGGGAAGAGTGGTCCGACCTTAGAAAGGCCCGCCCTGTGGCTCCGAATCCACCCAGACTCTCACTTGCCTCCTATACCTCGCCAGGAAATGGGACAATCCCAAGCAGAGAGACAGCCGATCTGTTTCAGATGTGGAGACATTGAGCACTACGCCTGAGGATGTGCTAAGCGGGGAGAGGCCGCTCGCCCGGCAACCATTAAACTAGTCAACTCCACGGCCGGGGACGACGCCCGGAGCCTGAGCAGCCAAGGAGGAGAGAAGGCAGTCCCGCAAGTTTGATTTCCTTGAGCCCCCTCGTATGGGCCTAAATGGATGGTCAGGCCGTCCACTGTCTAGTTGTTATCGGTTATCAGGTGACCACCATGATAGAAACCTATTTCCAGCGCCATTTTTCTGAAGAACTCAGGCGAACTCCCGTCCTCCACACCTCAACCCTATTCTACCACTGAACCCGAGTTATGTTGTGCCGAGTGGATGACCACTGGACTACCCCCCACTTGATATGAACAAGACCAATTTATTCGGCAGCAAATTATTCAGGAGATGGAAGAATGCCAACGTTTACTACAAGAACTCTCACCTGTGGAATGGCGAGCTAAAGGAGAGAGGTGTGTAAGGAGAAAGACCAGGCTGCAGGCACCTGTACTACGGCGGGTCCGGAACTGTCGAGGCTGCCTCCCAGGTTATCTGAGGAAAGGAATAGGGGACCGGACAGGCCTAGTGACCCAGAAGCAGGGGGCGCGGTAAAAGGCAAAGTGCGCATAGCGACATGCAGTTTCTCACAGTGGTGACAGAGGAGAGGTGTGCGCAGCGTGCTCTGCTTAGTGTGCAGCAGCACCGCAATGTACAATGAGCGGCTTCACATGAGCAGCAGAGGAAAAGCCGTGGGTTGAGTTAAGCAGAGCGCCTTGAGAAGGCACAGGAACGGGAGCCGTGTTCAGGACTGTTTGTTGTGGCCCTCTTTGCCGGACAGCACACCACAGACTCCCCTTGATAATAGACTGCACGCAATTCCCTTAACTTTGTCTGCACA
The DNA here is from genome assembly GCF_039654945.1 of Dendrobates tinctorius. NCBI lineage: Eukaryota > Metazoa > Chordata > Amphibia > Anura > Dendrobatidae > Dendrobates > Dendrobates tinctorius. The sequence continues at coordinate 8,803,769 of NW_027361824.1, forward strand.
AGTTTATGGACTAATTGGCTCAACGGGTAAAAAACGGAGATCTCCCGTTGCCACCAGAAGATAGATCATGAGCTGTGGAATCTCCTCTGAGGACACTGCACCGACCATTGCTGGGATTACAGCCCTCACCGGATCATCCGTGGCCGAGGAAGCTACAAACACGATAAGTTGATTGCGTGGTCTGTTATCACATTGTGGTTGCCTATTTCCCTATTATTTGCCCCTTTAACTGTTCATCTCCCTGCGAGGAGTATCTTTACTGTTAAACTAAATTGTTAACCCTTGCTCTGCCTTTCTTGCGTCACTGCATCCCACAACCTGCTTACATATATTCCAGAAAAAAGCACCAAACTCCGAAAGAGAGCCATAGAAAGAATCTTTGTTGGACACATTAACAACTGCAAAGGTTACAGAATCCAAAAATACAAAGTTACTATTAGCGACATTGTTACTTCTCCTGTGGACCTGACAGATAATGTGATGATATCACTGGAAGTAAGAACAGCAGAGAAAACTGACAGTGGTCTGACAACTTCAGAACAAATGGATGAATTCAGCGCAAGTCCAAACACTACAAGTGAGCAGAGACAGGTGACCCAGGCACAGAAGGAAAGTATTCAACAAAGGTAAACCACCAGTACGTCACTCCTACAAAGTGCAGCCAGCGTGTATGAACCCACAACATGGGAAAAAATAACTCAGTGCTCTAAGGAGAAGCCAATAAATGGATAAAGGATACAGAGTAAGGAAAGAAATCCCTGAATGACAACTAATGATGTCTGGCACTCAAGCATCAACTATATTGATGTGAAGTTCCATTTTCCAAGGATCTTCTAGAAACAGTACTTCTGTAGTTGCCATATTGTCCAATTGAGCACATGACTGTAGATATTTTTGCAAAGCTATTGACGAGAGAGATTCTGTGCTCATGAAGAGCTGAGCATAATGGACCGAGTCTTAGCTGTTGAGATTGAAATATACAACAGCTGCAGGTGTGGCGCCCCTGAGGCTCAGTCGCCACAGAGGTGCTGCACCTCCTCCTGAGGTGTGGTGCCCCACCATCCAGGTAGGTTGGAGACTCCTGACCATGCTCCAACACTCGCATCCCACACAACACAGTAGTTCTGCAAAGCCACATTGCGGCTCCTTGCTTAGAGAGCAGCAGAGCACCTTTGGTGGTTCCCTGCTTGAAACACGAAACGTGCTGGGAGGCAGGTGGAGTTTAGAATACATAAAAGAGCGGGAAGGTTTAGGATTACAGGTCAGTCTGAGAGAGGAAGTCACTCAGGAGTGAGGAAAGGAGATCCCTGGAAGATGGATGGAGGAAGGAGGTGCTGCAGCAGACCTCAGTGACCTGGGTCTGCTGGCACGGGAAAGGAAAGAAGGAGAAAGACATTGAACTGAAGCCTGAGCTTCCATAAGAAAGAAAGAGACAAGTATGGAATGTAGGAGTAAAAGGGAACAGAGGGGACGTGGGTTAGAGGAAGAACCCTGCCTAGAAGTTCTAAGCGCACGGCCGGGGCCTGGTCCCCAAGGTTGTATGGACACTAATGGTTCTGCAGCAGACACCGGTGGAGTAGTGGGCTGTAAATGCACTACTCCCATCTAAGACCCCGAAGCAGGCTACAGCTGTCTGCCGTACAAGTAGAGTTCTTGGGAACATCTGTCAGGAGGCACTCCAGTGTAACTCAGTACTGGGAGTACTTCACACTTAAAGGCGCTATAGAGGAGACGTTCAGAAAGGCACATGTGTTGGAAGGGAGCATTCCATCTTGCCTGGAGGTTGACTGAGTCCCTGACCCGGAGGACACGGTATGGAGGCAGGCACCTGTGTGTACTACAGACTGTGAGTAAAGCTTTGAAACTACAAGCCCTGGTGTCCTCCATTCATTCTTGCGCCAACGCACCCAGCACCGCTACATATGGGTACCAGCTTCTACACCGCTTGTGCCTCTCCTCTAATTCCACATCTACACTGCCCTGGGACTACAGCTTCACCTGTGGGGAGCTTCACCATCTTGGCTGCAACACACCACCAGCCCCAGAGGATCTGCATGCAGTGTCGGCCTAACACCTCACTTGTCGAACACCACAGGTGACGTCACGAACTATTCCATTAACTATAAACCACCATTACAATTCCCCCCATTAATTGGGCGCCCAGGGCCACGGACCGGGTCACCGCTGCTGTGACACATCTCGCTGACACCGGCCCGGTACCGAGTACCCCACGGCCCTGGGAGGGCGACCCACAGGCTTATGCAGGAATGTAGGTCCCCTGGATTCTAATGTGTGACCTCTCTTGTTTGCTTGTGTCCATTCTTTTTCTTTTATCTTTCATGATGTGATGATATAGTTAATGCTTGCTGTGTCCTCATACTAAAAAATTTCCTCCTTCTGAGTGCTAATGATTTTGCTGAAAACGGAAATCTCCAACGAGCCACAAATTTGTCGGAACTGTATATGAGAAAAGGAAGTGTTTACAAGTTTGCTGATGACTAGTCCTTGCCTGGGATTAAGGTCATTTAGGTCTATTTATGGGTGTATGCAGCAGACCTGAAGCAATGGCAATAAGCAGAAAAATGATTGGCAGGAAATGGGGCCCCTGGGAATGAATGAAACCAGGGGCCCTGCTTCTTCTTTTTGGTCATCTCAGCCTATACAGCTATGTAACAGTAAAATGGGTAGTTTATAAAATTAATGATAAGATATTATTTGTCTCTGTGTATAAAGTGTCGAAGAGCCAAGGAGTTCATGTGCCAATAGGGAGCGGAGTTTATGTAAGCCCTATCCAAAAAAGGGCAACTGAACTTAGTGAGAGGGCAAATTAAAGACCCACCCCGCCAAGTGACTTAGCTGAGAAAGTGGAGTAGCCCTTTAATGCTCAGCCACCATATCGCTATATCTCTTGTTGCTATTTTGGAGATTTATGGATAATGTGAGGTCAGGCGATACGATTTCCTCCATGATCTGACACTTTCCAGTCCTTGTCATCGTGTCATTGTGATGATTTTCACAGAAGACACATTCATCATAACAGAGCGAATCTGGAATATTTCAGAGGAGAAGGACGGCAGAGACGAGATGACGATTTCCACAAATATACTGTATAGGGGTTATCTGTCCGGGATATTTATTAAGCATCCTCCTTCTTACATGTTGGAGATATTTCTTTGGACTCCGATGAGATTGTCCATTACTAATGGCTTCACGATCTCTGCTTGCTTTTGGTGATCAACCAGATGTGGTGGTATCAGTCTACAGCCCAAAGCTGTCAAGTCATGCAGGGAGTAGTGGTGTCACAGTAGATGGAATGCAGAATGTTGCACACCTGGACTGGATCTTCAGGATTAACTTTGGACCTGGTGGCTTTACCATAATTTCATTGCTATTATACAGAGACGTAGCTAAGAGTTCAACATATCTGAGTGGCCCCTAACCAGGTAACTATGTGTACAACTACGGGGGCACCATCTAATAGTGAGTATAGGCAGACATAGAAATCATGGGGCCCCAAAGCAAAAGTTCTAATTGGGGCCCTCACTCCTGTCCTCCCCCGCAAAAAAAAAAGAAATATTATTCTGCAGTATCATAGAAGAGCATACTTCATAACTTTGCATCCTTAACAAAGTAATTTCCCTCCTACTACAGCCCTAGATTTCTATTTAATTGCTCCCATAGCGTATGATGCCAACAAAACTGCCCCACAAGCACTATATGATTCCCCCACAGTGAATTCTTCCACAGTTCCCTCCACACACAAAGTATGATGATCCTACTGAACCCCACTTCAACTTCCCCAGCAAAGTATGGAGACACCAACACAGTGTGATCCCCCACATGTGACCCCCACAAAGCTTTCCATGCAGTATAATGGGCTCCACATTGCCTTCCATATTGTATAATGCACCTCATAGTCCTCCATATAATATAATACACAGCCCATAGTCTTCCATACAGTATACTACACTCCCCATAGTCCCCCATATAGTATAATGCACTCCTCATAGTCCTCCATATAGTATAATGCACTCCTCATAGTCTTTCATATAGTATAATGCACTCCTCATAGTCCTTAATATAGAATTATGCCCTCTCCATAGTCCTCCGTATAGTATATTACACTCCCCATAGTCCTCCATATAGTATATTACACTCCCCAATGTCCTTCATATAATATAATGCACTACCCATAGTTTTCCATAGAGTATAATGCACTCCTTATAGTCCTTAATATAGTATTATGCCCTCCCCATAGTCCTCCATATAGTATAATACACTCCCCATAGTCCTCCATACAGTATTATTGTCACGGCCCCCGTCACGCACCTTCATACTCACCATCCAGCGCCGCAGCCTCTCTCCATCGGCGGCGGCGTCCTCCTCAGACCGGCCCGTGGCCTGTGACGCCACTACAGGCCTTGCGCATGCGCCATAGGCCGCGGCCGGCTCTCCCTGTCTCTTCTTATGCTCCGGTGATGCCCTGACCCGGTAGCACCGCCGGACCAATGGGGGCCGGTCCTCGGGTATTTCAGGCCGCCCTCCCATAATGGAGGCGCCTGATCGTTGTTGTGCTATCCGCACGCTAGGCACCGTGCCCCTGCCCTTTGCACTGCGCCAGTTCTCTTACCTTCCTGTGCTTCTATTGTAGTCCTACTCCGGTCCTGTGTGTTTCTGCTCCATCCTGCCTGCCCGCGTCTTGCTCCTGCAGTCCTACTCCGGGCCTGTCTACCCATGCCTAATTCCTGCAGTCTTACTCCGGTCCTGTCTACCCGTGCCTGAATCCTGCATTCCTTCTCCGGTCCTGCCTGCCAGTGTCTTTGTCTCCTGCTGTCCTACTCCAGTCTCCACCCGAGCCCTATGCCTTCCCTGTGCTCGTGGTACCAGATCCTCTGTCTCGCTCCAGTCCATTCCGAGCTGCCCCTCTTGGTACCGGGTGCCGTGGCATTCGAACCCCTGGGCCTGCTCCTAACGGTCCCTGTATAGGGGTCGGTCTCACCAGGTTGCTCGCCCGGGGCCCCTCTGTGCCACGGTCCAGAGGGTCCACTCCTGGAAGCCTGCCTTGCCTAGCAAAACACTAACAGTACGATCAGGCCATGGATTCCGCCGGTGCTTCTGCTCCTGCTCAAAAGGAGTTGCTCTTTTTGCGGGAGAACCAGGGGCGCATCATGTCCGTAATGAACTCCATGGAGTCGCGCTTGTCAGCTCTTCAGGCCAGTTTCCAACAGGAGCTGTGCCAGCAGTGTGACGCCCAGTCCCATATCTTGACTTTTATGGCCTCTGTAGATAATTGCTTGGTGGCTCTCCAGTCCGCCGCCGCGGCATCTGCCGCTCCCACCAGTCCCGCTTCTTTTCTCTCTCCTCGCCTTGCCAAACCACCCCGGTTCAATGGCGACCCCAAACATTGCAGAGGGTTCGTAAACCAATGTAGCCTTCACTTCGAGCTTCTACCTCACCAGTATCCCTCCGATAGGGCCAAAGTGGCCTTTATCATGTCCTATCTGGGAGTGGGATGATCCCGTGGTTTCAAACATTCCGGTCTTGTTGGATACTTTTCGTAGAGTGTTTGATGAGCCAGGATGGGTAGCCTCTCTTACTGAGTCTCTTTTCAACCTTCACCAGGGCGCCCTCAGTGTTGGACAGTATGCCATCCGGTTCCACACACTGTCTTCGGAATTGGGTTGGAATAATGTGGCACTGGTAGGAGCATTTTGGCATGGGTTATCGGGCAAGATAAAGGATGAGTTGGCGGGTTGGGATACTCCCACCACTCTCGAGGACCTCATCTCCCTGGCCACTCGTATAGACCTCCGGTTTCAGGAGCGCGCGCGGGAGTCAGCTAGGGATAGGAGACCCACCAGACCTATCCCATCCGCGAATCGGTCCTTTAGTCCTCGACCAGCTGGGTCCGCCCACACTCCTCCTCCCGAGCCCATGCAGGTTGATCGTGTCATGTTGGCTGAGTCACGTCAGAGAGAGAGACGGGCACAAGGTCTATGTCTCTATTGTGGAGGAGCATCGCATTTCATCCGTTCTTGTCCTGAGAGACCGGGAAACTCTTCCACCTAGCCCAGGTAAGAGAGGCCTCCCTAGGTGTTAATGAGTCCTCTCAACCCCTCACGATGTCTGTTCTTTTGCTTTCAGGGGAGAGACGTGGGTCCGAGGTGGCCTACGTGGATTCGGGCTCGGTAGGTAACTTCATCCGGCGTGAAGGGGTGGACGGGTACCGAATTCCCGTGGTTACCCTAAAGAATCTTCGATTAATTGCTTCAGTTAACGGCAAACCGCTACAGGAACCCATCACCATGGTCACTGAGGTTGATTTGTGAGTTGGCGCTCTCCACCGTGAAAGAGTGGCTTTCTACGTGCTGCCTGATTTGTCTCACACTGATTTGTCCTCGACTGGTCGTCCGGGGAGGTATTGCGCTGGGGGCACTCGTGTCAAGGTCGTGTCTAAACCCTATTCGTCCTGCTGCTCCCGCACGCCCACCTTCAGAGCTCTCGGGGCTTCCCTCGGCCTATTGGTCCTACGTCTTTGACAAGAAGGAGGCAGAGATCCTTCCTCCGTACCGGTCTTTAGACTGTCCAATCGAGTTAATCCCCGGTTCCTCCCCTCCAAGGGGTAGGATCTACCCACTGTCTCCCGCAGAAACCTCAGCCATGTCCAAGTACGTCCAGGAGAACCTCGTCAAAGGATTTATACGGAAGTCCTCCTCCCCCACAGGAGCCGTTTTCTTCGTCAAAAGAAGGACGGTTCGCTGCACCCATGCATTGACTATAGGGGCTTGAACAACATCACTATCAAGAACAGGTACCCCCTTCCACTCATCCCAGAGTTGTTTGATTGTCTCAGAGGGGCGCGGATTTTCTCCAAGTTGGATCTCAGAGGAGCCTACAATCTTATCCGCATCCATGCAGGCGATGAATGGAAGACTGCTTTTAATACCCGTGACGGTCACTATGAGTACCTGGTTATGCCCTCTGGTCTGTGCAATGCTGCCGCTGTGTTTCAGGAGTTCATCAATGAGATCTTCTGGGACCTTTTGTACTCCTGTGTGGTAGTGTACTTGGATGACATCCTTGTCTTCTCCCCAGACCTTCCGTCTCATAGGAGGACTGTCTGCCTGGTTCTTCAGCGTCTTCGGGAGAATCGTTTGTACGCCAAAATGCCTGTTTGAGCAAACCTCGCTACCATTTCTGGGCTACATCATCTCCGACGCCGGACTGCAGATGGATCCCGAGAAACTGTCCGCGATTCTCAAATGGCCCCGCCCTGTCGGCATAAGAGCTATCCAACGCTTTCTCGGATTCGCCAATTATTACAAGCAATTTATTCCGCACTTTTCGTCACTTATCAAGCCAATCTCCGCCCTTACCCGTAAGAGGATGAGTTCCAGTTCCTGGAATCCAGAGGCTGAAGAGGCCTTCTAGTCACTAAAACGGGCATTTTCCACGGCTCCTGTGTTGTCCCGTCCTGAGAACAGCAAACTCTTCGTGCTGGAAGTGGATGCATCCTTAACAGGTGCCAGGGCTGTACTATCTCAGAAAATCGCCTCTGGTTGCCTACACCCTTGTGAATTCTTCTCCAAAGCCTTCTCCCCATCCGAGTGCAACTACTCGATTGGCGACCGTGAACTCTTGGCCATCAAATTGGCATTGGAGGAGTGGCGTCACCTTCTGGAGGGAGCTGTCCACCCGTTTGTTATTTACTCGGACCACAAGAACCTGGCCTTCCTTCAGTCCGCCCAGCGACTTAATCCTCGTCAGGCCAGGTGGTCCCTGTTTTTCGCTCGGTTTGATTTTGAGCTCCATTTTCGCCCTGGGGACAGAAACACCAAAGCCGATGCCCTATCCAGAGTCTTCCAACCATCCGAGGTTGGGGAGGAGCCATCTCACATCATCGAACCCACGTAGATCATCACCGTGGCACCGGTGAATTTGCTTTCTCCACCCCCAGGCAAGACTCTCGTGCCTGAGAATGCCAAAAGAAGAGTTCTGCTTTGGGGGCATTCCTCCAAATTGGCAGGCCATGCCGGAATTCAGAAGGCTCTTGCCCTCATATCTCGGCACTATTGGTGGCCAACTCTCCGCCAAGATGTGGCAGACTTCGTTGCCTCCTGTCCCTCATGCACTAGGAATAAGATACCACGTCGGCCTCTGTCTGGCCTGCTGCTCCCTTTGCCAGTTCCTACGTTACCTTGGAAAACATTGCCATGGACTTTATCACCGATTTGCCCCGCTCATCCGGTTGTACGGTGATTCTAATGGTGGTGGACCGCTTTTCCAAAATGGCACATTTTATCCCTCTGAGCAGCCTCCCCTCTGTGCCCAGATTAGCTAAGATCTTCATCCATCAAATTTTTAGGATTCACGGCCTACCTCAACGTATTGTATCTGACCGAGGAGTCCAGTTTACTTCCAAGTTTTGGAGAGCACTTTGCAGACTCCTGGATATATCCCTGGATTTCTCATCCGCCTACCATCCGCAGACCAACGGGCAAGTAGAGCGAACTAACCAAACGTTGACTGGATATCTTCGTCATTTCTCCAACGCCCACCAGAACGACTGGGTTGACCTGCCTTCCTGGGCGGAGTTTGCCTACAACAATCATACCTGCGAATCCTCGACCAAGTCGCCGTTCTTCGTTGTGTTTGGCAGACATCCCGGTATCCCTCTCCGTGTAGCTCCGGCCTCCGAGGTACCTGCAGCCAACTCCTCGTCCCAAGAATTTTCTGAGATCTGGTCCGAGACCAACACGGCACTCAAGAAGGCCAGGGAGCGGATGAAGAATCATGCAGACAAGAGGAGGTTAGATCCTCCGCCGTTTCACATCGGGGATAAAGTCTGGCTCTCATCCAAGTATATCTGGTTAAAATTACCCTCTTACAAGCTGGGCCCCTGGTACATCGGCCCCTTTGAGATCCTGGAACGTGTCAATGAAGTCGCCTACAAGTTGAGGTTGCCTGCTTCGCTTCGAATCCCGAACACCTTCCATGTCTCTCTCCTGAAACCCGTGGTACTAAATCAGTTCCATCCTTCACCCTGTCCCGCTCCTCGGCCAGTGGGCTGCGACAACACCTTCGAAGTAAGAGATATTTTCGCCATGAAAAGGGTCAGAGGGAGGATCTTTTTTCTTATTGACTGGAAGGGTTTTGGTCCTGAGGAGAGGTCCTGGGAACCCCGGGAGAATATCAACGCTCCCCGCTTTCTCAGGAGATTTTTTGGACAATCGCAGCAGGGGGCGGCTTAAGGGGGAGGGTACTGTCACGGTCCCGGTCATGGCCCCCGTTGCACACCCTCATACTCACCATCCAGCGCCGCAGCCTCTCTCCTCCCTCCCTCCGTCGGCGGCGGCGTCCTCCTCAGACCGGCCCGCGGCCTGTGACGTTACTACAGGCCTTGCGCATGCGCCATAGACCACGGCTGGCTCTCCCTGTCTCTTCTTATGCTCCGGCGATGCCCTGACCCGGTAGCACCGCCGGACCAATGGGGGCCGGTCCTCGGGTATTTCAGGCCGCCCTCCCATAATAGAGGTGCCTGATCGTTGTTGTGCTATCGGCACGCTAGGCCCTGTGCCTCTGCCCTTTGCACTGCGCCGGTTCTCTTACCTTCCTGTGCTTCTATTGCAGTCCTACTCCAGTCCTGTGTGTTCCTGCTCCGTCCTGCCTGCCCGTGTCTTGCCCTGCAGTCCTACTCCAATCCTATGTGTTCCTGTTTTGTCCTGCCTGCCCGTGTCTTGCTCCTGCAGTCCTACTCCAAGCCTGTCTACCCGTGCCTGAATCCTGCAGTCCTACTCCGGTCATGTCTACCAGTGCCTGATTACTGCAGTCCTACTCCGGTCCTTCCTGCCAGTGTCTTTGTCTCCTGCTGTCCTACTCCAGTCTCCACCCGAGCCCTATGCCTTCCCTGTGCTCGTGGTACCAGGTCCTCTGTCTCGCTCCAGTTCATTCTGAACCTCCCTTCTTGCTACCGGCTGCCGTGGCATTCGAACCCCTGGGCCTGCTCCTAACGGTCCCTGTATAGGGGTCGGTCTCACCAGGTTGCTCGCCCGGGGCCCCTCGGTGCCACGGTCCAGAGGGTCCACTCCTGGAAGCCTGCCTTGCCTAGCAAAACGCTAACAATTATACACTCCCCATAGTCTTCGATATAGTATAATACACTCCCTAAAGTCCTCCATATAGTATAATGCACTTCCCATAGTCCTCCATATAGTATAATGCTCTTCCCATAGTCATCCATACAGGGGTATGCAAACGTTTGGGCACCCCTGGTCAAAATTATTATTGTTGTGAACAATTAAGCAAGTATAAAATGAAATGATGAGGTAATTTGCATATTCCCAGTGCATTATGGGGAGAGTGAAGATTTGCCGTGAGTCTGAAGATCTTTAGGTTTAGCTGTATTGAGCTGCTTGAAGGAAATTAATGAACAATCTTTATAACATTACAAAAACAATTTATTTTTTTCAACATGGAGAAGGAGATCACCCATATGGTGAGCCACAATGTGTGCTATATGTTTACAGACTTTCCATAGGAGAAGACAAACTTTACGTACCAGAAATGCAAGTTTGCGTTAGAGCAAAAAGTGCAAATTTTTCAGGAGAGAATTGCCACACTGAAGATGAGGATTTCCATGACAGAGTAGAAGAATCTCTTCAGATTGTGATAACAGAAGAACTTTCCAGCATTACTACAGAAGATAATGATAGAGTAGAAATAACTATTCAGAATGTCCAACAAGAAGCAGCTTTCAATGTACCTGCAGAAGAAAAGAAATGTAAGCATTTGACCCAAAGAAGCAGGACAATGAGGAGGCAGTCAGCACCCATACCGCTGGAGAACAGATGCCAGGCTGTCATGCAGGACAACCATCAAAAAAGTGCTTTGCCCATAAAGAACACCTCAGTAAGAAATCAGAAGCCTCTTGAAGGGAGGAAAAGAAGTGCTGTGGTGAAGAAGAAGAAAAGGAGACTGGTGGTCCTGGGGGATTCCCTACTGAGAGGAACAGAAGCCGCCATCTGCAGACCGGACAACTCCTCATGAGAAGTGTGCTGTCTTCCAGGTGCCCAAATCAAAGATGTGTCTGACAGGATATCAGGACTCTTCAGTGCTACAGAAGACTACACATGTCCACTAATACATGTGGGAACAAATGACACAGAAAGAAAGGGCCTGGAAATTATAGGCAGAGACTTTGAAGACCTAGGCTGGAAAGTGAAGGAACTGAGATCGCAAGTCATCTTCTCATACATCCTCCCAGTGGATGGACATGGACCAAGGAGATTGAACAGGATCCTACAGGTGAAGATCTGGCTATGGCGATGGTGCCATCAGCAACATTTTGGGTTTCTTGATCATGGAGTGAATTACCTGTATGATGGACTCCTTGCTAGAGATGGGTTGCATCTTGCGAAAACAGGAAAACACATATTTGGTAGACACCTTGCTACACTCATCAGGAGAGTTTAATTAGAGCAATACAGGATGGGAAATATACAGACAGGATGAAATATGCACCTAATGAATTCTTTTGAGAACCCTGCTATTAGAAATGGAAAAAAATAGCAAAAACAATAAATTCTGAATGAAAATAGAGGAGCAAGAGAAACCGACTACAAGCTAAAATGTGTCTATACAAATGCACAGAGCATGGGAAACAATAAGGAAGAGAGATATGATGTCATATCCATCGCTGAAACTTGGTAGGATGAGACACATGATTGGAATACAAACCTTGGAGGCTGCAACTTATTTATTAGAAACAGGATTAACAAGAGGGGAGGTGGTGTGGCACTGTATGTTATGAAACTGTATATCTCTACAGAGATCCAAGCTTCAGAGAATGGTAGCTCTGTAGAAACTGTTTGAGTAAACATACAAGGAGAGAAGAACAGAAAGGACATTATTGTAGGTGTTTACTATAGGCCGCCTGGACAGACTGAAGGTATGGATGAACTCTTTTTTTTTTTTACATCAGATGGCTTTGTTCTAAAAAAAAAGTACAACATAGTGATCATGGGAGATTTTAACTATCTTTATATTTGTTCTGAATCTTTCTCAGGCAAAAGTAATAGGTCCATAAAAAATTTGTATTCTCTCGACGGCAACTTTATCTTTCAAAAGATAGAAGAGAGGACAAGAGGATCTACAATCATGGACCCAGTTCTTACCGACATGGAGGCAATGCTTGAGAAAGTATAGGTGGCCTGTAATTTAGGATCATTCTATCCTTGAATTTTGTATTACAAGAGGAAGAAGACCAGTGAGAACTCAGACTTTAAAGGGAACCTGTCACCAGAAAAAATGCTATTAGCCTGCAGACATGAGTATAGTTTGCAGGTTAATAGAGTTATTCTGCCTGGCACCAAACTCTATGGCGAGAAAATTAACTTTATTCTCCCCGGTAGCAATCTGGTTTCAGAAACAGAAGTGGCATAGGTGCTTGTTCGGTCACCGCTCTGAGAATACAGAGAGGCCGCTGTAACTGCACCTCTGGCAATGACTGACAGACGGCCCCAGTGCAGTGCCAGTGTAAGTCCTGTTCGGGAGCGTGGCAACTGCTGTAACTGAAACCCGAATACTGCCGTGAAAAATAAAGTTAATTTTCTCCCCGTGGCTTTTGGCTACATGCATGTGCCGTTCAGAATACTATTAACCCCTTTGCCACCTTTGATGCATCCATATGTCCGAGTAGGCTGGTACTTACCGACCTTAGACGTATGGATACGTCCAGGCGATTTTGCGTGCACAGATTCTGACAGCTGACACCCGCCACTCATTACCAGGAGCAGCGCTTGCACCGCTCCCGGCACTTTAACCTCCTAAATGCTACTTGTGCATTTCAATGGATTATAACTGCAATCAGACTGCAGAAGGTGAAATTCCCAAAGTGGGGATAAATAAAAAAGCTTAAAAAAAGGAAAAAACAAAGTTGTAAAAATAGTTTAAAAAAAATCACAAAATAATAATGCAAAAAATATATGTATTGTACCCATAAATAAATATTTTTATGAACAAAAAAACAAAACAAAAAAAAAATAAAAGTACACGTGCTTGATATCGTCACGTCCGGAACAACCTGACCTATAAAAGTGTCCCACTAGTTACCCCCTTCAGTGGACACCGTAAAAAAATAAAATAAAAACAAGTCAAAACACTTTATTATCACACCGCTAAACTAAAAGTGCAATAAAACGCAATCAAAAAGACGAATGTAAATAAAAATGGTATCACTGAATTCCTCATCTCACCCTGCAAAAAACAAGCTGTCCTACAGCTCCATCATCCAGGAAATAAAAAAAAGTTTGAGCTCTCAGAATGAAGTGATGCAAAAATAATATTTTTTTTCTGTAAAATAGTTTTTATTGTGTAAAAGCACCGAAACACAAAAAATATACACAGTACAGACCAAGAGTTTGGACACACCTTCTCATTCAAAGAGTTTTCTTTATTTTCATGACTATGAAATTGGTAGATTCACTCTGAAGGCATCAAAACTATGAATTAACACATGTGGAATTATATAATTAACAAAAAGTGTGAAACAGCTGTTAATATCTCTGGGAACTCCTTCAAGACTGTTGGAAGACGATTTCCGGTGACTACCTCTTGAAGCTCATCAAGAGAATGCCAAGAGTGTGCAAAGCAGTAATCAAAGCAAAAGGTGGCTACTTTGAAGAACCTAGAATATAAGACATATTTTCAGTTGTTTCACACTTTTTTGTTAATTATATAATTCCACACGTGTTAATTCATAGTTTTGATGCCTTCAGAGTGAATCTACAGTTTTCATAGTCATGAAAATAAAGAAAACTCTTTGAACGAGAAGGTGTGTCCAAACTTTTGGTCTGTACTGTAAATGAGGTATCTCTGCAATCGTACTGATCCGAATAATAAAACTGCCTTATCAATTTTACCACACGCGGAACAGCATAAAAAAAAATAAAAAAAATTAATAATTCCAGAATTGCTGGTTTTGATCATTCTGTCTCCCAAAAATAGGAATAAAAAGTGATCAAAAAATGCCATGTGTCCAAAAAATGGCACTAATAAAAACGTCAACTCATCCCGCAAAAAAAGAAGCCATCAAATGGCTCTTTCAGCTGAGATATAGAAAAATTATAGCTCTCAAAATATGGTGATGCAAAAACTTATTTTTCTAATAAAAAGTGTCTTTTAGTGTGTGACAGCTGCCAAACATGAAAACCTGATATAAATCTCATATTGCTGTAATCGCACAGACCTGAAGAATAAAGTAATCTAAAACCAATTCTTCACATGCTGTTTTGTTCACTCTGCCTCCCAAAGATCGCAGTACGGCTCAGCGCACATTTATCCTGCTCTCTGCATTGAGCACTTGATTCCCTATAATGAGGCAGATGGAGGCAATGTGGACACCGTCTGACCTGTGTTTCGGCAGTGCGCATCTTCTTAGGATTACATAAAAGTGCCATCGGCCACAGTTTTGTGTGCTTCTGGAAGAAAAGGACACAGCTGAACAGAGGCCAGATGGAGTCCAGAGTAACTCTGCTGTTTCATCATAGTGAATGGATCCCTCAGGGGTTTCATCTATCACATTACTCAGTGACACCCCAAAATAAGTGCTCAGCGTAGATCGATGGATAAATGTGATCCCAAATGCTAAAATGTCCCCCCCCCAAAAAAGCTTCAAATCAGTTCATAATAAAAGCAAGTCCTCACTCATGTCCATCATCTGTCAATGGAAATATAGGGGCCTTCCACGTTACTGGTAGTACAAGAACTCTCAAAAAGCAAAATGGCTCCTTGGCCCTGAATTAAATCCAGGAGATTCTGCACTCCCACATCCTAATGCCCCCTCCCTTCTTAGTCCCATAGTGTACCTAAAACACATTTAGCGCCCATAATATTTAGCATTTCTGTAAGGAAGTGTTTGCAATTTTCACTCAACAACCACTGCTTCTTATTTCTGGAAAATACCCATGTAGTCAAAATCATCACTACATCTGTAGATGAATTCCCAAAGGGGTATAATTTCCAAAATGGGGTCACTTGAGGGGTGATTCTGCTGTTCTAGCAATTAGGGGCTCTGTGTATAGAGTCTGCAAACTTTTGTAGGAAAATTTGCACTCTAAGAGGCATATAGCGCTCCGTCCCTCCCAAATTTTGCTGTATGGCTAATCAGTACTGTAAGCCACATATGGGGTATTTCTACATTCAGCTGAAATTGTGGGACACATTTTGGTGACATTTTTGCCCATTTGCCCTGTTTTCACCTTCAGGAACAGGCCAAATTTTACAATTCTGACCAGTGTCACTTTATGAGATAATAATTCTGGAACACTTCAACATATCCCAGTGACTCTGAGAATGTCTTTTTTGTGACAAATTGTACTTCATGATAGTGGCAAAATTTGTTCGATATAACTTGCGTTTATTTCTGAAATATTGGAAATTCGGCAAAAATTTAAAAAAATGTTCATTTTTATGACCGTAAACCAGAAAGTTATGTTGCACAAAATAGTTAATACATTTCATTACCCACATGTCTACTTTACTTCAGAACAATTTTGAAACATACTTTTTTTTGTTAGGAAGTTAGAAAAGTAAAAAATTTGACCAGCGATTTCTAATTTTTCCCCCCAAATTTACAAAAACATTTTTTTAAGGACCACATCACATCTGAAGTGCTTTGAAGGGGCCTATATGACAGAAAATGCCCAAACGTGACACCATTCGAAAGACTACATCCCTCAGGGGGCTCAAAGCAGTTCTTAATTAAATGTATTAACCCTTCAGGTGCTTTACAGGAACTAAAGCAATGTGGAAGGAAAAAATTAAAATGTAACTTTTTTTTCTCCAAAATTTTACTTTAGATCCAAATTTTGTATTTTTTATAAGGACAAAAGATGAAAATTGATCCCAAAATTTGTTGTGCAATTTCTCTTGAGCGTATCGATACCCCATATGTGGGGGGAAAACCTCTGTTTGGGTGCACGGCAGGGCTCGGAAGGGAACGAGCACTGTTTGACTTTTTGAACGCAAAATTGTCTGGAATCATTAGCAGACACCATGTCATGTTTGGAGAGCCCCTGATGTGCCTAAACAATGGAACCCTTCCCCCAGTGATGACATTTTGGAATCTAGACCCTTCAAGGAATGTATCTAAATGTGTGGTGAGCACCTTGAACCGCCAGGTGCTTCACAGAGGTTTATAACAAAGAGCCGAGAAAATTAAAAAAAAACAAACAAACACATTTTTCCCACAAAAATATAATTTTAGCCCCAAATTTTGCATTTTCACAAGAGTAACAGGAGAAAATGCACCATACAAATTGTTGAGCAATTTCTCCTGAGTACGCCGATACCCCTTGTATGGAGAAAACTACTGTTTGAGCGCACAGCAGGGCTCGGAAGAGAAGGAGCGCCATTTGATTTTTGAATGCAAAATTTGCTGGAATCATTAGAGGATGCCATAACACGTTTGGAGACCCCTGTTGTACCTAAAAAGCAGAGCGCAAGATAAAAGTGAGCTGAGCCTTACTACAATCTTTGGGAGCAAAAACAGCAATTCAGGATTTGTATTTTTTTTTTTTTCATGCCGTTGGATAAGGCAGCTTTATTGTTTGGGTCAGTACGATTACAGTGATACCACATTTATATAGTTTTTTATGTATACGCTATTTTACACAATATAAACTATTTCTCATGTCAGAGGTTCCTCAGAGGAGCAATGTACCAAGAGTAGAGTTGAGCGACTTTTGGTTTTTTAGGGTCGCGTTTCGTTTCGTGAAACCCGACTTTTCCAAAAGTCGGGTCGAGCAAGATCGTCCGATTATAGGGAAAAGTCGGGGTCGTCCCGAAACACGAAACCCAATGTAAGTCAATGGGGAATAAAAGTCGGCAGTGAGAGGAGGACAGGAAACACACCTACAGTGCCCATTTGAATGCCAAAAGCATCAATTCTTCTTACTTCTTCTTAAGCTTGTCAACCTTAATTAACTTCATAATACAAGTTACGCACTGAAAAATGGGGGTTATTTGGCTACAGACTGTGGGGGGGGAGGGCTGGCTCCAGGTTTTCATGTGCCCTGGGCGAAAGAGCGCCCCTTTAACACATACCACAACTCATCATGCTCCGATACGGCAGAGAAATAGCGGTATAGTACAATGAAAAATACCTCACTTTTTACATCTCATGACGAGGCCCATCTATTTCTCCATACAGAATCATTGGTCCCATATAATGTTTGAAACAGTGTATGATGAGCTCCACATAAGGCTACAGTATATGTTGGTCCCCATGGATGAAGCTCTACTGTCTTATGGGCCCAAATAATGCTCCAAACATAATGGGTCCCATTTCTAATGCTCTAGTGTATAATGGGCCCTGTAAATGCTGCTCCAGTGTCTGATGTCCACCTTTGGAATGTTCCAGTGTATGGTGGGCCCCATCTATCATTCTCAGACGGTGTTAGGCCCAGTATGGATTGCACGTGATTGCACAAAGGTTAGAAAGGGTACCGTATCCCCGGATAACATGTATGGATAGCGTACACATTCAAAATATATGTCTCAGGAGGCAGGCTCAGACGGTGTTAGGCCCAGTATGGATTGCACGTGATTGCACAAAGGTTAGAAAGGGTACCGTATCCCCGGATAACATGTATGGATAGCGTACACATTCAAAATATATGTCTCAGGAGGCAGGCTCAGACGGTGTTAGGCCCAGTATGTATTGCACGTGATTGCACAAAGGTTAGAAAGGGTACCGTATCCCCAGATAACATGTATGGATAGCGTACACATTCAAAATATATGTCTCAGGAGGCAGGCTCAGACGGTGTCAGGCACAGTATGGATTTGACGGCCCAGATTACACAGCGGAGGAGCAGGGAGAGGTAAAGATTGCAAATGCTGGGGCCCTGCCCAAGCAAGGGGGGCCCACTCGTGGGCGTCGGTACTGGCACTGGGCCCCTCATAGTACAGCGGTGTGTCTGACGGCGGGTGTGCACCACCACCGTCAGAGACACTTGATTGCACTATGAGGGACCCTGTGCCAGTGCCCGCGCCCAAGAGTCGGCCTACCCACCTGTCCAGGGCAACGGCACTCGCACGGTGTCGTGCGCTAGGTGGTGACTCCGGCCATGGGGGGGGAGGCAGCACAGTTAGGGAGTTTTAGAAAGTGGCATATGTTGATGTTGGACATTCAGCTGATGCAAAAGGCGAAATAGATGAAGTACCAGGAAGAGGTGGACCAAAGCAAGCCATTTTTCTGTCACCCTATGTGTCATCAGGGGAAGGTGGGACAAAATCCTTGGAAACCCATGCGTGGTTCATTTTAATGAAGGTTAGATCATCCACGTTTTGGGTTGACAGATGGGTCCTTTTTTCTGTCAGGATTGATCCAGCTGCACTGAAGACTCTTTCCGATAGCACACTTGCAGCTGGGCAAGCGAGCTCCTGTAAGGCATATTGGGCCAATTCAGGCCAGGTGTCCAGTTTAGCGGCCCAATAGTCAAAGGGGAATGACCTGTGTGGGAGAACATCGATATGGGAGGAAAAGTAGTTTGTAACCATAGTTGACAACTGCTGTCTCCTGTCACTTTCCATCGATGCAGTATTACCAGTTGTGTGAGCGGTATTTGAAAAATCAGTCCACAACATTGTCATGAAACCCCTGTCTCCAACGCCACTTCTGCTGTGTGCACCACGAACACCTCTGCCAAGCTGCCCCCGGCCCGTACGGCTCGTGTGAGAACCATCACCGCTGCTGTGTGCTGGGAATGCCTCAAGCAACCGATTTACCAGAGTTGCTTGTTTATTAGCCAATATTAGGTCAAGGTTCTCCTGTGGCATGATGTTTTGTAATTTGCCTTTATAGCGTGGATCCAGGATGTTGGCCAACCAGTAGTCGTCATCGTTCATCATTTTGGCAATGCGGGGGTCCCTTTTTAGGATCCGCAAGGCATAATCTGACATGTGGGCCAATGTTCCCGGTGTCAATGATGCACTGCGAGTGCTGGGTGGAGGAGCACTTTCTGGCAAATCCACATCCCTCCAGTCACGCACAAACCCTGTACCAGACCTTGCCACGCCAACATTTTCACTTGCCCCACGAGATGCATCCTCCTCCCCTAAGTAATCATCCCCATCATCATCCTCCTCCTCCTCTTCTTCCTCCACCTCGTCCAGGAGAGGTCCCTGAGCAGACAATGGCTGAATGTCATCAAGGATTCCCTCCTCCTCTTCCTCCTCATCAACATTGGCTGCAGACGCCTGCTCCTTAAGGTGCGTCAAAGTTTGCATGAGCAGACGCATAAGTGGGATGCTCATGCTTAGGATGGCGTCGTCTGCGCTTACCAGCCGTGTGCATTCCTCAAAACACTGAAGGACTTTACAAAGGTCTTTCAGCTTCGACCACTGCACACCTGTCAACTCCATGTCTGCTCTCAAAGTGCCTGGCCGTGTATGCTCCCACAAATGCATTATGGCCTGCCTCTGCTCGCACAGCCGCTCCACCATGTGCAGGGTGGAGTTCCACCTTGTTGCAATGTCGATAATGAGGCGGTGGTTGGGAAGGTGGAGCAATCGCTGCAGCTTCTGCATACGAACGGAGTGTACAGGCGACCGGCGGATGTGCGCGCACAGTCTTCGCACCTTCTGGAGCAGGGCTGTTAACTCCGGATAATTTTTGAGGAAGCACTGCACCACCAGGTTCAAGGTGTGAGCCAAGCAAGGTATGTGGCTGAGTTTTGAAAGGGCTATGGCTGCCACAAAATTACGGCCGTTATCACTAACTACCTTGCCTGCCTCAAGATGTACACTGCCCAGCCATGACTCAGTTTGTCGCTTCAAGTACTCGGCCAGCACCTCGGCGGTGTGTCTGTCGCCCAAACACATCATCTGCAACACAGCCTGCTGACGCTTTCCACTAGCTGCTCGATAGGGGGACACATCGTGTGCAACAGTGGCAGCTGCAGATGGAGTGCTCGTACGACTGCGCTCTGTGGACGAGCTTTCGCTTCTGGAGGAGGAGGAGGAGGAGGAGGAGGGTCGAACGCCTACAGCCAACTGTTTCCTATACCGTGGGCTAGGCAGCACTGTCCCACCACCGCTGTCCCCTGTGGACCCTGCATCCACCACATTAACCCAGTGCGCAGTGATGGACATGTAACGGCCCTGGCCATTCCGACTGGACCATGCATCAGTTGTGAGGTGCACCTTTCCGCTCACTGACTGCTTGAGTGCATGGACAATGCGGTCTTTCACATGATGGTGGAGGGCTGGGATGGCTTTGCGAGAGAAGAAGTGGCGACTGGGTAGGTCATAGCGTGGTACTGCATAGGCCATGAGTTCGCGGAAAGCTGTGCTTTCCACCAACCGAAAGGGCATCATCTCAAACGAGATTAGTTTGGCAATGTGGGCGTTCAAACTCAGTGTACGCGGATGAGAGACTGAGTACTTTCTTGACCTACTCATAGTGTTTGGGAGGGTGAGCTGGACTTGAGAGCTGCATATGGTGGAAGTAGCGGTGGACAGGGCGGACTGAGAGAGGGTTGATGATGGTGATGGAGTTGGTGTTCTTTCTGATGGCCTAGAATCAGTCTTTCGTTGATATAACAGTGGGATTCCCTGACTGCTGTGGTCTTGCAACGACACCTCAACATTTGCTGCTGTGCTAACCGGTGGGCTTACAGTGGGGGAAACAATGTAGCGTTGCTGACTACCTTCGTTGTGATCAGTTGCACATGTGGCACTTGAGGTTTGGTGTTGTGTCCACGCTTGCAAGTGCATGCTGGTTAAATGTCTAAGCATGCAACTGGTATTCAAATTTTTCAGATTTTTCCCTCGGCTAAAGGTCTTTGCGCACTTCTTACAGATAACCTTGGCCTGATCATGAGGATTTTGTTCAAAAAAGTGCCACACTGCACTCTTCCTACTTTGGCAGACATTTTGCGGCCTAGCACGCTGTGATCTTTTGACCCTCTGGACAAGCTGTCCAGCAACTCTTTTGATGTTTGGAACCTGTCTTTGGAGTGCTCCGGGCCTGCCAGATAACAGCTGTTGCGATGTCGATGTCTGCTGTGGATGCTCCTCATCTGAGCTATTGGAAGCAGCACCCTCTTCCCCCAATGGATGCCAATCTGGGTCAACAACTGGGTCATCCATCACCTCCTCTTCTATGTCATGTGCACCTTCCTCTGTGTCACCGTGTATGGTGGTATAGTGTGCGGGAAGGGGCACCTGAGTCTCATCAGGGTCAGAATCTGGCTCTGTACACTGCGAGGACAATGTAGTGCTCTGAGTGAATGTACCAGCAGAATCATCCATCAGCGGCTGTGCATCAGTGCACTCCATGTCAGATTCATCTTGGCCTGGGTAATTCACCATTTCACTTGATAATCCAGGCATGGTATGTGAAAACAGCTCCATGGAGTAATCAGTAGTATGGCCTGCGTCATCCTTCAATCTTGGTTGGGGTGAAGGACACAAGGAAAGGTGTGGTTCATGAACATGAGCCTCCAATGACGACTCAGTGCTTTTACTTTTTACAACTGAAGAAGAGGAGGCGATAGAGCTGGAGGCTAAGTCAGCAATGTAAGACAAAACTTTTTCCTGATGCTCTGGCTTTAAAAGCGGTTTGCCAACTCCTAGAAAACTAAGCGTTCGAGGCCTTATGTAGCCAGACGATGACGCAGGGTCAGCACCTCCTGCATTCGGTCCTATTTTGCTCTTGCCACTACCATCAGATCCACCACCAACACCATCATTACCAGCTGCCAACCCCCGCCCAATTCCACGGCCTCTTCCACCAGCCTTCCTCATTTTTGGTAGAGATGTAGACAAAATCCAACAAACTATATAGTAATGTAAAACAAGGTACAAGGTGTCTATAGGACATGGGAGATTTTGAATTTCTGCAGACACTTGTGGACACTGGACACTTTTGGATTGTGTGAGGCCCACTGATATCTGAGCGCTATGTGACAGGCTCGATGGAACAGCTGTGACCAAAGTGACTAGAGGATAAGGGAGATTTTGAATCTCTGCACACACTTTTGGACACTGGACACTTTTGGATTGTGTGAGGCCCAATGAATATCTGAGCGCTATGTGACAGGCTCGATGGCACAGCTGTGACAAAAGTGACTAGAGGATAAGGGAGATTTTGAATCTCTGCACACACTTTTGGACACTGGACACTTTTGGATTGTGTGAGGCCCACTGATATCTGAGCGCTATGTGACAGGCTCGATGGCACAGCTGTGACCAAAGTGACTAGAGGATAAGGGAGATTTTGAATCTCTGCACACACTTTTGGACACTGGACACTTTTGGATTGTGTGAGGCCCAATGAATATCTGAGCGCTATGTGACAGGCTCGATGGCACAGCTGTGACAAAAGTGACTAGAGGATAAGGGAGATTTTGAATCTCTGCACACACTTTTGGACACTGGACACTTTTGGATTGTGTGAGGCCCAATGAATATCTGAGCGCTATGTGACAGGCTCGATGGCACAGCTGTGACCAAAGTGACTAGAGGATAAGGGAGATTTTGAATCTCTGCACACACTTTTGGACACTGGACACTTTTGGATTGTGTGAGGCCCAATGAATATCTGAGCGCTATGTGACAGGCTCGATGGCACAGCTGTGACAAAAGTGACTAGAGGATAAGGGAGATTTTGAATCTCTGCACACACTTTTGGACACTGGACACTTTTGGATTGTGTGAGGCCCACTGATATCTGAGCGCTATGTGACAGGCTCGATGGCACAGCTGTGACCAAAGTGACTAGAGGATAAGGGAGATTTTGAATCTCTGCACACACTTTTGGACACTGGACACTTTTGGATTGTGTGAGGCCCAATGAATATCTGAGCGCTATGTGACAGGCTCGATGGCACAGCTGTGACCAAAGTGACTAGAGGATAAGGGAGATTTTGAATCTCTGCACACACTTTTGGACACTGGACACTTTTGGATTGTGTGAGGCCCAATGAATATCTGAGCGCTATGTGACAGGCTCGATGGCACAGCTGTGACAAAAGTGACTAGAGGATAAGGGAGATTGGATTGCTTTTAAAAAAGCAGTTTGCGGAGCAGTGGGTAAACAGCAATGCAGGAATGTCAGGAAGCCTTAGAAGGCAGCCCAACAACCAACACCACTGATACACCACTATATAGCCTCCCCTTGCACTGCACACACAGTGACTGGTGTGTTGTGCAGGCCAAATTGCTAGCAGCAGAAGCAGTTTTTTTGTCTTCTCAGCAGGACAAAAAAAAAAATTGGGATTGCTTTTAAAAAAGCAGTTTGCGGAGCAGTGGGTAAACAGCAATGCAGGAATGTCAGGAAGCCTTAGAAGGCAGCCCAACAACCAACACCACTGATACACCACTATATAGCCTCCCCTTGCACTGCACACACAGTGACTGGTGTGTTGTGCAGGCCAAATCGCTAGCAGCAGAAGCAGTTTTTTTGTCTTCTTCCCTGCCTAACGCTCTCCCTACAGAATCAGCAGCAACCTCTCCCTATACTAAGATCGGCAGAAGTAAGATGGCGGTCGGCGTGCACGCCCTTTTATACCCCCTGTGACGCCCACCAAAGCAAGCCAATCACTTGCATGCCCTTCTGAAAGATGGTGGTGACCCGTGCCTATGTCATCACGTTGCCCACAGTGTCCGTGGATCCTGATTGGCTGAAAAAGAGCGCAAAACAAACTTTTGAAACGCGACTTTGGCGCGTAAGTCGCCGACCTCGTGTCCGACCTCATCCTAGGGTCGGGTTACGTTTCATGAAACCCGACTTTGGCAAAAGTCGGCGACTTTTGAATTTTTTCGACTCGTTTCGCTCAACTCTAACCAAGAGCATTTTCCATGTGGGCACTTTCAGAGGCTGAAAAAAATGGTGCAGTGATGTGATGTCTATTATTATAAAAGGTTGAGATTTATTTACTGTCTTATGACACAACATATTTTGTATCTATATCGTTTGAGCTTTTTTAGATCATATGTACCTTTTTATTCACAATGTTTTTCTCCTTTTGTAGGGTTTAATAGGGTCAGTAGAGTTGAGCGATACCGTCCGATACTTCAAAATATCGGATCGGAATGGATCGGCCGATCTTTAAAAAAAGTATCGGTATCGCCGATCCCATTCAAGTCTATGAGACTTCCGGTATCGGAATTGGAAAAACCCTTTCCTGCCCTTGTACAGCCTCTCGGGGGTCTGTACGGGCCTTCCGGGGGTCTGTGCCGGCCTGCCGGGGGTCTGTGCCGGCCTGCCGGTGGGCTGTGCGGACTGCCCGGGGTCTGTGCACCCTGTGGGGGTCTGTACCAGCCTGCCGGGGGGCTGTGCCGGCCTGCCGGGGGGCTGTGCTGATGTCCGGGGGTCTGTGAAGGCATCGTCCGATGGGACTACAAGTCCCATCTGGCGATGCCTGCTACCATGACAGTGATTGACACATTAGCCAATGATGGGACAGTAGTAGTCCCATCATCCGGCTAATGTGTTAAATGTTTAAAAAAAAATAAAAAAAAAATATACTACATACATACTACATACATACTACATGCATGCTACATACATACTACATGCTACATACATACCACATATATACTACATGAATGCTACATACATGCTACATACATACTACATACATACTACACACATACTACATGCATGCTACATACATACTACATGCTACATACATACTACATACATACTACATGCATGCTACATACATACTACATGCTACATACATACCACATATATACTGCATACATACTACATGCATGCTACATGCTACATACATACCACATATATACTACATACATGCTACATGCATGCTACATACATACTACATGCTACATACATACTACATATATACTACATGCATGCTACATACATACTACATGCTACATACATACTACATGCTACATACATACTACATGCATGCTACATACATACTACATACATACTACATGCATGCTACATACATACTACATGCTACATACATACCACATATATACTACATACATGCTACATACATACTACATGCATGCTACATACAATACATTCATACAATACATACATAGACATACAGTACATATAACATAGAGTAACATACTTACCAATACTTGTCACATTGTTCCCAGAAGCCATTGTCGTCTACGGAATAAATATTAACATAACAAACCACAAAAATACTCACCCACGATCCGAAGCAGTCCACGAGTGTGTCCCACGACGATCTTGGGTAGAGAACTGCAGCATCAGCTGATGCTGCCGCTCTCTACGGGCTGCAGGAATCCAATGACGGAAGGTAGGTATCCTTCCGCACTGTATTCCTCTGCCACTTAAAAAAAAAAAATCCATAGTCTCACTTTATGGTAAAAGCTGTGTGGGAATTTCTCACACAGCTTTTACCATAAAGTGAGACTAGGGACTTTTTTTTTTTTAAGTGGCGGAGGAATACAGTGCGGAAGGATACCTACCTTCCGTCATTGGATTCCTGCAGCCCGTAGAGAGCGGCAGCATCAGCTGATGCTGCAGTTCTCCAGCCAAGATCATCGTGGGACACACTCGTGGACTGCTTCGGATCATGGGTGAGTATTTTTGTGGTTTGTTATGTTAATATTTATTCCGTAGACGACAATGGCTTCGGGGAACAATGTGACAAGTATTGGTAAGTATGTTACTCTATGTTATATGTACTGTATGTCTATGTATGTATTGTATGAATGTATTGTATGTAGCATGCACGTAGTATGTATGTAGCATGTATGTAGTATGTATGTAGTATATATGTGGTATGTATGTAGCATGTAGTATGTATGTAGCATGTAGTATGTATGTAGCATGCATGTAGTATGTATGTAGTATGTATGTAGCATGTGGTATGTATGTAGCATGTAGTATGTATGTAGCATGCATGTAGTATATATGTAGTATGTATGTAGCATGTAGTATGTATGTAGCATGCATGTAGTATGTATGTAGTATATATGTGGTATGTATGTAGCATGTAGCATGCATGTAGTATGTATGTAGCATGTAGTATGTATGTAGCATGTAGTATGTATGTAGCATGCATGTAGTATGTATGTAGCACGTAGTATGTATGTAGCATGCATGTAGCATGTAGTATGTATGTAGCATGCATGTAGTATATATGTAGTATGTATGTAGCATGTAGTATGTATGTAGCATGCATGTAGTATGTATGTAGTATATATGTGGTATGTATGTAGCATGTAGCATGCATGTAGTATGTATGTAGTATGTATGTAGCATGTAGTATGTATGTAGCATGCATGTAGTATGTAGTATGTATGTAGCATGTAGTATGTATGTAGCATGCATGTAGTATGTGTGTAGCATGCATGTAGTATATATGTAGTATGTATGTAGCATGTAGTATGTATGTAGCATGCATGTAGCATGTATGTAGTATATATGTGGTATGTATGTAGCATGTAGTATGTATGTAGCATGCATGTAGTATATATGTGGTATGTATGTAGTATGTATGTAGTATGTATGTAGCATGTATGTAGCATGCATGTAGCATGTAGTATGTATGTAGCATGCATGTAGTATGTATGTAGTATGTATGTAGCATGTAGTATGTATGTAGCATGCATGTAGTATGTATGTAGCATGTAGTATGTATGTAGCATGCATGTAGTATATATGTAGTATGTATGTAGCATGTAGTATGTATGTAGCATGCATGTAGTATATATGTGGTATGTATGTAGCATGTAGCATGCATATAGTATGTATGTAGTATGTATGTAGTATATATATATATTTTTTTTTTAAACATTTAACACATTAGCCGGATGATGGGACTACTACTGTCCCATCATTGGCTAATGTGTCAATCACTGTCATGGTAGCAGGCATCGCCAGATGGGACTTGTAGTCCCATCGGACGATGCCTGCACAGACCCCCGGACATCAGCACAGCCCCCCGGCAGGCCGGCACAGCCCCCCGGCAGGCCGGTACAGACCCCCACAGGGTGCACAGACCACCGGCAGGCCGGTACAGACCCCGGGCAGTCCACACAGCCCCCCGGCAGGCCGGCAGAGACCCCCGGAAGGCCCGAAAATGACGGCGCATCATGATGACGTCATTTCGGCTGTCAATCAACTTTGAACTTCCGATTCCGATGCCCGATATTGAAAAAATATCGGATGTCGGTATCAGAATTCCGATACAGCAAGTATCGGCCGATACCCGATACTTGCGGTATCGGAATGCTCAACACTAAGGGTCAGCGAGGATAAGCCCATGTTGAGTAGGGGCAACATAATGTTCTCTAGGGTGTCAAGGTAGGGTAATCACTAGGCCGAATACTAGGGCCAGTATTCTTACTGCACATATATTTAACCTATCCCTGCTATATAATCAAAAAAAAGAAAAAAAAACTTTTTAATATTTTTCAATTACAGTTGTAGTATATAGATCTCTTTTGGTATTCTATTTTTGCATTTTCTGAGGAATAGGGCTAAGCAACTGCACGTGTGAAAAAGACTTGGGTATACTAATAGATCACAGACTGCACATGAGTCAACAGTGTGATGCAGCAGCAAAAAAGGCAAACACAGTTCTAGGATGTATAAAGAGAAGCATATTGTCTAGATCATGTGAAGTAATTATCCCCGTACTCCTCCTTGGTCAGACCTCATCTGGAATACTGTGTCCAGTTCTGAGCAACACATTTTAGAAAAGACATTGAAAAACTGGAGAAAGTTGAGAGAAGAGGATGGTGAGAGGACTGCAAAGTATGTCCTATGAGGAACGGTTACAGGATCTGGGAATGTTTAGCTTGCAAAAAAGAAGGCTAAGAGGAGACAGTCACAGGTGTGTCAGAGGCTGCAGACAGTCGCACTGCATCTGGCTGCGGAAGGTCTCAGCGGTTGGCCTTGCAGACTAGTGCCCACCTCCCCGGCCTTAATGGTGTCACCTGGATCTTAGTGTTTATAACTCTCAACTTCCTGTTGGGAGTTGCGGGTGTTATTTTCTATTTGCATTTCCCTGTTGAGGCTTGGAGCAGTAGCAGGCGACCATCGCCCTTTTTGGTGTTTGGAGGACGTTGGTGTTTCTCAGTCTTCTCAAGCTAAGTGTTCCCTTGTTTTGCTTGTCTATCCCAGTTGTCTTTAGCCGTAGTGGGGATTGACTTGCGCTCATCCTGTACTCCCCGTTGCAGGGCTTATTGCCAGGGTCAGGCAGGGATTTGGTATCCTGCTCGGCGACAGGTGCAGAACTTATATAGGGATGATAGGACAGACATGGCGACGTTAGATCTGTCTAGGGGTCTCCACTTCCCCCTTCCCTAGTGTTTGGTTCCCCTTCCTTTATCCCTTTGTGTTGCACTTAGTCTGTCTTTCACTGTGCGTGACATTGACTTAATAGCTACCTCCAAATATCTGAAGGGCTGTCACAGTGTAGAAGGATCATCATTATTCTCATTTACACATAGGAACACAAAAAACAATGGAATTAAACTGAATGGGAGGAGACACAGATTAGATATTAGAAAAAAACTTTTTGACAGTGAGGGTGATCAACGAGTGGAGCAGGCTGCCACGAGAGGTGGTGAGTTCTCCGTCAATGGAAGTCTTCAAACAGAGGCTGGGCAGACATCTGTCTGATGGTTTAGTGAATCCTGTATTGAGCAGGGGGTTGGACCAGATGGCCCAGGAGGACCCTTTCAACTCTAACATTCTAAGATTCTATAGATCTGGAAAGCACCTGATTGTGGCCGGTTTATTGTAAAATGATATTCTTTGCACTTCTGGATTATAGCCCCAGCAGTGTTCACTGAACCCTTCTGTAGTTTAGAAATTCTTCTGTAACCAATACCATTAGTATGTTTTGCAACAATTAGGTTGCAAAGGTCTTGAGACAGCTCAGTGGTTCCAAACATCACAAGATGTTTCTTGTGTGGCACCTTGGTAATGAGACACCTTTCTGTCGGCCATCAGGTGAACCAGCTGATATTATTTGTTACTAAGTGGCAGGATTGTTTTCTAATTACTGATAAATGTCAGCTGGAGTCAGGACTTTCTAAAACTTTTTGCTCCTCTCTTTCTTCAGGTGTTCAATACTTTTTCCCTGTGTCATTTCTCATTATTACACATAAGTTGGGGACATCTATGGTGATATCCTTGCCTGTGTGGATTGAATGAATTGTTACTGTCATCTGGTGAGTATTTCATGTCAATAGCACCTTTAGAAATAGATTTACTTAGAATATTGGTGACGTGTTCAAAACATATATATGTAAAAGTAAACACCATTCATATGTGTATATTCCTACATAGTCCCATAGTAAAGTGCAAAAGTCACGATATAGTGCACTGATAAATTGAATGCTCCACAAAGCCTTGACATACGTTTCGCCTGCTGCTTTCTCAAGGGGATAAGCACACCAGAAAAAACGAGTCTATATCCAAAAATAAAATTACTTCATTATTTATTTGTACTCACAAAAGACTGTATAAAATACATAGACAAAAGTGAACAAGCATGAATATACAAAGCGTTACAAAGAGACTAAGGTGCAACTATGTGCAGGGTTACTAACAGCAAGCAAAATTGTCATGTAAATGTGGCGCCCCTGAGGATTCAGTTGCCACAGAGGTACTGCACCTCCTCCTGAGGTGTGGTGCCCCACCATCCAGGTAAGTTGGAGGCTCCTGACCACGCTCCAACACTCGCATCCCACACAAAACAGTAGTTCAGCAAAGCCACATTGCGGCTCCCTGCTTGGAGTGTAGCAGAGCACCTTTGGTGGCCCCTGCTTGGAACACGAAATGTGCTGGGAGGCGGGTGGCGTTAGAATACATAAAAGAGCGGGAAGGTTTAGGATTTGAGGTCAGTCAGTCAGAGAGAGAGGAGTGAGGAGAAGAAGATCCCTGGAAGAGGGATGGAGGAAGGAGTGCTGCAGCTGCCTCAGTGAGCTGAGCCAGCTGGTGTAGGGTCGTGGGCCGGACTGGGGGGTGGTCCCTCTTCTTACCGCGCAGAGACAAAACAGAGACAAGATGGAGGCAGGTTCTGGGTGCAACAGGTCCAAGTTTATTCCACTTGCTGTCCACCTGACGGCCTCTGCAGTATACCAAACTTCTCTTCACCTCACAGCCAACTGTTTCCAGGGCCGCTTCACACACCGTACGTTACACTAGGGACGTACATACACGTACCGTCCCTTCTTCACTGTTTGACGCTCCTGACAGGTCCGTCACTGTGGCCGACTTAGGCCCGTACCAACAGCAATTTTACTGATCAGGCGTCGTGTCAAATACGGTGTCCCACACCCGGTGTCTCGTCTCCACTGTGGTTCTTCCTGTCAGGACCACCCCCCTGACGTTCTCTCTCCTCAGTCCCCCTGGTTCGGTTTTCCTCAGAGTGCACAGACTGTCGTAGTCCTCCTGTCACCTGAGCTCCCCCTGGGGACTGGAACTTTCTGGAACCCTCCCTCAGTATTTATACCTTTCCTGGTTCCCTGTAACTCCGCCCCCCATGACCAACGGTTTCCTAAGCCCTAAGCTGATGTCAAGTCCTTTGTTCACACTCCTCCCTGCCCTCTAATGGTCAACCCAGGTACTGCACGTCCACTACACTTTCCTAGCTGTTTCCCCACTGTAGTAACTGACAACTATCTGAACTGTGCAAACCTTTCCTTCTCTATACTGACAGGTCCGTCCGTCCGTCAGGTCACCTTCCCTACACTGGCACAGGAAAGGAAAGAAGGAGAAAGACATTGGACTGAAACCTGATCTTCTATGAGAGAGAGGGATTAGTACAGAACAAAGGAATAAAAGGGAACACAGAGGACGTGGGTTAGAGGAGAACCCTGCCTAGAAGTTCTAAGCGCAAGGCCGGGGCCCGGTCCCCGAGGTTGTATGGATACTAATGGTCCTACAGCAGACACCGGTGGAGTAGTGGGCTGTAAATGCACTACTCCCATCTAAGACTTGGGGGCACAACAGCAACGTGAATAGTGAGCCGGGACTCAGGAGAAGGGAGTCCCCGAAGCAGGCTACAGCTGTCTGCCGTACAAGTAGAGTTCTTGGGAACATCTGTCAGGAGGAACTCCAGTGTAACTCAGTACTAGGAGTACTTCACACCAAAGGCGCTATAAGAGGAGACGTTCAGAAAGGCACATGTTGGCGGAGTATTGGAATAGAGCATTCCATCTAATCTGGAGGTTGACTGAGTCCCTGACCCGGAGGACACGGCGCGGAGGCAGGCACCTATGTGTACTACAGACTGTGAGTAAAGCTTTGGAACTGCAAGCCCCGGTGTCCTCCAATTATTCCTGCGCCAACACACCCTGTACCACTACATCTGGGTACCAGCTTCTACACCGCCTGCACCTCTCCTCTGCCCCTACATCTACACTGCCCTGGGGCTACAGCTTCACCTGTGGGGAACTTCACCATCTTGGCTGCAACACACCACCAGCCCCAGAGGATCTGTCTGCAGCGTCGGCCTAACATCTCACTTGCCGAACACCACAGGTGGCGTCATGAACTATTCCATTAACTACAAAGCACCATTCAACCCCCTTATTACTTGGGTGCCCAGGACCACGGACCGGGTCACTGCTGCTGTGACACATCCCCCTGACACCGGCCCGGTACCGAGTACCCCACAGCCCTGGGAGGGCGACCCATATACAGCAAGTGCCAGTATATTCAAGAGGCCCCATGGACACTAATTAACATAGGTGTAATAATCCCCCAGTGAGGTGTAAATTCCTAATTTATCCCCTGCCAATAGTCCCCAGGTCATAACCTCCAGGTCATAGCTCACGCGTTTCGCATGGGCTTCTTCCGGGGGCTGTTGTACCGCAACAAGGGGAACTGAGATTGACTTATCCTGCTTGCCTTTAAGTTAATCCACTAAATGATACCGCTTAGTCTGCGCATGAGCTACTATAAATGTGACGTCACTTCCTAATGTCCGGGGAAATGTTCTTCTGTGATGTCATTTAAACACATGCGGCAAAGTACTGATGCCTTTGGTATGAGTGACACGAGACAGGGACGCAACGTGCATGCTCATATCAGTGGCTATTTTTTAGTGGTTCCGTGGAAGCGGCCAAATTTATCAGGACCATACTATTGAGCAAAAGTAGAATGGGGGAATGAGCTCTAAAGTGAACACAGCAGTAAGTTCTTATCCATTGTCATGAAGAATTTATATGCTATTGTTGGAAACAATACATAATAAAGTGCAGTGCTTTAAAATGAACAAAGTGCGGTGTCGAAGTAATAGTTACAAGATTTTAATTATGAGGGTAGTGAATAAAGTGCAAAAGTGCATGATCAAATATACTCCATCATGGCTGAATGATCGGCATGCTGAGTATACGACTCCAGTCCTCTATATACAGCTCCATTCTGAAGTACATCACTCCTTTCGCCCCTCTATACACAGCCCCATCCTTCAGTACATCACTCTTTTATTTGCAACCTCCTCCAGCAGAATATCACTCTACTCCTCTATATACAGCTCCGTCCTCAAGTACATGACTCCACTCCTCTCTATACTGTTTTATCCTCCAGCAGTATATTACTCCTCTCCTCTATATACAGCCCTCACCTGCAGCATACATACCTCCCAACTTTGAAGGACAAGACGGAGGGACACATACTTTACCGCACTAAGCACAATGCAGCAACTTTAATTTTACAATAGGCTATTATCGTAACTTAGCCCAATACATTATATGGAGCTTTTTTAAAGGGAGACATTAGGTGACCAGGGCCCTTGGTCGGATAAGAGGGGGACGCTAAGAGGCAGGGGATTTTGATAGGGATTGCTGACACCTACTGGCCGCAATAATCATCTCTCCTGCAAAACTGATGAGTGATAATTATTAATGGTTCTGAAGCTGCACGTGCTTCACCCGCTCTTTTCTCTGTGCTGCTTGGGCCAGCTGAAGTCAGGACATCCCCCGACTTCCCGGGACAGCAGAAAAAAAAACCCTTCTTTATCTGGGACGGTTAAGAGGTATGATTTTATTAATTTTCTCTTCCATCTGCAGACCCATCCTACAGAACATCACTCCTCTTAGACCCTCTATACACAGCCCCATCCTGCAATAAATCACTACTCTCAGCTCACCTCTATAGATGAGAACTGATGTGCTTTAATATAGGAAGGCCGTCTGCTAGTTTAAATAGATCACTCCTCAAAGGGAAAAACTCCAAGGTGGCAATCACATCATGGTCCCGTTGCAAATGGAGTGGCTCAGTGACATCACTGACATGCCTGTGCTGGAACGTTGACAT
Source organism: Dendrobates tinctorius (assembly GCF_039654945.1). Lineage (NCBI taxonomy): Eukaryota > Metazoa > Chordata > Amphibia > Anura > Dendrobatidae > Dendrobates > Dendrobates tinctorius. The sequence continues at coordinate 8,837,070 of NW_027361824.1, forward strand.
CCCTTGCATGCCCTTGCCGCTCTGTAGTCTACGGAACAGAGTAGTAAGGTAGGGAGATCATGGCTCCCTGGTTTACCGCAGGATCCAGTCTTCGCCCCCTTACTGATTTCCTATTCTTTTGCATGTTTGTCTCCCTTAAATGTTTCCTATCACCGAACAAATGTAAATATTATAAAGCAATAGCTTCTATCCTGGTGAGTGCCTTCCAGCATCTTCCCTTTCATGTTTGAACGCTCTTTGTTTTCAATGCTGTGAGATCCTGCGGGCTTTATTAAGGTTTTAGCCGCTGTATGAGTCTGTGGACCATCTTGCATGTGGCTCCATCAATTTGACCCCTTACTGCTGCTATTATTATTATCATCATATCATTTGGTCTGATCCCACGTCTTATGTTATGAGAGTCTGTGGGCTCTCTTATTGTTGTAATCTCACTAGTTGATATGCTCTCTACCCACCAGTAGGACCTCGCAGTATTCGCTATTTGTCCCTACTGTGCTCCCTCAATCACTACACCTGCTGGGGGCGCCACAGTATCATACACCCCAGTGGGGCTCCATCCAGGCTTGTTGGTAATCAACTAGTTTTCATTGGGGTGTTCTATAGCGCAGGCCAATATTTTGCTTGTTGAATGTAAATATTAGACAAAGACAACACAAGTAATCACAAAATGCAGATTATAAATGAAGGTCTTTATTATTTAGGGAAAAGGAAATCCAATAACAGGCGCCGGGAAAGGTCAGAGAGGTCCGGCGCCTGCGCACTGCAGTACTTTACTCTGACCTCAACAGGAAAGATATAGTACGCCTGCGCAGGAGCCGCGGCAGAAGTAAGGAGGACGTCATCGTATGAAGATGGGAGGCACCGGACCGGAGCCCGGGTAAGTATAACGTAACTCGTTTTTCTTATCTTTCAGGTTACGGAATGCTGTAGATAAGCCCCTGATGGAGGTGGCCGCATCTCATAGGCCAAAAATGAGGTCACAGATTCCCTTTAAGGGTGTGTGCACTCGTTGCAGATTTGCCGGAATTCGCATCTCTTGGCAGAAAACGCAGGTGCGTTTTTGGTGATGATTTGATGCGTTTTTGCAAGCTAAATAAAGATATGTTATTTTACAAACAAAAAAAAAGATTTGCGATGTCATTTCTCATCCAACCTCCTCTTTTACATTTGTCCAACCCACACTCCATTACACACACAGATAGATAGACAGATAATAGATTGATAGATAGATATATCTATCCATATATCTATCTATAGATATATCTATACATATATCCATAGATATGTCCATATCCATGTTTATTAATGAACAATATGTTTCATTTATTTTATTTATTAAAAATAAAAAATAAAAATTAACCCCTTCACTACCAAGGGTGGTTTGCACGTTAACTACCGGGCCAATTTTTACAATTCTGACCACTGTACCTTTATGAGGTCATAACTCTGGAACGCTTTCATGGATCCCGGTGATTCTGACATTGTTTTCTCGTGACATATTGTACTTCATGTTAGTGGTAAAATTGCATTCAAATAAATTGCGTTTATTTGTGAAAAAAACGGAAATTTGGCAAAAATTTTGAAAATTTCGCAATTTTCCAACTTTGAATTTTTATGCCCTTAAATCACAGAGATACGGCACACAAAAAACTTAATACATAACATTTCCCACATGTTTACTTTACATCAGCACAATTTTGGAACCAAAATTTTTTTTGTTAGGAAGTTATAAGGGTTAAAAATTGACCAGCGATTTCTCATTTTTGCAACACCATTTTATTTTTAGGGACCACTTCACATTTGAAGCCACTTTGAGGGGTCTATATGATAGAAAATACCCAAAAGTGACACCATTCTAAAAACTGCACCCCTTAAGGTGCTTAAAACCACATTCAAGAAGTTTATTAACCCTTTAGGTGCGTCACAGGAATTTTTTGAATATTAAAAAAAAAATGAACATTTAACTTTTTTTCACAAAAAAAATACTTCAGGTTCAATTTTCTTTATTTTACCAAGGGTAACAGGAGAAATTGGACTGCAAAAGTTATTGTGCAATTTGTCCTGAGTACGCTGATACCTGATATGTGGGGGGGAACCACTGTTTCGGCACATGGCAGAGCTCAGAATGGAAGGAGCGCCGTTTGACTTTTTCAATGCAAAATTGGCTGGAATTCAGATCGGACGCCATGTCACGTTTGGCGAGCCCCTGATGTACCTAAACAGTGGAAACCCCCCCAAGTGACCCCATTTTGGAAATTAGACCCCCCAAGGAACTTATCTACATATGTGGTGAGAACTTTGAACCCACAAGGGCTTCACAGAAGTTTATAACGTACAGCGGTACAATTAAAAAATCATATTTTTTCCACAAAAATGATCTTTTCACCCCCAATTTTTATTTTTCCAAGGGTAACAGGACCCTAAAAGTTATTGTGCAATTTGTCCTGAGTACGCTGATACCCCATATGTGGGTGTAAATGACTATTTGGGCGCATAGCAGAGCTCGGAAGGGAAGCAGCGCCATTTGACGTTTTTGGCTAGAATTGAGATCGGACACCATGTCGCGATTGGAAAACCCCTGATGTACCAAAACAGTGGAAACCCCCCACAAATAACACCATTTTGGAATCTAGACCCCCCAAGGAACTTATCTAGATGTGTGGTGAGAACTTTGAACCCCCAAGGGCTTCACAGAAGTTTATAACGTACAGCAGTACAATTAAAAAATCATATTTTTTCCACAAAAATGATCTTTTCACCCTCAATTCTTATTTTTCCAAAAGTAACAGGACCCTAAAAGTTATTGTGCAATTTGTCCTGAGTACGCTGATACCCCATATGTGGGTGTAAATGACTATTTGGGCGCATGGCAGAGCTCGGAAGGGAAGCAGCGCCATTTGACGTTTTTGGCTGGAATTGAGATCGGACACC